>NC_143079.1:12522500-12822500 GCF_052426305.1 Pelodiscus sinensis
GCCCTGTCCCGCCCCCAAACACCCATCCCCACCCGTGCTCCCTGGATTGCCCCGCCCTGCCCTTCCCCCCAGGACTACTCCCCCGCCCCCGAACGCCCCGCCCTTCCCGTCCCCCCAGGAGTTCCCCGCCCTGCCCCCGAACGCCCAGCCCCTCTGGGTGGCCAACCACATCCTGCCCCCAAACTCCCATCCCTGCCCTGTTCACCCCGACCTCCCAGGGCAGCGCTTCCTCCTGGCACATCCTAGTGGGACGGGCCCATCAGGTCCTGGGCCACGGGGCTGGAGCCAGCGGATGGGGACGGGTTCGGGGCTGGGCTGGCACTTCTAAGTGTGGCGGAGGGCAGTGAACCGAGTCTGGCTGTGGATATGGGGGAGGGGAGGGGATGGGGAGTGCCCCCGGCAGGGCAGGAGGGAGGGCAGGGGGTGGGGGGTGCCCCCAGCAGAGCAGGGGGCTGGGGGGGCTGGGCAGGGGGCAGTTCGGGGACATCACCCAGCCCCCCCGGATCGGTGCCTTGCAGAGGTCGGTGCGGGAGCCGGGTGAACAGCGGGAGCAGCACATCGGGCGGGTGCTGGGCATGGTGGCACCCAGCATGCTCCTGTGCAGCTTCTCCGAGGCCATCTGCTTCTTCCTGGGTGAGTGCCAGCGGGGCGGGGGGGCGGGGCCCAGAGATGGGGCGCCCTGGGGTTCCCCCTGCCAGGGCTGCTAGGTCCTTCGTGGCCAGGGTGCTGGGTCTCAGGCCTGGGAAATGCAGCGGAGTGCCCCCCCCGGCTGCTCACGGGCTCTGGTGCCCGCAGGCGCCCTGACGCGGATGCCCGCGGTTCGGACCTTCGCCCTCAACGCCGCCCTGGCCGTGCTCTTCGACTTCCTGCTCCAGATGTCCATGTTCGTGGCGCTGGTCTCCCTCGACGCCCGCAGGCAGGAGGTGAGGGAGCCCACCGGGGCACAATGCTGGGATCATGGGGCCGGGGGGCAGGAGGGGCGGGACCCGCTGGGGGGCACAGGCAGGGGGCGGGGGGCCGCTCCCGTTTACCCCGAGTGGGCAGAGCCAGGTGCCCATGGGCCTGCAGGGGCTGAGTCAGGGGCCCTGCGCCCTCACACCACTGCCACCCCCTTCGCCCCCCAGGCTGCCCGCCTCGACCTCTGCTGCTGCCACCGCCTGAGCAAGCCGGGGTGCCCGGCGCGGAACGAGGGGCTGCTGCGCCCCTTCATGCAGCGCGTCTACACCCCCGTCCTGCTGAACAGCGTCGTCAGGGCCCTGGTGGTGAGTCGGGGCTGGGGGGCAGGGCCTGGCACAGGAGGCTTCTGGGCACCGCTGAGAGGGTCAAATCGGCGAACTGCTCGGAGACAGGGCTGCCCCCCGCCCGAGACGGGGGTCCCCCGTTGTGAGGCACCAAACAGCAGAGCCCCACCCGCCGCCCCCTCTGACACCCCAGTGCTCCCCAGCCCCCCTCACACAGGGGAGAGGTGATAACCCATCCCCCACCTCCCCTCAGACACCCCAGTGCTCCCTGTGCCCCCAGCCCCCCTCACACAGGGGAGAGGTGATAACCCATCCCCCACCTCCCAACAGGTTCTCCCAGTCCCAAAGGACCAGCCACTGTCCCAAGGCCATTTATGACTCAGTTCTTACCCCAAAGAGCTACCTGGGCCAGTCCTTTAGCGTTTAACAGGGAAAGATTTATTGGGAGGGAGGGAGGAAGGAAGGAAGAAGGCAGGGAGGGAGGAAGGGAGGCGGGATGGAGGGAGGGAGGAAGGAAGAAGGGAAGGAGGGAGGGAGGAGGAAGGAAGGAAGGGAGGAAGGTGGGAGGGAGGGAGGCGGGATGGAGGGAGAGAGGAAGGAAGAAGGGAAGGAGGGAGGGAAGAAGGCGGGAGGGATGGAGGGAGGGAGGAAGGCGGGAAGGAGGGAGGGAGGAAGACGGTTAAAGGGGTCCGGCACACCCACCAAGGGCGCAGGCCGCCCGGGGCGCACGTCCGCGGTTAGGACGCTCGCCTGGCCCGTCGCGGGTTCCGCTCACAGCAGAGGCCTCCGGACGCGACTGGCCGGGCTGAAACAGAGGACAGGTCTGTCCCAGGATGGAGTTTGTCACTCGGGCCAGCCCCCTCCCAGCCCTGACGGCCCTTTATCGGCAGAGCCCGGGGCCTCGTCCCAGCGGAAGTCCCAGGACAGTCGTCAGTGCAGCTGGTTCCTCCCGGGCCCCGTTGCTCGTGGGAAGCCCCGTGCTGGGCCCATCGGCCTGAGTAGCCCTTCCCAGACAGAGTCACAGAACCCTAGACCGGCAGGGCCCTCCAGAGCTGGAGTCCAGCCCCCGGGCCTCCCGGCAGGGCCCAGCACCGTCTAGACCATCCCTGACAGCGTCTGTCCAGCCTGCTCGGAAACGTCTCCAGCGATGGAGATTCCACAACCCCCGGCGCCTTCTTCCAGCGTTTAGCCCCCGACAGGCCGGAATCCAACCTAACCCTCCCTGGCTGCAGTTCAAGCCCATTGCTGCTTGGCCTGTCCTCAGAGGCCGAGGGGACGGTTTGTCTCCCTGCTCCCTGTGACGCCGCGTGAGAACAGCTGGCACATCCCCTCGGTCTGCTCCTCTCCAAACTCAACAAGCCCGGTTCCTTCAGCCGTCCCGCACAGGGCGTGTTCCCCAGTCTTGCGGCTCTTCTCTGGACCCTCCCCAGTTTCTCCACATCGGTCCTGAAATGTGGGGCCCAGCACTGGACCCAACACTCCAGCTGGGCCCAGTGAGCGCAGAGCAGCGCAGAGCGGAGCTGGGGGGGCGTCTGTCGGTCACCCAGAGCTCCCTCCGGCTGGGCTGTGAGATTCACTCCACACGGGATGGGCCCAGACACCTAGTCCCAGCGGAGCAGACAAAGGAAGGCAGGAGGGGACAGCCACCTGGCTGGGGGGCAGGGCCTGGGAGCTGGGCTAGGGAAGGGGGGAGGTTTTTAGAGCGAGGAAGGGGGTGAAGCCTCCCCCCCCCCAGGAGGACGAGGCCCTGCCCTGGCTCCCATGGCCGCGTGGGGCCCGCGCTGCGCGATGTCTCTGAGAAGCAATAACCCTTCTACTCTACTGGCCGGCGGAGAGTCCCCTCTGGCTGCGGACGGGGGTGCAGGGTCGGGGGCCCCCCGCCGTGGGGAGAACGTCTCCTCGGGTCTGGCTCCCACCGGCTACGAATGCCGCCCAGAATCACGTTGGCCTTTTTGGCCGCCGTGTCCCCTGCTGACTCGCTGCGGGGGGGGGGGGCAGGGGCTTTGGAACACGGACCCGGCGAATGGGCGAATCCACGTGCCAGAATGGCACACGCCCACCTGGCCCAGAAAGGGAACCAGCGAATCGTAGACGTGCTCTCGACACCGCCCGTGGCCCCCTTCGCACAAGAGCCAGTGCGAGCCTGGAGCAGTGGTCGCACAGTGACCTGTAAAGACACTTCCCACGCCAGCAACACCACAGGGTGTTGGGGCCGAGACTGGGGGACCGGGGTGCCAGGCACGGGGAGGGGCCGGGTGCCAGGCACGGGGAGGGGCCGGGGTGCCAGGCTTGGGGAGGGGCCGGGTGCCAGGCACGGGGAGGGGCCGGGGTGCCAGGCACGGGGAGGGGCCGGGGTGCCAGGCTCGGGGAGGGTCCGGGTGCCAGGCACGGGGAGGGGCCGGGGTGCCAGGCTCGGGGAGGGGCCGGGTGCCAGGCACGGGGAGGGGCCGGGGTGCCAGGCACGGGGAGGGGCCGGGTGCCAGGCACGGGGAGGGGCCGGGGTGCCAGGCACGGGGAGGGGCCGGGTGCCAGGCACGGGGAGGGGCCGGGGTGCCAGGCACGGGGAGGGGCCGGGGTGCCAGGCTCAGGGAGGGGCCGGGTGCCAGGCACGGGGAGGGGCCGGGTGCCAGGCACGGGGAGGGGCCGGGTGCCAGGCACGGGGAGGGGCCGGGGTGCCAGGCACGGGGAGGGGCCGGGGTGCCAGGCTCGGGGAGGGGCCGGGTGCCAGGCACGGGGAGGGGCCGGGTGCCAGGCACGGGGAGGGGCCGGGGTGCCAGGCTCGGGGAGGGGCCGGGGTGCCAGGCTCGGGGAGGGGCCGGGTGCCAGGCACGGGGAGGGGCCGGGGTGCCAGGCTCGGGGAGGGGCCGGGGTGCCAGGCTCGGGGAGGGGCCGGGTGCCAGGCACGGGGAGGGGCCGGGTGCCAGGCACGGGGAGGGGCTGGGGTGCCAGGCATGGGGAGGGGCCGGGTGCTAGGCTCGGGGAGGGGCCGGGGTGCCAGGCTCGGGGAGGCGCCGGGGTGCCAGGCACGGGGAGGGGCCGGGGTGCCAGGCTCGGGGAGGGGCCGGGGTGCCAGGCACAGGGAGGGGCCGGGGTGCCAGGCTCGGGGAGGCGCCGGGGTGCCAGGCACGGGGAGGGGCCGGGGTGCCAGGCATGGGGAGGGGCCGGGGTGCCAGGCACGGGGAGGGGCCAGGTGCCAGGGTCGGGGAGGCGCCGGGGTGCCAGGCACGGGGAGGGGCCGGGGTGCCAGGCTCCAGGAGCTGCTGCGCAGGCCGGGTGAGTGTCATGGAGTCACTGGGCTGGTTTCGGGAAGGCTCCGTGTGATGCCAGGCAGGGCACCAGGGCGCCTGCTCTCTCATCTGTCACCAGGGCCGGACACCCACGTGGCTTCACCTTGCCTGGCCCCCCTCGTGGCTCCCCGCAGCCAGGGTGCCAGCAGCCCCACCCCACAGCCAGCCTGCCTCCCTATCCCAGGGGAATCCAGGCCTGGCGCCCGGACCCCCCCTCTCTGAGACCCCCTGGGCCCCACCGCCTGGCCTCCCCCACACCCAGGCTTGCTCCTGCCCCTCGGGCAAGAGGCTGCCTGGTTACAACCCCTCCTGGCGCTCAGTGGTGAAGGGCGGGGTCCTGACCAGGCTGCAGCCTCAGCTGCCCCCAGGGCCTCAGCCAAAGCCCCACTTCCCATGGCCAGGGCAATGGGGGCAGTACACAGGGAAACTGAGGCACATGCCATGTTAGCACAGACTCACATGCTACATACCAAGGGGGAACCCCCATTTCCTCCCAGCGCTGGGGGTGTCCGTGGAGATGGGGCTGGGGCTCTCTGGGGCTGGGACAGGTCAGGGCTGAGGTGGGGGAGTGGAGGATGCTCGAGGGGAGGGGGCAGTGGGTCTGTTCTCACCACAGTGCCCCCTCCACCCCCAGATGCTGCTTTTCCTCTTCATGTTCTGCGCCGGGATCTACCTGACACTGCAGGTGCCTGTGGGGCTGGACCAGCAGTTGGCGATGCCCAAGGTGAGCCCCCTGCGTCCAGTGTCTGCAGCTCTCATGGGCCTGGAGCCGGGGTGCAGGGCCCCGTCCTGGCGCTGCCCGGCGGCTGGGCAGCCCTGTCCCATCGACGGCAGCGCTGGCAGCTTCTGGGGAGCCCCCCGTCCTGCGCCGCCCAGGCCCTTTGCCACCCCCATGCGCCAGGTCTCCTGGGGCATGTCTGGAGCACCCCTCTCTGGCGACAGATCCCGTGAGCCTCGTTTTCTGAGGAAGCCCGGATCCGTCGCTAAAGGCGACAGAGCCGCATCGAGACTGCCGGTGTCTTCCCAAAAACTCCCTTTTGAAAAAAAGCGGCGGCCATGTTTATGCCAGCGAGGCACCGGCCTCATTAGCAACTTCCATGTGCTTGATTTGCATCCCTCTGTGGAGGGAGCCATGTAGTCTAGACACACCCTCGGTGCGCCGCCCTCCGTGCCCGGGGTAGGGCGCAACCTCGGAGCCAGCCCGCTCGGTGCCGGGGAGCTGGGTTCCTCCCGGGAGCCGGCCTGACGGGCTCTGCGTGTCCCCCAGGACTCCTACATGGTGCAGTATTTCCAGTACCTGAACCAGTACTTCATGGTGGGGCTGCCCGCCTACTTCGTCACCACCGGCGGCTACAACTTCTCCACCGTGCCCGGCATGAACGGCGCCTGCTCCAGCACCGGCTGCAACAACAACTCCCTGACCCAGATGATCCAGTACGCCACCCGCTTCCCCAACGTGTGAGTGTCTGGCCGGGGGCAGCCCCCTGCTCCGCTCGCCCCCTGCTCCGCTCTGACTGCCCCCCCGGCGCCGACTGCCCCATGGCTCCGACTGCCCTCCGCTCCGCTCGCCCCCCCGCTCCGACTGTCCCCTGCTCTGCTCCGACTGCCCCCCACCCCTCGCTCCGACTGCTCCCCGCTCCGCTCGCCCCCCTGCTCCGACTGCCCCCTGCTCTGCTCCGACTGCCCCCCTCCCCCTGCTCCGACTGCCCCCCGCTCCGCTCGCCCCCCCGCTCCGACTGCCCCCTCCCCTGCTCCGCTCCAACTGCCCCCCGCTCCGACTGCCCCCCGCTCCGCCCCCCGCCCCGCCCCCCTGCTCTGCCGACTGCCTCCCTCGCCCCCCCGCTCCGACTGCCCTCCCCCGCTCCGACTGCTCCCCTGCTCTGCTCCGACTGCCCCCCCACCCCCCGCTCTGACTGCCCCCGGGTCCCATCTGCCCCAGCCATAGGCTCTGCTGGAGCCCCTCACTCCGACCCCCTGCTGTCTATGCCCCCAGCTCTACCAGCCCCCTTGCTGTGACCCACTGCCCCTGCCCGCCCTTCCCTGCCCAGGCTCATGGCTCCCTGCGCGGGGACGTGCTAGAGTCATTTGTTCTGTTTGGACAAAGGTGGGAGGGTCCCCGTACCAACCAAAGCAGCCGCCTCCTGCCTAGCCTGGCCGGCCGTGCAGCTCTATGGCCAGCCTGCACCTCCCTTACTGCCCCTGCTGCCTGGCTCTAACGCCCCCCCTGCCCTCTGCCTCCCCCTGCCTGCCCCCCCCACTGCCTCTGCTGCCTAGCTCTAACACCCCCCCCCGCTGCCTGGCTCTAACACCCCCCCCCCCCCCCCTGCTGGCCTGGCTAATGCCCCCCACTGCCCCTACTGCCTGGCTCTAACATCTCCCCCACTCCCTGGCTCTAACGCCACCCCCACCCCTGCTGCTCCTGCTCCCTGGCTCTAACGCCCCCCTACCCCCACTGCATGGCTCTAATGCTCCCCGCTGCCTGGCTCTAACACCGCCCCCCCCGCCCCTGCAGGTCCTACCTGGCCATCCCGGCCATGTCCTGGGTGGACGACTTCATTGACTGGCTCCACCCGCTCTCCAGATGCTGCCGCATGACCTCCAGCAATGGCCAGTTCTGCCCGTCCACCAACAGTAGGTCTTGGCCCTGCCGGTGCCCAGGGCTGCGGGAACCCTGCTCCCCCGGTGGGCCTGGCACCGCGACACTCCCGGGCACTGGGCATGGGTCACGGCAGAGAGGGACCAGAGTTCTTGTGGGGCCGGGCGCAGCGGGGCCCTGCCGTCCGGGAGGGGGAGGGGGGGCTTGCCCCCCGAGGGACAGAGGAGCACCCCAGCAGTGGGCCCCGCGCACCACAACACCGTCGGGCTGCCACAGCTGCACACTGCGGCCGGGCACCTGTCGGGCCAAAGCCCCTTGCTCTGGGGCAGGGCGGAAAAGCTGGGTCTCACCTCACACGGGCCAAGGGACCCCAGGGGGTGCAGGCTGGGGGCGGAGTCTGGCTCTAACCCCGCCCCCCACTGCTCAGAGCCTGCTGAGTTTGTTAAACTCAGAAAACTGCAAATCGGCCAGCACTTCCCAGACGGGGGAGGGGGGGTTTCTCATCAGTGTGTGCTTGGAAGTAGGGGGCAAGGAGCTAGTGGGGGGTGGAGTCTGGCCATAGCCCAGGGCGCTGCTGGGTGCACATTCATCCTGCATACGCAGTGAAGAGCACAGCCTGTAGGTTTGGAATCCAGCACAGCCTGTGGAACTCCCTGCTGCTGGATCCCCGCGGCTGAGGGCTGAACAGGGCCCTGCATTGAGCTGGGCAGAGAAAGCAACCGGAGCTCCCTGAGGGGAAAAAGCAGCAGCAGGGACCTGAGCCCTCCCACCCGTGGGCAAGAGCCAGCCCCAGCCTGAGAGTGGAGGAGAAACAGCTCTCAGGGGCTGGAGATCCAGGACGGCCATGGGACGGGCTGGGGGCCCTGGCATGTCCCGGGCAGAGCTGAGTCTGATCTGCCCTGGGTAGCACCTGGGGGGGGCAGGGGCTGGTACTGCCCTGTGGGCGCTCTGCTCCCTCACTGCACCGGCCTCTCGTCCCACAGCCACGGCCACCTGCCCGCTCAGCTGCATAGGCAGCCTCAGCGAGATCATTCGCCCCTCGGTGGAGCAGTTCCACCGCTTCCTGCCCTGGTTCCTGCAGGACATGCCCAACCTCAACTGCCCCAAGGGGTAAGTGGGGGCAGGGGCGACTGCGGGAGGGGCCAGGCATGGGACAGTCTTGGGGGGCTGGAAAAAGCCCTGTGGCCACAGGGGATGGGACTGGAGTGCAGCACATGTCCCACACAGCGCCCCTGCTGGCCAAGGGTGAGACAGGCTCACAGCGCCCCCTGCTGGACAGGGGTGTGAGACAGACAGACACAAACAGAGGCCCCCTGCTGGCCAGGGGTGTAAGAAACATACACAGCATCCCCTACTTGCCAAGGGTGAGACAGGCTCACAGCGCCCCCTGCTGGACAGGGGTGTGAGACGGATAGACACAAACAGAGGCCCCCTGCTGGCCAGGTGTAACACACACACCCATAGCGTCCCCTGCTGGCCAGGGATGAGACACCCATACACAGCGCCCCTTCTGGACAGGGGTGTGAGACAGACAGACACAAACAGAGCCCCCCCTCCTGGCCAGGGGTGTAAGAAACATACACAGCATCCCCTACTTGCCAAGGGTGAGACAGACACACAGCGCCCTCTGCTGGCCAGGGGTGTGAGACAGACAGACACAAACAGAGCGCCCCCTGCTGGCCAGGGTGTAAGACACATACACACAGTGCCCCCTGCTGGCCAGGGATGTAACACACACACACAGTGCCCCCTGCTGGCCAGGGGTGTAAGACACATACACAGCGTCCCCTGCTGACCAAGGGTGAGACTGACACACAGCGCCCCCTTCTGGACAGGGGTGTGAGACAGACAGCCACAAACAGAGCGCCCCCTGCTGGCCAGGGTGTAAGACACACACACACAGTGCCCCCTGCTGGCCAGGGGTGTAAGACACATACACAGTGCCCCCTGCTGGCCAGGGATGTAAAACACACACACACACACCCACACACACACACCACCCCTGCTGACCAGGGTGTGTTTCTCTCTCACACACTGACTGACTGTACTAACGGCGTGCAGCTTGCCAGGCCCTCAGCTGTGCCCATAGACACGCTGTGGGGCAGGCAGGGCGCAGGGCTGCTGGCCATTAGCATTAGCCCAGCCTGTTTCCGACCGACCCCTCTGCCCAGTTTGCTGTTCTGGGGCCTTCTGCCGTGGGCGTGGGGTCCCCTGTCCCATATGGTCTTGCGCCCCCATCCCTGCCTGGCTGGGCTGGACTCGGAACCCCGTGCCAGCACCCCAGGACCCAGCCCCACCCCAAGGGGGACCCCACATCTTCCCCGCTGGGGACCTCTCCGCTCCTCTGGGCCAGGCAGGGCACCCCTGTTCCAAATGGGGCTCAGCCTTTCAGCAGATTTGGGGGGGCCCTTTCCATGGAGTGGGGGTCACACAGCCCCTCCCCACTGTCACCCCTCCCTTGTTCCTGTCCAGGGGCCTGGGTGCCTACGACACTGCTGTGAAGCTGGGCCCGGACGGGGAGATCCAGGGTACGTGCCAGGGGAGGCCACGCCCGCAGTGAGATGAGTAGGGAGAGCTGGGTCCCCCGGGGTGGGGGTTAACAAAGAACTCTGCCCCATGGGCGCCAGGCCAGCACTGCCCACCCCACTGCACAGGGCTGCGGGTCAGCCCCACGGGCTGGAGCAAGAGTGGGTGCAAGCGGGCCTACGTGGGGGAGGGGCACTGAGGGCACAGTGGGGGGGGCCCTTGGATGTGGGGGAGGGGCACAGTGGGGGGGTCCCAGGATGTGGGGGAGGGGCACTGAGGGCACAGTGGGGGTGTCCCAGGATGTGGGGGAGGGGCACTGAGGGCACACTGGGGGGTGTCCCAGGATGTGGGGGAGGGGCACAGTGGGGGGGTCCCAGGATGTGGGGGAGGGGCACTGAGGGCACAGTGGGGGGGGTCCCAGGATATGGGGGAGGGGCACTGAGGGCACAGTGGGGGTGTCCCAGGATGTGGGGGAGGGGCACTGAGGGCACAGTGGGGGGGGGGTCCCAGGATGTGGGGGAGGGGCACTGAGGGCACAGTGGGGGGGGTCCCAGGATGTGGGGGAGGGGCACAGTGGGGAGGGTCCCAGGATGTGGGGGAGGGGCACTGAGGGCACAGTGGGGGGGGATGTGGGGGAGGGGCACTGAGGGCACAGTGGGGGTGTCCCAGGATGTGGGGGAGGGGCACTGAGGGCACAGTGGGGGTGTCCCAGGATGTGGGGGAGGGGCACTGAGGGCACAGTGGGGGTGTCCCAGGATGTGGGGGAGGGGCACAGAGGGCATGGTGGGAGTGTCCCAGGATGTGGGGGAGGGGCACTGAGGGCACAGTGGGGGTGTCCCAGGATGTGGGGGAGGGGCATGGTGGGGGGGCCCCAGGATGTGGGGCAGGTGGGGGCTCTGCTCTCCAGGTGAGGGGGCAGAGGACTGAGCTGTGCTCTCCCCCAGCCACGCGGTTCATGGCCTACCACACGCCCCTCACCAACTCCCAGGAGTACACGGCCGCGCTGCGGACCACACGGGAACTGGCAGCCAACATCACCCGCTCCATGCGGCAGGTGCCGGGCACCGACCCCAACTTCCAGGTCTTCTCCTACACGTAAGGGGCCGATGGCAGAGGCGTTGGGGGTACGCGGAGGGGTCCATGTCCCAGCCACAGGGGGATGCAGGGAGACGTGTCCCAGGCACTGGGGGGGGGTTCTGGGGGCGTGTCCCAGGCACTGGGGGGGGTTCTGGGGGCGTGTCCCAGGCACTGGGGGGGTTCTGGGGGCGTGTCCCAGGCACTGGGGGGTTCTGGGGCCGTGTCCCAGGCACTGGGGGGGGGGGATTCTGGGGCCGTGTCCCAGGCACTGGGGGGTTCTGGGGCCGTGTCCCAGGCACTGGGGGGGGGGGGTTCTGGGGCCGTGTCCCAGGCACTGGGGGGGGGGGGGTTCTGGGGCCGTGTCCCAGGCACTGGGGGGGGGGTTCTGGGGGTGTGTCCCAGGCACTGGGGGGGTTCTGGGGCCGTGTCCCAGGCACTGGGGGGGTTCTGGGGGCGTGTCCCAGGCACTGGGGGGGGTTCTGGGGCCGTGTCCCAGGCACTGGGGGGGTTCTGGGGCCGTGTCCCAGGCACTGGGGGGTTCTGGGGCCGTGTCCCAGGCACTGGGGGGTTCTGGGGCCGTGTCCCAGGCACTGGGGGGTTCTGGGGCCGTGTCCTAGGCACTGGGGGGGGTTCTGGGGCCGTGTCCCAGGCACTGGGGGGGGTTCTGGGGCCGTGTCCCAGGCACTGGGGGGTTCTGGGGCCGTGTCCCAGGCACTGGGGGGGGTTCTGGGGGCGTGTCCCAGGCACTGGGGGGGGTTCTGGGGCCGTGTCCCAGGCACTGGGGGGGGGGGGGTTCTGGGGCCGTGTCCCAGGCACTGGGGGGTTCTGGGGGCATGTCCCAGGCACTGGGGGGGTTCTGGGGCTGTGTCCCAGGCACTGCGGGGGGGTTCTGGGGGCGTGTCCCAGGCACTGGGGGGTTCTGGGGGTGTGTCCCAGGCACTGGGGGGTTCTGGGGCCGTGTCCCAGGCACTGGGGGAGGTTCTGGGGCCGTGTCCCAGGCACTGGGGGGTCCTGGGGGCGTGTCCCAGGCACTGGGGGGTTCTGGGGCCGTGTCCCAGGCACTGGGGGGGGTTCTGGGGCCGTGTCCCAGGCACTGGGGGGTTCTGGGGCCGTGTCCCAGGCACTGGGGGGTTCTGGGGCCGTGTCCCAGGCACTGGGGGGTTCTGGGGCCGTGTCCCAGGCACTGGGGGGGTCCTGGGGGCGTGTCCCAGGCACTGGGGGGTTCTGGGGGCGTGTCCCAGGCACTGGGGGGGTTCTGGGGCCGTGTCCCAGGCACTGGGGGGGTTCTGGGGCCGTGTCCCAGGCACTGGGGGGGTTCTGGGGGCGTGTCCCAGGCACTGGGGGGGTTCTGGGGGCATGTCCCAGGCACTGGGGGGGGTTCTGGGGCCGTGTCCCAGGCACTGGGGGGGGTTCTGGGGGCGTGTCCCAGGCACTGGGGGGGTCCTGGGGGCGTGTCCCAGGCACTGGGGGGTTCTGGGGCCGTGTCCCAGGCACTGGGGGGGTTCTGGGGGCGTGTCCCAGGCACTGGGGGCATCCCGGGGGCCATGTGCCAGGCACAGGGTTGGGGAGTCTCTGGGGCCGTCCAAGGCCTGTTGTCTGATGTGCCCCGGCCCGACCAGGGTCACCAACGTGTTCTACGAGCAGTACCTCACCATCGTTAACGAGGGGCTCTTCAACCTGGCGCTCTGCCTGGTGCCCACCTTCGCCGTCTGCTGCATCCTGCTGGGCATGGACCTGCGCTCCGGCCTCATCAACCTGCTCACCATCGTCATGATCCTGGTGGACACCGTGGGCGCCATGACGCTCTGGGACATCAGCTACAACGCCGTGTCTCTCATCAACCTGGTGACGGTGCGTGCCAGCTCGGGCACCCCCCCCGCCAGCCCCTGCCAGCCCCGGGCACCCAGCCCCTGCCACCCCCGGGCACCCCGCCCTGCCAGCCCCGGGCACCCAGCCCCTGCCACCCCCGGGCACCCCACCCTGCCAGCCCCTGCCACTCCCGGGCACCCAGCCCCTGCCACCCCCGGGCACCCAGCCCCTGCCACCCCCGGGCACCCAGTCCCAGCCAGCCCCAGGCACCCCACCCTGCCAGCCCCGGGCACCCAGTCCCAGCCAGCCCCAGGCACCCCGCCCTGCCAGCCCCGGGCACCTAGCCCCAATTCCCAGCACCTGGTATCCACCCTCTGGTTCCAGGCTCCCAGGCGTGGCAGGGGAGGAAGGGCTGTGATGCCCGGATCCCCGGGACCTAAAGGGGGAGCCCATTACTCAGTGGACCCAGTGCAGGTGCCCCCTCATTGCCCCCTGCCAGCAGCCCATGGGGCAGGGGTGCTGAGGCATTGGGGTGCAATTGATTGGGGTGCACCAGGAGGCCCGGCCCAACCCGCACTAACCGCCCGGTGCACCCGCAGGCTGTGGGCATCTCGGTGGAGTTCGTGTCCCACCTGACTCGCGCCTTCGCCGTCAGCTCACAGCCCACCCGGCTGGAGAGGGCCAAAGAGGCCACGGTCAACATGGGGAGCGCGGTGAGTGAGGGCACAGGGCGGGGTAGGGGATGGGGGGCAGGGCCCCGCCCCCACGGCTCTCGGACCCACGGGAGGGGCAGGGCCCCGCCCCCACGGCTCTCGGGCCCACGGGAGGGGCAGGGCCCCGCCCCCACGGCTCTCGGGCCCACGGGAGGGGCAGGGCCCCGCCCCCACGGCTCTTGGGCCCACGGGAGGGGGGGCAGGGCCCCGCCCCCACGGCTCTCGGACCCACGGGAGGGGCAGGGCCCCGCCCCCACAGCTCTCGGGCCCACGGGAGGGGCAGGGCCCCGCCCCCACGGCTCTCGGGCCCACGGGAGGGGGGACAGGGCCCCGCCCCCACGGCTCTTGGGCCCACGGGAGGGGGGACAGGGCCCCGCCCCCACGGCTCTCGGACCCACGGGAGGGGCAGGGCCCCGCCCCCATGGCTCTCGGGCCCACGGGAGGGGGGACGGGGTCCTGTCCAGGCCTGGGGGCGGATGCTTGGAGGGTGTGACGTAGTGGGGGTAACTTGCTAGGGCTGTGGCCACCTCTGCTGTCTGTAGCAAGACCCAGCAGGGAAGGGGGGGAGTCATTATGCAAAGGGGGCTCCAAACCTGTCTGACCAGCCACCCCCCATGGGGAGAAACAAAGGAAGGTGGAAGCCGCCCTGGCTGGGGGGCAGGGCAGGAAGAGAGTTAGTTTCTGTCGGGGAGCATGGAGGAGACAGCCTAGGAAGCGGGCTGGAATTTAGGGGCCCAGTATCCCCCATATCAAGGGGGGGGCTGAGGCATCCTAGGCCTGCCCTGGAACCGGATTCCATCTGTGCTGTACCCTGGGGAAGCAATAAACTCCCCCCGTTCTACTGGCTGGGGGAGTCTGTTCCTGCCATTTCAGGGGTGCAGGAGACGGGGACCCCAACGCGCCGTCACAGAGAGGCCAAGTCGTGCCCAGGCCTGGGGCCAGGGGTCCACCTCTGAGAGGGGCCCTGAGCCCCGGGGAGGGCGGGGCCGTCTCTGACCCTGCCCCTCCCCTGCAGGTCTTCGCCGGCGTGGCCATGACCAACCTGCCGGGCATCGTGGTGCTGGCGTTCGCCAAGGCTCAGCTCGTGCAGATCTTCTTCTTCCGCCTCAACCTGCTCATCACGCTGCTGGGGCTGGCCCACGGCCTCGTCTTCCTGCCCGTGCTGCTCAGCTACTTCGGTGCGGCCCGCCCCGCCCCACACAGCCTGCCCCCTTCTCCCTGCTCCACACAGCCTGCCCCCTTCTCCCTGCTCCTCACGGCCCGCCCCACACAGCCTGCCCCGCTTCTCCCAGCTCCTCACGGCCCGCCCCGCCCCACACAGCCTGCCCCCTTCTCCCTGCTCCACACAGCCTGCCCCCTTCTCCCTGCTCCTCACGGCCCGCCCTGCCCCACACAGCCTGCCCCCTTCTCCCTGCTCCTCACGGCCCGCCCCACACAGCCTGCCCCACTTCTCCCAGCTCCTCACGGCCCGCCCCGCCCCACACAGCCTGCCCCCTTCTCCCTGCTCCTCACGGCCCGCCCCGCCCCACACAGCCTGCCCCCTTCTCCCTGCTCCTCACGGCCCGCCCCGCCCCACACAGCCTGCCCCCTTCTCCCTGCTCCACACAGCCTGCCCCCTTCTCCCTGCTCCTCACGGCCCGCCCCGCCCCACCAGCTCCCCCCCGCCCTGCCCCACACAGCCTGCCCCCTTCTCCCTGCTCCTCACGGCCCGCCCCGCCCCACACAGCCTGCCCCCTTCTCCCTGCTCCTCACGGCCCGCCCCGCCCCACACAGCCTGCCCCCTTCTCCCTGCTCCACACAGCCTGCCCCCTTCTCCCTGCTCCTCACGGCCCGCCCCGCCCCACACAGCCTGCCCCCCTTCTCCCTGCTCCTCACGGCCCGCCCCACACAGCCTGCCCCCTTCTCCCTGCTCCTCACGGCCCGCCCCGCCCCACACAGCCTGCCCCCCTTCTCCCTGCTCCTCACGGCCCGCCCCGCCCCACACAGCCTGCCCCCTTCTCCCTGCTCCTCACGGCCCGCCCTGCCCCACACAGCCTGCCCCCCTTCTCCTGCTCCTCACGGCCTGCCCCCCTTCTCCCTGCTCCTCATGACTCGCCCCGCCCCGCCCCACACAGCCTGCCCCCCTTCTCCCTGCTCCTCACGGCCCACCCCTCCCCACACAGTCTGCCCCCTTCTCCCTGCTCCTCACGGCCCGACCCGCCCCACATAGCCTGCCCCGCTTCTCCCTGCTCCTCACGGCCCGCCCCGCCCCACACAGCCTGCCCCCCTTCTCCCTGATCCTCACGGCCCGCCCCGCCCCACACAGCCTGCCCCCCTTCTCCCTGCTCCTCACGGCCCGCCCCGCCCCACACAGCCTGCCCCGCTTCTCCCTGCTCCTCACGGCCCAACCCGCCCCACACAGCCTGCCCCGCTTCTCCCTGCTCCTCACAGCCCGCCCCGCCCCACACAGCCTGCCCCCCTTCTCCCTGCTCCTCACGGCCCGCCCCGCCCCACACAGCCTGCCCCCTTCTCCCTGCTCCTCACGGCCCGCCCAGCCCCACACAGCCTGTCCTGCTTCTCCCTGCTCCTCACGGCCCGCCCCGCCCCACACAGCCTGCCCCCTTCTCCCTGCTCCTCACGGCCCGCCCCGCCCCACACAGCCTGCCCCCTTCTCCTGCTCCTCACGGCCTGCCCCCCTTCTCCCTGCTCCTCACGACTTGCCCCGCCCCGCCCCACACAGCCTGCCCCCCTTCTCCCTGCTCCTCACGACTTGCCCCGCCCCGCCCCACACAGCCTGCCCCCCTTCTCCCTGATCCTCACGGCCCGCCCCGCCCCACACAGCCTGCCCCCCTTCTCCCTGCTCCTCACGGCCCGCCCCGCCCCACACAGCCTGCCCCGCTTCTCCCTGCTCCTCACGGCCCAACCCGCCCCACACAGTCTGCCCCGCTTCTCCCTGCTCCTCACAGCCTGCCCCGCCCCACACAGCCTGCCCCCTTCTCCCTGCTCCTCACGGCCCGCCCCGCCCCACACAGCCTGCCCCCTTCTCCCTGCTCCTCACGGCCCGCCCCGCCCCACACAGCCTGTCCTGCTTCTCCCTGCTCCTCACGGCCCGCCCCGCCCCACACAGCCTGCCCCCTTCTCCCTGCTCCTCACGGCCCGCCCCGCCCCACACAGCCTGCCCCCCTTCTCCCTGCTCCTCACGGCCCGCCCCGCCCCACACAGCCTGCCCCCTTCTCCCTGCTCCTCACGGCCCGCCCCGCCCCACACAGCCTGCCCCCTTCTCCCTGCTCCTCACGGCCCGCCCCGCCCCACACAGCCTGCCCCGCTTCTCCCTGCTCCTCACGGCCCGTCCCGCCCCACACAGCCTGCCCCGCTTCTCCCTGCTCCTCACGGCCCGCCCCGCCCCACACAGCCTGCCCCGCTTCTCCCTGCTCCTCACGGCCCGCCCCGCCCCACACAGCCTGCCCCCCTTCTCCCTGCTCCTCACGGCCCGCCCTGCCCCACACAGCCTGCCCCTTTCTCCGTTCTCCTCACGGCCCGCCCCGCCACACACAGCCTGCCCCCTTCTCCCTGCTCCTCACGGCCCGCCCCGCCCCACACAGCCTGCCCCCCTTCTCCCTGCTCCTCACGGCCCGCCCTGCCCCACACAGCCTGCCCCCCTTCTCCTGCTCCTCACGACCCGCCCCGCCCCGCCCCACACAGCCTGCCCCCCTTCTCCCTGCTCCTCTCGGCCCGCCCTGCCCCACACAGCCTGCCCCCCTTCTCCCTGCTCCTCACGGCCCGCCCCTGCCCCGGGCCCCTGCCCTCTACCCCCCGTGGCCTACCCTTGCCCCTTACCCCTGCCCCCCACGGCCTGCCTCCCCACTGCCACCACCTGCCCCCCAACTTCTGCCTCCTGCCAGGGACCCCTTCACGGCGCAGCTCAACCCCTGGGGGGACGGGAGTGGTGGCTGAGGCACCGTGGCTGGGGGGGCTGTCTGTCATACCCCTGCCACCCCCCCCGGCTCTAACCTGCCCCTCCTGTGCCCTAGGGCCCAGCCCCACGGCAGCCCTGGACCCGGACCTGCAGCCAGGGCAGAAGAGGAGCCCGAAGGGCAGCCTGACCACAAAGGACCCCAGCGCCCGGGACGAGAGGGAGCCGAGCAAGGGCCAGGCGTCTGGCTCCTTCATCGTGGCCTCCCACAGACTCTGAGGGGCAGAGCGCAGGGCACCGAGCTTCTGCTGCCAGGGGGCCCTCCTCCGACTCCAGGGAGGGGTCTGCTGCTGGACAGACCCGCCTTCGCATCCTCACCTCCCCCTGCAAAGGCCCAGGCCGGGTGGCTCAGGGCTTGGGGGGTGGGGGCCAGGGGTGCTGTAGGGCAGGGGTGGGGGCGCTCCCCACCTCCAGCCCGGATCTGGAGGCCCCAGCGCCTCACACTCAGCACTGCCCGGTCACGCGGCCCCGCGGGCCCTGCACTTTCGGTGCCTGCTGAGCGGTTGGGCCCCGGGCTGGGCCGAGCTGGGGCTGGCGTGTCCGGGGCTCGGATTTGCGGGGTTTAATTCCAGGCAGATTCTGGCCCTGGAGCCGGATGGAACCGTCCTCTCAGTGTTTACAAGACAATTTGCTACCTGAATTGTATTTAAACGTCCCTCTGAACGTCCCGCCGATGTCTGTGTCACCCTGCAACGGGGAAACCCTCCGGCTCCGCCCACGCTGGGGCACCGGGGCGGCGGCTGCATGGAGACTCTGCCCCACCCCAGAGGCGGCTGCATTTCCGGGCACAGGGCTCCTGCCTGTGTAGCGCTTGGGGGGCGAAATCGTTTTGTCAACTCTTGAGCTAAACGGGCCCATTGGCAGATCCAGTCTCACCTGGCAGCACAGGTCAGGAATGGCCCCCCAGTCAGTGGGTCTGAGCCCAGAGCAGGGCTCCGAGGGCTGCCAGGTGTGACGGCGCGTCGGGGAGCCCCTCGCCCTGCGCCCTGTCCGCAGACAGAGGGACTCTCAGGCCGTAGGATAGAAGCTTCATTTGCTTCTCAGAGACACAGCGCGGTCCAGCTGGACGTCGCCACAGGCGCCAGGGCAGAGCCTAGTCCTCTTGGGGGGAGGGGTTCACAGGCCCTTGAACCCCCGTCCTGGACTGGTCTGCTCCCTCCATGCTTCCCTCCGCCCAGACTAACCAGCCCCCAGGCAGCTCCGCCTTCCCCACCGTCCTGCTCCCAGACCCACCGGGAATCTCTTGTCAGCTGAGCCCCAGGAAGTGAGACACGGACACACTTCCCCAGTGAGTCCTGCCTGGCCTCCCCCTCATGCAGAGAGAGCGGCAAAGGGGGGGAACTGAGGCAGCCCCCCACTCACACTACAGCACCCCCCACTGCGGCACACAGGGCCCGAGAGCCTGGGAGGGCGGGGAATCAGCCAGGCGCCACAAGCCCAGACGATGCTCCCCCAGCTGCAGGGGAAGAGGAGACCCCACCCCCAGCCCGGCTGCCCCATGCACTGAGCATCTGGCATGAATTCTCTGTACCCCACCAAACACGTGTGTCTCTCCCCTTCCCCCGCAGTAGCCTGGCTCCACCGTGGCCAAGCTCCGGATGCTGAGGGGAGGGTCCCTTCCTGACCCCGCACGTGCTGAGGTGTGGGAGAGTCTCTGGGCCCTGCACCCCCCCCCCCCGCAGCCAGCTGTGACTCTCACAAAGCCTCTCCAGCCCGTGACACAGCCCAGGGCCCCACAGACAGCCACGCGGCCCCACAGCTCTAACCCACACGCCCCACTGCCCTGCAAGGGCAGGGAACAGAATTCAGGAGCCCTGGCTCCCGCCCCCGATCCCGCCCCATAGACAGGCTGAGCTGCTCAGGTAAATCAGAGAGGGCAAGATCCCCCCTCCCAGCCAGTCTCTGGGCGTCTCAGGCCAGCCAGGTGGGGCAGGGGCGGGCACAGGGCCGTTCACAGGCTGATCTACCTGCCGGGGAGCTACACCTTGCTCTAGAGGGCGGGGCATATGGCCCAGCCAGGCCTCTCTGCTGCAGGGGGGGCCCTGTGTGACGTAGTGGGGGGGGGGTACCTTGCTGGTTTCTATGCTGGGGCTGTGGTAACCCCCACTGGCTGCTGTCGGTACCACGGCCCAGCAGGACAGGGGATGAGTCATTATGCAAAGAGGGTCTCTCAACCTGTCTGACCAGCTACCCCCCAAGGAGAGCAACAAAGGAAGGTGGGATGCCGCCCCTGGCTGGGGGGCAGGGCTGAAGGAGAGTGAGTTAGATTCTGTCTGGAAAGCAGGGGAGAAGGAGCTAGGGAGGGGGCTGGGATTGTAGGGCCCAGCCACCCCCCATCTCAAGGGGGGCAATGAGGCCTCTTAGCCCCAGTTCCTGTAACCAGATTCCATCTGTGCTGGGCTGTATCCTGGAGAAGCAATAAACTCCCCCTGTTCTACGGGCTGGTGGAGTCTGTTCCTGCCACTACGGGGGTGCAGGAGGCGGGGGAACCCCAACGCGCCATCACACCCTGGCTGGGGGTTGCTCAGTTTGAGAGGCAGTGGGGAAATCCTGCCCCCACTGTGGATCCAGCACTGCCCTTCCCCCCCCCCTCGCCCTGCTCTCACTGCAGGCCTCTCTCGCCCCTGCCAAGCTGGGCCCAGGGTGCAGCGGGAAGCCCCCTTGCCTGCCATTGTGGGACACTCAAAGCTCAGGAGCCTGTGCCCAGTCTCTGCACAGCCTCCCAGCGACACGCCCCAGCCCTGACCCACAGTCCCCATGGATATATGGGCTCCCCATGGGCATGGGCACAGCCCCCCCCGCAGCAGGCACAGCCCTTAGTGAACTCTGTGAAGCCTGGGGCCTGCTTCCCAGCCTGGTGTGACGACGCGTTGGGGTTCCCCTGCCTCCTGCACCCCCAAAATGGCATGAAGAGACTCCACCAGCCAGTAGAACAGAGGGAGTTTATTGCTTCTCCAGGATACAGCCCAGCATCTGTCATCTGGTTACAGGAACTGCGGCTAAGAGGCCTCAGTGCCCCCCCTTTGAGATGGGGGGGTGGCTGGGCCCTACAATCCCAGCCCACTCCCCAGCTCCTTTCCTAGGCTGTCTCCTCCATGCTCCCAGACAGAAAACTAACTCACTCTCTTCCAGCCCTGCCCCCCAGCCAGGGGCGGCATTCCACCTTCCTTTGTTTCTCTCCCTGGGGGGTAGCTGGTCAGACAGGTTGAGAGACCCTCTTTGCATAATGACTCATCCCCTGTCTTGCTGGGCCCTGGTACCGACAGCAGCCAGTGGGGGTTACCACAGAGCCAGCATAGAAACCAGCCAGATACCCCCACTATGTCACACCTGGCGAGCGGCTTGCATGTGTGGCCGTGCTCCCTGGGGCAGGGCCCAGCCAGCCCCACTGCAAACAGAGCAGCCAGATCGGCCTTTTCCTGGGGCTACTATGGAGGGCCCCTGGCCACAGCTGGTTACATTCCCCCTCCCCACTCCTCCCTGGCTGGGTGACCCTCCTGTCCAACCAAGACGGGGATTCTGCTGCCCATCACCCTGGTATCAGGGCCTGGACATGGGGCTGGATGCAGTGATCCAGGCACCAAACACCTTCTGGCTCAACAGCTGCACCCAGGAATCAGCCTAGGAAGTCCCTGGCGCAGCCCCACTGCCCCTGTATGGGGCACACTTGGCCTGTCTGCCCCAGTGTCTGTGGGCCAGTCCTGTGTACCCGAGACGCGTCTCCCTCTGTGAGCTGCTGGGCTGGACTCGGGAACTCTCCACAGCAGAGCCCTGGGGCCGAGCACACGCCCCGCTAACCGCAGCCTGCACCCCCTGCGCCGGGGCTGTGCTAGGGGGCCCGGGGTCCAGTGCTGAACCGCGCAGTCCAGCACTGGAGCTTTCCGTCCGGGAAACACGGAGACCAGAGACCTGCCCGGGGTTTGCGGACCAGGGGTGATGGGGACCGGGGTGCACGGTCACGTGTGTCTGCAGGACCATCTGCAACCCCAGCGCGCCAGGGCGGGGCAGGGGCGGGGCAGGCCCAGGGTAGGGGCGGGGCTGCAACGCGATGAAGCTGCAGGCGAGGGAGGCCAGGCCACGCCCCCCCGGGCTCGGGGCTCGCGCCTGGCACAACAGGCCCTGGTCCTGGGCGGGGTCCGGGTGGCGCAGTTTGGTTCGGTCCGGCTGCTGTACGCCCCCCCCCCCCCGCAGCGGGCGGAGCTTGGAACGTTCCAAGATGGCGGCGCCCTTGTGGGGAAGCGGCCTGGTGGTGAGGGGCTGGCTGGGCACAGCCGGGGGGGGGCAGAGCCCGGAAGGGAGGTGCGGGGGGGGGCTGGCTGGGCAGAGCCCGGGGGGGGGCTTAGCGCGGAGGGAGGGGTAGAACGCGGGGGGGGGGCGAGGGGGGGGGAGGGCGCGGGGGGGCAGGCGGGGGGGGGGGGCAGAGCCCGGGGGGGGCTAGGCGCGGGGGGGGGCTGGGCGCGGGGGGGGGGCTGGCTGGGGGGGGGCAGAGCCCGGGGGGGCTAGGCCGGGGGGGGGGGGGGCAGAGCCCGGGGGGGGCTAGGCGCGGGGGGGGGGGGGGGGCAGAGCCCGGGGGGGGCTAGGCGCGGGGGGGGGGCTGGCTGGGCAGAGCCCGGGGGGGGGGCATGTAGTTGTCCCCAAGCTGCTCTCTGCCCCGCTGCTCAGGTGCTCCTGTTACTGGGGGAGGCGGCTCGTGCCCTAAGGTGACCAGAATTTGAAAATGTGCGAGGAGGACGCTGTGTTGACAAAAAATATTTACTTGTGTCCATATATAAATAACCCTATAAATAAATGATCACGATATTCGTCGTCTTATAAGACAGACAGACTTGACTTAAAAACAGTCATGTAACATTAAAAACATCAATATTTGTCACTCTTTTAAGAAATTAAAAATCTCGATCCATTTTTTATCAATTTGGCGTTCAGTCCATTCATTGTCTTTTATTGTGAATTCTTTGTACTTTGTCGAACAATAAATTGTCATTTATTGTGATGCTAAATTTTTCTTTAACGAATAAAACTGTTTCAGGGATTTTATTCCATTGAATTTCTTCATTCAGTAGTATTCAATGAAATATGTACACTGGTTCGTTGTGCTTAGTCCAATTTTCTAGATATTCAAGAGCATTTTTATAAAAGCCTCCCTCGTAAATTCTTTCTTCATTCCTGGATTGCTCTCTTGTAATTTGTTTAAATTAGTAATTACAACCATTGGAAGGAAGTTGGACTCAAGATGTGATTAAAGTTGCTCCTTTAATTGTTTAACATGCAATCCCACTTCTGTAGACGTTATATGCTCTTTTTCAATACTTTTTATAACTGACTGGAACAAAGTTGCTTGATTGAGAACAAAATAGAGTTACTTCAGCAGATTCATTCTTAAAGTTTTTCAAGATCAGTGGACATTTTCCCAAACTTAGAAAATATTATTTTAAAGGCTCGAACAATTGCAGCTTTCATTCAATGGTTGGCATTAAAGCTAACTATCTTGTTTTCGAATATCCCAACAGTTTTTTATATTCAACTGAGGCTTCTTCGCAAAAAGTCTTTAATGATGTAACTTGTACAGTGAATCATTCAAAATGTAAATAAGAACATAAGAATGGCCGTACTGGGTCAGACCAAAGGTCTTTCTAGCCCAGTATCCTGTCTACCGACAGTGGCCAGCACCAGGTGCCCCAGAGAGGGTGGACCGAAGACAATGATCAAGCCATCTCTGTGCCCATCTCCTGCCATCTCTCTCCAGCCTCTGACAAACAGAGGCCAAGGACACCATTTTATCCCCTGGCTAAAACCTCCATGAAATTATCTAGCTTCTCTTTAAACTCTATTATAGTCCTAGCCTTCACAGCCTCCTCTGGCAAGGAGTTCCACAGGTTGACTACACGCTGTGTGAAGAAGAACTTTCTTGTATTAGTTTTAAACCTGCTACCCATTAATTTCATTTGGTCTCCTCTAGTTCTTCTATTTAGGGAACTAATAAATAACTTTTCTTTATCAGCCCTCTCCACACCACTCATGATTTTATAGACCTCTATCATATCCCCCCTCAGTCTCAATACATTTGAGGTATCACAACTTCAACATCGATGGACACTAAGCTTGATGCTGTATTGATGGCATTAGATACAATATGGTCATTGCAACCAATTCCAGTAATCGCTTTCCCAATTAAATGCATCATTTTCTTATGAACATTTTCATTGCCTTTGCGATTTACACCGCCAAAATTAGTATTTGTGTCAATGTCAACTAAAAAATCACATTGACATTAAATTAAAATGGCTCAAAATAAACAATAACATTTCATAAATACCCTCTAAGTGTACTTTTACTGTATATTAAGCCTTTTAACAGGGGTTCAATTGCAGTATAATGATACTTTAAAAAACAGCGGGATAAATGTTTTTGGCAAAAGACAATTTTTTTCAAAGAAGGACAAAAGGAGGATGTAATTATTGGGGAGGACTGTCCTTCTCAAAGGAGGACGTCTGGTCACCTTATCGTGCCCGCAAGAGCCGGCCAGGTGTGTGGCCCAGGAGCTGCAGTGCGCTGACCCATGCTGCCATCCAGGCCTGCAGCCGCTTGGTGGCAGGTGGCAACGCACCTCACATCCACAGCCCCGGGCCGGGCGTGGCCTGCTGCATGCCCCGAGAGCCAAGCTCACGGGGGGATGCAAAGCTCCCAGGAGCCCGTGGCTCTGGAGCTGGCCAGCAGGGCACTAGACAGACTCTGGGCGTGCCATGGCTCAGTCTAGCAGGTGGCTCCCGGCGCCCGCAAATGTGACTCCTGCAGCTCAGCGGCCAGGGGCTCGTGTCTGGTGCTGCAGCTCCTGGGTCAGTCCCCGGCACGTAGCCAGGGGTGTGTTGCGCTCGTCACCTCCCCTGCTCCCTGACTCCTTGGTTTTTGCTTTGCTAGGCCACCCCATGGTCCCGGGGCGCTTTCTCCTGGCTCCGTCCTTGCAGCCGGGCTATTCAGACCACAGCTGTATGTCACAAGGTAAGTGCGTGAGGCTGCGGTGGGGAGTCCTGCCATTAACCCCGTGGCTGCTGCTGCGAGGGTCTGTCTGTGAGATCCCACCACTGGCGCACACGGCCCATGCACGCGTCGCCCACTTGGGAGGCTGGGGCCAGCGGTGGAATCCCTGTGGGCAGCCCCTCCAGGAATTCCAGGAGCTGAAAGGTAGGTAACAGCTCCTCTGCTCCTGCAAAGCCATAGGTGGAGAGGACCCCGTGTGAAGGGCCAGCACCTCAAGGCCTGGCCAAAGAGTTTGCGGGGCCCAAGGCAGCGAGCAAGCAGCTGGGCAGCACAGGACCCTGCTCGCAGGCCAGGCCCGGGAGCCTTTGCTGTCTCTAGCGGAGCCTATCCCAGCTCCATGTGGCCCAGCAGCCGTGCTGCGGTTAGGGCTGGGAGTTGGGACTTCTGGGCTCTACACTCAGGTTTGCCACGAAGTCGCTGCCTCATCATGTCCCTCAGGGAAACTGAGGCACAGAAGTGATTCTGCCTTGTGCAAGGGCAGCAGGGGACTGAAGCTTCTGGGCTTTGCTCTGTAGCCTGCACCTTTGGCTGCCCTGAGAGTGGAAGTGAGTCCCAGTCGCTGTCCGGGTAGGATCTGGGGCATTGTTAGCAGGGACGTGAACACAGGTGCAGCTTTCTGCAGGAAGCCGCGCGCACCCGGCTCTTCCGCTGCTGGCCGTGAGTGAAGGGACATGGCAGCGCCAGTCCCAAGGAAGGTGGCACGTGGGCAGCGGGGTCGGCCTGGTACCTGGGGGTCTTGCCAAGCGCCCTGACAACCTGTTGCCATGGTCCCCCTGGGCGATTAATGCCAGTGGAGAGGGGAAGACGTTACCCCCTCTCCTGGCCCTGCTGTTGTTTTCATGGGTGTTGTCTTGCAGAACCGGGCGGCCAGAGTGCGAGTCGGGAAAGGAGACAAGCCGGTGACGTACGAGCAGGCCCACCCGCCCCACTACATCGCTCATCGCAAGGGCTGGCTCTCCCTGCACACCAGTGAGTGACCTGCCAGCCACGGCCCTGCGGCCCGGCTCCTCCAGCCAGCACCCCAGCCTATTCCCCACAGCGCCCCCTGCTGGGAGAGGCCGGGGCTGGCAGAGCTGGGAGCTGCCCCCAGCCAGCGCCCTACCCTGCCCCCCCCCACAGCGCCCCCTGCTGGGAGAGGCTGGGGCTGGCAGAGCTGGGAGCTGCGCCCAGCCAGCGCCCTGCCCTGTTCCCCACAGCGCCCCCTGCTGGGAGAGGCCGGGGCTGGCAGAGCTGGGAGCTGCCCCCAGCCAGCGCCCTGCCCTGTTCCCCACAGCGCCCCCTGCTGGGAGAGGCTGGGGCTGGCAGAGCTGGGCGCTGCCCCCAGCCAGCGCCCTGCCCTGCCCCCCCCCCCAGCGCCCCCTGCTGGGAGAGGCCGGGGCTGGCAGAGCTGGGAGCTGCCCCCAGCCAGCGCCCTGCCCTGTTCCCCACAGCGCCCCCTGCTGGGAGAGGCCGGGGCTGGCAGAGCTGGGAGTCCCCCTCCCCACAAACCAGACCCAGCCCTGCGCTGGACAGCCACACAGCCCCCTGCTGTGGCTGGTGCTGCTTGCAGCCTTTCCAGGCCTGGTGCCAGGTGCCGTGCCCTCAGCCCCCGGCCCTGTCTGCCCTGCAGGTAACCTGGATGCTGAGGCCGGGGCTGCCGAGCGCACCGTGGAAGACGTTTTCATCCGCAAGTTCATCTACGGCACCTTCCACGGCTGCCTGGCCAACGAGATCGTGCTGAAGCGCCGGGCCAACGTGCTGATCATCTGCGCCGTCTTCCTGCAGCGCCTGCCGCCCTACAAGTTCTACTTCCTGGTGGGCTACACCGAGACGCTGCTCTCCTTTTTCTACAAGTGCCCCGTGCGGCTGGAAGTGCAGACCCTGCCCGACAAGGTCGTCTACAAATACCTGTAGCGCTGCCCTGGACGGGGCCCCAGACCTGTGCCCGTCTGCGCACTGGGGCTCCCATACCCGGCCACCTGCTCCTGTCTCTGCTGGCCCACTGGCGGGAGCTGGGCTCTTCCCGTGCCCCGCGTGGGACCCAGCAGGCCCTGGACACAGACTGGTGCTGTGGGCGCTGGCACCCGTGTCACTGCGGCCCAGCCATGGGAATAAAAGGAATCTGGCCCCAGCGTCCGTCTCTTGGGAGTCAGCCGGCTTGGGCTCGGGGAAGTCAGAGCGTGGGCCTGGGAGCCAGCAGCTCTCCTCCCCCGCCTGGTACGGGGCGGTGGCCAAGGCCTTGAGGGCTCCCCGTCTCCTTCTCCCACAAGGCCCCCCACATCCAGAGAGCCAGCCTGGCAGGGTCAGGCCCTGTGCTGCGGCTTGGGGGGCGTCTGGCCCTGGGCGCTGGTGGCTGGCAGGAACACGGTGCTCGGAGTGGCCGGAGATCTGGGGCTGCTAGTGCATTCATCAGTGAGCTGGGGAGGGCAGGGCCCTCCCCCCAGGGGGGCGATGGAGGGGGAGGAAAGGGGCTGCAGAGATCTCTGGGTCACCCGTTGCCTGGCCTAGGACATGAGGTCCTGAGGAGATGGCTGCCAGGGTGAGCAGGCAGTGGGCAGGAGGATTCGCGGCTGCCCCTGGCCACAGGGCTCCAGCCGAGAGGGGTGCTCTGGGGGCTGCACCGCGCCATCCAGGTGCCCATCCGCAAAATGCCAGCAGCTCAGCAACACCCAGGGTTCCCTTACCACCCCCAGGTGCAGCCTGCTCTGGGGCGGAGCTGGCCCTCAGCCACAGAGGGAGGAGGCGCTCACCAGCTCTTGGGTGTGCAGGGCCACGCGGGCCCCATGCCCCTCTGATGCCAGTTCACAGCCCATGGCCAGGCAGCTCCCAGGATCGGGCCCCTTGGCATCTGTGGGTTTGGGACCGAAGTGCTGGGAGTTAGCCACTGGCTGGGGTGTCACAGGAGTCCCCGGGCCCTGCACCCCCGTCCGCAGCCAGCCGTGGCTCTCGGCCAGCAGGCAGAACGGGGGCGCCCAGGGACGCAGCACAGCGCAGACCGGTACAGGATCCGGGAGCCGCCAGTACAGCCCAGCTGAGGGGTAAGGGGGCCCGTCCCCTCAGGCCAGCTCGGCTCCCTTCTCCCTGAGCCAGCCGGGGAAACTAACACACCCTGCAACTGGCCCCAGCTCCAGGCAGCCCCGCCCCCTCCCTTATCCTGGCCCAGGTGTTATCTCTGTCTCTGGTTGCATCTTCCCCCAGGGTCAGGGGCTGGCTGGCTGGGCCATTCCCTACGTGCCTCCCCGCAGGAGTTCTCCCCCAGAGACCCCACCCCCTGGGCCAGGCACGCAGGGACGGGGATCTCACACGGTGCCACCAAGCTAACAGGAAATCCCCTTCCCTGCCCCAGAGCTCACCCGGCTCCCTCCCCGGGCGCTGGTCCCCCTGGCCCGACCCTGCCTGGCACGGTGCTGCGGCTTCTCCTTGCTCTAAGTCCTCCTGCCCTGCACCGGCGTCAGCCCCCAGCCTGGCAGGAGAGCAGCCAGGACCCCTGGGTTCTGTCCCCGTTGTGGGATGGGAATGGTGCCTAGTGGTTAGAACAGGACTGGCGCTAAGAGCCAGGACTCCTGGGTCACGTACTGACTTCCAGGGGATCCCTCTGTCCTCCCCCAGCACAGGGCGGGGCGGCAGCGTGGGCAGGGCAGGGCTGGGCTGCTGGTGTGGGGTGGACTCTGAACGACTGTAAATCACAGTCTCGCCCTGCTTCCTGCTACTCCAGCCAGCTGAGCTCTGGGACACCGGCCCTCTGCACAAGGGGAAACCAAGTCACGGGGGCAGGCTCCCGGAGCAAGTCACTGGATGAGCCACTTAGGGCCTAGAACTCCTGCTCCCAGCCCTGCCCCTTCCCCCCAGTTCTGTCCACTAGACATCACTCCCCCGCCCAGCAGGAAGAGAAGCCAGGAGTGCTGGTCCCAGCTCCTAGCTATGAGGGAGTGAGGCCTAGTGGTCAGCGCTCCTGGGTTCAGACAGGGTCTCGCTCCCCCCGCTGGCATGGGTCAGGGCTTGGTTGCTGCACAGCGGCTGGCAGATGCACGCCCTGACCCTGCGTGGGCTTCGAGCCAGCTCACCATGTGAGTCAAACCGGAGCGAGGCGGCCCGGCCCTGGCTGGCTGCACAATTTACTGCACGTTCCCACGGGCGGGTGAAGGGGGGCAGAGGCTGAGCGCAGGCAGCTGGCTTTCCAGTGGGGCTCGGCTGTACCCAGCCCTGTGGCTCTGCAGGCTGGGGGCCCCACCAGCCTCGTGCCAAGCCACGGCCCAGCCAGTGTGGGGCTGGGAGGCTGAATGGGGGGCAGCAGCCGGCTGGGGGGAGTAGGGGCTGTTCTGCTCCCTGGTGGTAGGGGACGGTGCTGCAGGAAGCAGTCTCAGGGCTCTTCTGACACCAGGCCCACTGGTACCCCTCAGCAATTTGCTCAGGATCATTCTAACTCCTGGGGAAACTGAGGCAGAGAACAGCAATGTGACTTGCCCAGGAAAGGGCCCAGGAGTCCTGCTTCTGGGCTAACTGCTGCAGCCCTCTTGCTTGCCAAGGCCGGGGCTCCTGGGTCCCAGGGTGGCGCTTGCCCCATGGTGGGGGGGCAGGTGGACACGTGCAGCACAGGAGAAGGGCACGGCACCATCTCGGGCCGCTCCGGGCAGAAGGTCCCAGGCCCAGTTCCCACGGGGCTCGGCCGTGGCTCTTAGTGTGGGGCTGGGAGCTCGTCTGGGCTCGCATGCCTGCCCCAGTCCCTGGGCTGGGCGGGGAGGGGGCTCGGGGCTCTGCATCCGCTGGGCCGCGGGTGCCCCTCCGTCCCACGCAAGGCCAGTGGGCGCCGACTCCGGGGAGGGTCAAGGCCGGTCCCTGTCACACGTGGCTGCCCTGGGTAGCCGCTTGCACCCAGTGCCCCTGGGCCCTCCCATGCCGCACGCCCGGCCGCCCCTTTCCGGCCAAGAGGACCTTGCCCCTCCGCTGGCGTCAGCCGCGCGGCCGCCTGACTCCCTGGAGCGCCCTTGTGACCCAGCCCTGGCCAGGACCCCGGGGTCCCCAGAGAGCAGTGGTGTGGGGGAGGCTGGCCCTGCGTCCCAACCCCAAGCCTGCTGCCCTCAGCTCGTCCCTTCTCCCCCTGCCCAGCCCCTGGGAGCCCCGTCTCCTCGCGGCTCAGTCGCCCCCGGACCAACCTCTGGCCCTCGGCATCGCTTCCTCCTCTGGGCTCCCCAGGGCCATGCTGGGGACCCCCAGGCCAGGCCTCCTCGCTGAACTGCCTGCTGATCTCTGCTCCGCCCAGCCCGGCGGGCCCTGATCTCGGCCGGAGTCTGGGGGCGCCCGGCCCGACGGGGCCTGATCTCGGCCGGGGCCTGGGGGCACCCGGCTCGACGGGGCCCTGATCTCGGCCGGGTTCTGGGGGCGCCCGGCCCGACGGGCCCTGATCTTGGCCGGGATCTGGGGGCGCCCGGCCCGACGGGTCCTGATCTCGGCCAGGTTCTGTGGGCGCCCGGCCCGACGGGCCCTGATCTCGGCCGGGATCTGGGGGCGCCCGGCCCGACGGGCCCTGATCTCGGCCGGGGTCTCGGGGCGCCCGGCCCGACGGGCCCTGATCTCGGGAGGGTCTCGGGGCGCCCGGCCCGATGGGCCCTGATCTCGGGAGGGTCTCGGGGCGCCCGGCCCGACAGGCCCTGATCTCGGCCAGGTTCTGGGGGCGCCCGGCCCGACGGGCCCTGATCTTGGCTGGGATCTGGGGGCGCCCGGCCCGACGGGCCCTGATCTCGGCCGGGGTCTCGGGGCGCCCGGCCCGACGGGCCCTGATCTTGGGAGGCTCTGGGGGCGCCCGGCCCGACGGGCCCTGATCTCGGCCGGGGTCTGGGCGGCGCTTGGCCCGACAGGCCCTGATCTCGGCCGGGGTCTGGGGGCGCCCGGCCCGACGGGCCCTGATCTCGGGAGGCTCTGGGGGCGCCCGGCCCGACGGGCCCTGATCTCGGGAGGGCCTGGGGCCACCCGGCCCGATGGGCCCTGATCTCGGCCGGGGTCTGGGGGCGCCCAGCACAGAGGTAACGTGACTCATAACCCACTAGGCCTGGCTCTTCCTGCTCCCTGGATCTTGGTCACTAGGGCAGCCAGGGTCACGTGTCCAGTCTGATCCGACTGGTGGCTCTTTGGTGGTTTGTCCTGCCCAGCAGTGGAGGTGGCTCCTCCCGCACCGGCCTGTGGGCGCCAGCTGGGAGGGCGACTGCTCCGCCTGCACGGGCCTGCCCGCTGGTCCAGGGTGCTCCGGGCGCCAGGCGCACAGGCTGCCCCCGCTCCTGGCCTGGCCTAGTTGGGAGCCGTGACAGGCCCCGGGCGGGCGTCAATGAATTCAGCGTTGCGTGGAGGAGGTGACGTGTGTGTTAGAAACAGCACCTGGGCCGGGCGGGGGAGTCACGGGGCCGGGGGGCTGCACTGCTGCCTTTTCTGAGGTCGGTAGCACTGGGACTCCCGCACGGTGCCCGTCACGGGGAGGCAGGGCCTGGGCTGACCCTGCAGGGTGCCCGCCTCTGGGCTCTGCGGGGCCGGGGTGCCCGTCACAGGGACGCGGGGCCTGCCCGGTGCCCGTCTCTGCAGGGGAGCCGCTGCCAGGGGGGTCAGGTCTCTGGGTGGATGCTCTGGTTGTGGTTGTGCTGCAGGCACCCCCACTATGGGCCATGCTGGGCAAGTGGGCTCAGGGCAGGAGCCCGTGGCCGGGGGCAGGGGAAAGAGGGTGGCCCAGCCAGCCACGGTGCCTCCCTCCTGCCAGCCAGCGCTGTGGGCACCAGGCTCCCTGGCCACACAGGGGGTCACTCTCAGCTGGGGCCTGGGGGTGCCCAGCCCGACGGGCCCTGATCTCGGGGGGCCTGGGGGCGCCCAGCCCGACGGGCCCTGATCTCGGGGGGGGGGTCTGGGGGCGCCTGGCAGCACGGGTGGTGTCAGCTGAGAATACCCTCAGTCCAGTGCCCCACCGGGCAGCCCTTCCCCGGGTCCAGCCACAGATCCCTGGCTCCTTGGGGTGCGGATCAGGTGGGGGGCCCTCTTCCTGGGGTGGGGCGGGGCTCTGGGAGCTGCCTGCTCCTGGCTAGGTTTCAGAGGGACCGGCTGGTGGGCCCACCAGGCTGTCTGGGCGGATGCGGCGGGTGACGCTGGCTCCCAGGCTCCAGGCCGCCAGGCCCCTGAGGGAGGTGCCCGGGGCGCGCCCCACCCCCGCTCTGTGCCTGGTACCACGTCCCCGCCCGGCCGGGGGCCGCTGTGATTGGGCTGCACCCACATGACTCCTGTGTCGCCCGTGGGATCCGCCCAGCCACGTGGGCCCTAGCCCAGAGCAAAGGCCTGTCCTGCCCGCCCGAGGCTGGCACGAGGGGGCAGCACCCTCTGGGTTAGCAGCGCCACAGCCCCGCTCGAGCGCCCGGCGCCTGGGTGCCAGCCGTGGGGTGGCGGGAGGCGTGTGCCAGCTGGCGGCAGTGCCGGGCGCCTGCTCAGAGCCTGCATCCCTGCCTGGCCGGGAGTGCCCCGAGGCCGCGGTGCCTCTCGCCCACCCACCAGTCAGCTGCCTCTGGCCCGCGGGGCTGGGCGGGGGGAGGCAGGGGCCACGTGGGGGTGACTCCCAGCCAGCCAGAGGGGCAGGGTTCCCAGAAGGGAAATGACTCAGGCTCTGTGGGGCAGGGAGCTGAGCCGGCCCCCAGCTCTGGCTAGGCCATGCCCAGCCTCGTGGGGCCGAGCTAGGATCGCGGCGCTGCAGAGGGAGGGACTGGATCGGGCCCGCCACAGGATCGGGCCCACACTTGGCTCCGGGGCTCAGCTCCGTGTTTGACCCGCCCTGTCCTGGAGCCCTGTGTGCGCCGGAGCAGGGAGAGGCCAATGCCAGGTGTCCGTGCCCGGCTCCCGGAGGGGAGTGGGATCTAGTGGGGGGAGCCAGGACTCGTGGCTTCTATTGCTGACTTTGTCACTGAACAAGCCTGGGCTCTGCTTCCTGCCTCGGTTTCCCCACGTTAACAATTGTGACTGTCACAGGGCCCCTGCTCTCCAAGGCCCCGGCCCGTGTCTTGCCCCCACCTGCCCTGAGGTTGGCTCGTGTGATTCTCCCACACTCGGGCCAGCCCAGCCGTGGGTTCCAATCCCTGGTGTCCTGCAGGGCCTTGGCTTGGGGCACCCGCGCTCCCGCCCCGGGGTTCCCCAGGACCAGGGGGGCCGTAACCCCCGGCCCCCGACCGGGCCTTTGGCCTGAGTGCATGGAACAAAGCAGCAGAGCAAAGAGTTTTTGGAACCCCCCAATGGCGGCTGCCCAGACAATCAGGCTGCGGCCCGGACAGCTGTGCTGGGCTTAGCCAGGGTTAGGCCCAGAGCTGGTGTGTGAGCAGGGCCGGGCTGGCTCTTCGGGCCAGAGGTGGATCCAGCCCCGTGGGGCTGCGCGGGGCACGGCCAGTTCACTGCCCTCTGGTGGGCTCGGTGGGAGTGGGGCAGGCAGCTGGCAGGGTGGGTTCCTGCCCCTCCCTGGCGAGCGGGTGTCTCTTGCGTGGCAGCCGGCGGCCCAGGGACCAGCCTCCCTCGGCTTTACCTTGGAAAGTGACTTCTGCTCCCGCGAGGGGCGGCGCTGGGTAAGCACTCGGCGCAAAGCACAACCGGCGGGCGGGGCTTCGGCCTGCACCCCGGGGACACTCTGCCAAGGGCTGGCAGCAGCTGCCAGGCGGGTACGGCCGGGGGAGCCTTCGGGGCCTGGGAGCTGATCTACCAGCCGCTCGGTGCCCCGAGGGTTAATACGGCACCTGCGTGGCGGGTGGCGTTTTCACGTCCCTGAGCCACGTAGCTGGATCTCACACCCGGGGGCTCTCCAGCCTGGGCCGGGGGAGGGGGGCTCTCCAGCCTGTCCACACTGGGGTGGCAGGTCGGGGGGGACCCACGACAGAGCTACCTGCACCTAGGTGGGCACAGGCAGAAAGGCTCCTTGTGCCACCTGGCTCAGCCCCACCACTTGCCCCGGGCTCCATCCCACTCGGCGGTGCTGGTGTCAGAGGTCACATCCCACGGGGGTGAGGCGGCGCTTGGGGCTTGTTCTATTTAAAGACACTAAAACCAGATCCCCACAGGCGGTGCCGTGCGAGGAATCGGGCAGTGCCGTGCGAGGAATCAGAGGGTGCCGTGCGAGGGATCGGGCAGTGCCATGCGAGGAATCAGAGGGTGCCGTGCGAGGAATCGGGCAGTGCCGTGCGAGGAATCAGAGGGTGACGTGCGAGGAATCAGAGGGTGCCGTGCGAGGAATCGGGCAGTGCCGTGCGAGGAATCAGAGGGTGCCGTGCGAGGAATCAGAGGGTGCCGTGCGAGGAATCGGGCAGTGCCGTGCGAGGAATCAGAGGGTGCTGTGCGAGGAATCGGGCAGTGCCGTGCGAGGAATCAGAGGGTGCCGTGCGAGGAATCGGGCAGTGCCGTGCGAGGAATCAGAGGGTGCCGTGCGAGGAATCGGGCAGTGCCGTGCGAGGAATCAGAGGGTGCCGTGCGAGGAATCGGGCAGTGCCGTGCGAGGAATCAGAGGGTGCCGTGCGAGGAATCGGGCAGTGCCGTGCGAGGAATCAGAGGGTGCTGTGCGAGGTTTCGGCCTCGTGGAATCAGCCAGCACCTCTGGCCGGGCTTCCCAAGGAGGCTTGCTGACCTGTGGTGCACAGGCCAGGACTGGGGGCTTCCTGCCATGGGCCCGGCCTGGGGGAGCCCTGCGGGGCCGGGCATGGCAGTGACTCTGGGACCATAGGAGCTGAGCTCCCCCCGCCCCCCGATGACGCTCTCGCCTGGTCTTGCTGGGACCGTGGGAGGCCAAGAGCCGGCTCTGTGGGGGATGGGAGCTGCCGGCCTGAGCCGTGTCCAGGGCGCAGTTTGACTTGCAACCCCCTCTCCCGGAGCCGGATTCCGGGGCCAGCTCTTGGGAACGCACCTCGTTTCCGGGGGCCGCCGCAGCCAGACGCCCGGGGGGGCCGTTAAACCCCCCAAAGCCGCAGCCCCTCCCAGCAGGAGAGTCTCCAGCTGCCTTGCACCCTGGCTTTGGTGGCTGGAGGAGCCGGGAGCGCCCTGCCTGAGTCCCATTGCTATGAGACAGGCCGGCGCCCCCTGCTCCTGGAGAGCCAGCTCAGCCTCAGGGCAGCTGGGTCTGGTTCTCCCAGCCGGCCCTGCCCAGACCGGCATGGTCCCTGAACAACCCTGTGGCCAGCTAGTAGGAGGGTCCCCGTCCTTCCGGCTGGGCTCCCACCCAGGGCCCCCCACGTGCTGGGCATGGCGTTCAGCCAGGAATCCTTTCGGGCTGGGCTGGCAGGGCAGGGCGGCCCCCCGGGGCTGGGCGGTTAATTATCTCCCAGTCTAGCCCCATCTCCAAGGCTGGGCCTTATCTGAGCCGTCACTCCGAAAGATTTATCCCCTCTGCCCTGCAGATCGCTCCCAGGCACCCCCCCGCCCAGAAGCCTTTGACTTTGCACACCTGGCGAGCCCCCCCCAGCCCAGAAATGCAGCTGCCTCTGGGGTGAGGCAGGGCAGCACCAGGCAAGGGGCTGAGCCGGCAGGGGCGTTTGGGGAGTGGAAGGGGGAGGGGCAGCTCTGCTAGCAGATGGGGGGAGGGGAGCTGAGGTTCAGTGTTAATCTGCCAGCTCCCAGCCTGCAGCACAGGACCCCAGCTGCCCAGGCCCGGCACCCCCATGTCCTCACCAGGAAGGGGCTGCCCACAGGGTGAGGGTTAAACCGGGATGCACCGGAGGAGGGAGTTCCACCGACTCATGCAGGGGACAGAACCCAGGAGTCCCGGCTCCCCGCCCCCACCGCTCTGACCACTAGACCCCACTCCCCTCCCCGAGGTGGGGCTAGAACCCAGGACCCCTGGCTCCCAGCCCTGAGCTGTCTGGTGAACCACGCTTCCTGTGAGTAAATGATCAACCCCCGGCCAGAGCCAGGACCCCTCTGAGCGGAAGGGGAGGTGGATCCTTGTCCCAGCCGACCCGGGGGCCGTTCCCTATCATTGCTGTCCCAGGCCTCGTCCAGGCGGCTTGCCTTCCCCCCACCAGCCAGCCTGGGGCAAGGGGCACAGGCTCTGCCCCACGTTGCCTCCTGCCAGTCCCCCCGCCTCCCTCTGTGCCCCAGCCCCCTACCAGAGCCCTCCCCACTCAACTCCACCAGCCCCTCCCCCACTCTCATGCCAGCCCCTTCCTGGGCTCTGCAGGGACGGGGCCACTTTGGCATGAGCCTGACAAATCCAGCCCCCTCCCGGCCCCGTGGGAGCGCCACATGCCCAACGGGCACAGCCACTGCCGAGCTGGGGGGGCAGGGCCTGCGCCCCGAGGAGCGATGGGGCGTCCGGGCGCCCTGGACCCGAGCCGGGATCCCGAATGCCGGCAAACCCGCTGCGAGCGGGGGGGAATGGGCCTGACCTGGCTCCATCACCCAGGGCCGTGGGGCCGATGCCGGGGGGCCGTGCGGGCAGACGCTGGGCACTTTGCCAGGTCCCGGCAATGCAGGAACAGACCTCGCCGGCCGATGGGCTGAGCCGCCTTCGTGCCAGCTCCGCAGCCGCCCCGAGCCCGGGCAGCTAAAATCCCCACGAGGCCAGTGAGCAGCCCCCAGGGCCCGGCCCAGCGGAGGGGGAGGCTATTGGTCCTCAGTGGGGCCCCGCGCTTGCTGCAGGGAAGGGAAACCCAGGGGCCAGGGCCCAGGTAGGATGTCTGCCTGGGCTCCATTCCGAGCTCTGCCACAGACGCCCTCTGCGACCTTGGGCCAGTCACTTGCCCTTTCCAAGCCTCCCTGGGCGCTGGGGACCCGGCCGGCCTGCAGAGGGTGTAAGCGAAATGCCGGTGCTTGGGAGGGCCCAGAGGTGGACGACGTCCCGATCCCAGGCGGGCCCCGCGAGTGCCTGGCTTTGCTGCTCCAGAGCTCATCGGAGAACTCCTTCGAGAACCCCCCTTCCTCCCCCGCCTGCCCCTTCCCAGAGGGCAACACGCTCCCTGGAGCACTTGTGCCCGGCCCGGCCTGGCTGGGCGGCTGTGCCTGGCGCTCTCACGCATGGGGCTCCGGAGAGGCCCCCGGCAAAGCTGGGTTCCTAATATTCCTGAAGCACAAACCGGCGTCTCCCCTCCCTTGCAGGGCCCCGCTCTGGTGAGCTCTGGGGGGCAGGGCCCCGGCCTGGGAGATGCTGCAGCTGTGGGTGCCGGTGCCGAGCACGACGGGGTCCTCCCAGGTTGCCTGGAGCCTGGGCGGGGGCCGCGGTTGGTCAGAGATGGGGGCGCCCAAGGCTGTGACTTGCCAGGAGGGGGAAGGGGGCGGTAGCTGGGCCTCTCGTTGGCCTCCAGCCTGACCACAGCCCTGGGCCTGCCAAAGCCACCGTCTGGCAGGGCCCAGGCCGCGAGCCGGGATCTCGGCCCCCGCTCGCTGGCATCTGACCTCACTCCTGCCCACGCTCGAGTCAGCACCTGGCTCCAGGCCCTGCCTGGCCTCTGCTCTGCAAGGGGGGCTGGAGCAGGGTCGGGCTCCCCCAGCCAGCCCCGGCTGCTCTGCAGGAGCGTTGAGCAGCCAGGCCTGGCTCTCTGTGCCCCAGGGCAGGCGGGGGCAGGGCTGTCCTGGTCCCCCTGAGCTGGGGCTGCTTGGGGGGAGCGGGCGGGAGAGGCTTTCAAGCTGGCCAGATGGAGGGAAGGGGCCAGAGCCTGCTCCTGGGGTGTCTCGCTCTAGCTCCAGTCCAGCCGGCGCACGGCAAGGGGGCCTGGGAAGGCCGTAAACACCCTGCCTTTGGCCACCCAGGCTGTAATTCTCCCAGCCACAGTGACTCACCCTCAGCAGCCAGGTTTGCGCTGAAACACCAACCCCCCCGCCAGCCGGGGATTTGCCTCTGTCACCTGGCACTGCTGGGCCCGGGGCAGGGCAGCGCCAGCGTGTGCCCCTGGCGCGGAGAGGCCGAGTGGGCGTTGGCTCCGCGCCAGGCAGAAACTGACGAATGCTTTAATTATAAATATCAGGCTACGTGTTATTTGTAACCCGCCCCCTCCCAGGCCCTGGCCCCTCGGGGTGATGGCTAATTGGTGTAATTAGCGCCGACTGGCCTCTTCCAAACACACCCTCAAAATAAGCCAACCTGGAGACAGCAGAAACGGGAAGTGGGGAAGAAAATCGCCTCCCCGTGCAGGCTCCGGCTCCCGACTGGCCCGTCTCGAGTCCCACAAACATAGGAAAGATAATTAGACACAACCCTGGCGTCTAGAAACAAGCCCATCGGTCTGGAGAGACCCCTCCTCGGCCGGGGGCTGGAGGCAGCCAGGGGAAGGCACTGGGGTGTCCGTGAGGCGCTGGTTTGCCATCCAACCCCGGCGCACCTGACTTTATCTTTGGGCCTTGCAGCTAATAGCCCCCTTGCAACATCCCCGCAGAGCCCGGCAGCTGGGCCCCGGGGAGGCGGAGGGTTGGGAGCTGGGGAGCTCAGGAGCAGAGCTTCCCACTTGGGATTTGCGCCCGGGGCGGACGCCGCCCCGAGGAGCGAGCAAGGACCGTAACCGGGTCTCCATTCCTCAGCCCAATGAGCGGCCAGGCCGCAGGAGCTCGCTGCACCAGGTGGGGGTTCTACACAGGAGTCTGGGCTGCAGCTTCGGCCCATAGCCACGATGTCTCGGGGCTGGCAAGGGGGGAGTTCAGCCCGACAGTGTAAGGGGCAGGCACCGATCAAGTGGCTGCAGCGCCCCTGAACAGCAGGAGCCGGCGGAAAGCTGCAGCCGGCTTTGCTTACTCAGCTGGCCGGGGCATTCTGCCGGGCAGCTGTGTCTGAACAGGCCCTTTTCCGCAGCACCTGATCCTCCCCGCAGCTACCGTGAGCCTCCCAGACAGGATCCGGTTACAGGCTCAGGGCCAGGACCCTTAGCTGCCCGCTGGTATTCCAGTCACAATGCAGGTGCGCATGGGCAGAATTCAGTGGGCTGGCGGATGCAGCAGGCTTGCAGGGAATTGCAAACTGGCTGAAACCCATCCAGGAAAGATGGGCCGGTGGTTGGGGCACTAGCTGAGGAGTTAGATGCAATTCCATGCTCTGCCACAGATTTCCCACGTGACCATGTGCAAGTCACTTAGCTGCCTGTGCCTCAATTCTTCATCTGTACAATGGGGCCACAGTCCTGCCCCGCAGGGGTGTGAGAACACAAGTGGGAAAGATTGAGGGGCTGTAAGAGCTAGTGGGCCAGATAGGAGCCAGATACAGTCGCACTGTTCCCATTAGCATGTGTCTAGATGTAGCCCCCCACAGATTGCTGGGTGGGACGATTGTAGCTGAGGAGTATCCTAGGAACTGAGTTGTAAACCAGCATTTCTGGGCATTCGCAAGGAGCCAGTTCCCAAAGGGGAATCGCCAGCCTCAGCACCAATAAACGGTCCCTAAATTAAGAACTACACCTATGTCATAAAACTGGAAGGGCCCTTGAGAGGTCAAGTCCAGACCCCTGCCCTCCCGGCCGGACCAAGCACCATCCCTGGCAGATTTGCCCCAGATCTCTAAACGGCCCCTCAAGGGCTGAGCTCACAACCCTGGGTTTAGCAGGCCAATGCGCAAACCACTGAGCTATCCCATCTCCCAATGGCCATGCTCAGCCAATCAGGAAGGAGCAATAAGGTGCCTGCCCAATAAAAACGGCATGGCCGTCCTCTGCGGGGTGTTCTCAGGGCCTGGCTCCCCAATGAGCTGCCACCCGAAGACGGGGGATAGAAATTACACCGAGGGGGCCCTCGCAGCCGGGCTCTCCATAGTGCAGGGTGCTGTACACACGTGGCACCAACAGAGAGACCCTGCCCCAGGCCTCTAAGGCCGCAATCCGAGAGATGCTCAGGGACCAGGAGCTTGTGGGGAAAGGCGCACATGCAGGATCAGGGCTGAAGAGGCAGCCAAAGGAAGCAAGCAAGAAGCAGGGGAGCAGGAGGTCTGGATGGGGCTGGGCTCAGGTAGCAAGGGGGAAGTGTGGGAAAGCCACGGTCTCACTGCCAGCAGGAACTGGCCAATCACTCACCAAGAGCCCCAGGGCCGGGCCAGGCAGCTCTCCCCAGGGCCGGGCCGGGAGCTGTATCTCTTGGCATCCCAGAGCTGCCTGGAGCCTGAGTCCCAGGAGGCGATAGGCTGCCCTGAGCTGTGCAGAAGCGGCTCCCGCACTTTGGGGGCTCAGGACCGTTTGTAAATGTCCATGGCTGGACACGCCCCAGGACACAGAGTGGGGTGGAGGCCCTGGGTTGGTTCTGGCCGGATCCTGCCCTGGGGAGGGGGCTGGGTGTGGAGCTCTGCTTGGAGCGCAGGACCTCCCGGGCTGCAGCGCTGCTCAGGTCTGGCTCGCAAGATAAATCGCCCGGAGCGCGGTGGGGTAAGTGAGCTGCCAGATGCAGCTCTAACCCCTCTGCACTGCTGGGGGGCACCCCGGGGTGGCAGGTGAGGCCAGAGGACATGCACCCGTGGCACCCAGAGACTCCCTCCTCCCCAGGAGCCATTTCCAGAAGGGGTGCCCCAAGTCAGTGTGGCACCCCCATGCTCTCCTTCCACTCCTCCTAGCACGCTCGTAAGAACGGCCACACTGGGTCAGACCAAAGGTCCATCTAGCCCAGTATCCTGTCTGCCCACAGTGGCCAGCACCAGGTGCCCCAGAGGGGGTGGACTGAAGACAATGATCAAGCGATTTGTCTCCTGCCATCCCTCTCCAGCCTCTGACAAACACAGGCCAGGGACACCATTCCTATCCCCTGGCTAATAGCCTTTTATGGACCTAACCTCCATGAAATTATCTAGCTTCACTCCACTCCCTCCCGACCCTGCCCCTCTCCCCCAAATGCCTCTCCCACTCCAGCCTCCAAACTCCCTCCCAGAGCCTGTACCCCAGAGCCACACCTGCCCCCAAACCGCCTCCCAGACCCTACACCCCTCCTATACCCCGTCCCCAAACCCCCTCCCAGACCCTACACCCCTCCTATACCCCGTCCCCAAACCCCCTCCCAGACCCTACACCCCTCCTATACCCCGTCCCCAAACCGCCTCCCAGACCCTACACCCCTCCTATACCCCGTCCCCAAACCCCCTCCCAGACCCTACACCCCTCCTATACCCCGTCCCCAAACCCCCTCCCAGACCCTACACCCCTCCTATACCCCGTCCCCAAACCCCCTCCCAGACCCTACACCCCTCCTATACCCCGTCCCCAAACCCCCTCCCAGACCCTACACCCCTCCTATACCCCGTCCCCAAACCCCCTCCCAGACCCTACACCCCTCCTATACCCCGTCCCCAAACCCCCTCCCAGACCCTACACCCCTCCTATACCCCATCCCCAAGCCCCCTCCCAGACCCTACAACCCTCCTATACCCCGTCCCCAAACCCCTCCCAGACCCTACACCCCTCCTATACCCCGTCCCCAAACCCCCTCCCAGACCCTACACCCCTCCTATACCCCGTCCCCAAACCCCCTCCCAGACCCTACACCCCTCCTATACCCTGTCCCCAAACTCCCTCCCAGACCCTACACCCTCCTATACCCCGTCCCCAAACCCCCTCCCAGACCCTACCCCCCTCCTATACCCTGTCCCCATACTCCCTCTCACAGCCCACACCCTTCCCCCGCAAGCCCTCCCTAGAGCCCTCAGCAGGCGGCGTGGGGGAGGGGGAGAGACGTGTGAACGGGGGAGGGGAGTGGGTGCTGGCCATTCTGGGCACCCCCAACATTTTTGCAACCCTGCGCCCCTGGGGACAGGAGCTGCCACCACCTGCCCCTTTGGTACCTTCTGGTGACCCAGTTCCGGGTGCCAACACCCGGGTTGTGAAACTCTGGCCGAAAACACCACTTGGTTCTGCAGGCTGCTTGGATCGCGCTGCAGCGTCCCCGCCCTCTGCTGCTGCACCCACACCTGGATCACAACAGACCAGGTGTCAGGGCTCTCAGCAGCGCGGGGCCACGGGAACCCCCAGCCCATCGCCGTCCTCACTAGAGTGTCTGCATGGGACTTGTCCCGCTCTCGGACTCTGTGCCAATTCAGCCCTGCCCGAGTTGTGTTAGAGCCACCCAGGGGAGCGTCTGGCCCTGGCCAGGGTTGAGGGGCTGTTCCTGTGGGGCGCCCCCAGTGCCCAGGCAGGGCCACAGGGTGCATGGTACCACGGGCAGTGCCAAGCGCCAGTGTAATTGGACAGTGGTCTGAGGGCACCACTGGGACGGGCAGATCAGGGTGAATTGCTTAGAACCAGGGCTACTTACAGCTCCAGACTGGGGGGTCCTTCTCTGTAAGGCCCCAAACCAGCCACACTGAGCACTTCAGGTGTCAATCTGGCCCCTCAGTCACCTCAGCGTTCCCTGTGCCCCCTGAGCTCCCACCTTACACAGGGGAGAGGTTATAACCCATCCCCCACCTCCCCTCAGACACCCCAGTGCTCCCTGTGCATCACCCAGCCCCCCTTACACAGGGGAGAGGTTATAACCCATCCCCCACCTCCCCTCAGTCACCCCAGTGCTCCCTGTGCACCACCCAGCCCCCCCCCTTACACAGGGGAGAGGTTATAACCCATCCCCCATCTCCCCTCAGTCACCCCAGTGCTCCCTGTGCACCACCCAGCCCCCCCCCTTACACAGGGGAGAGGTTATAACCCATCCCCCATCTCCCCTCAGTCACCCCAGTGCTCCCTGTGCACCACCCAGCCCCCCCTTACACAGGGGAGAGGTTATAACCCATCCCCCATCTCCCCTCAGTCACCCCAGTGCTCCCTGTGCACCACCCAGCCCCCCCCCTTACACAGGGGAGAGGTTATAACCCATCCCCCATCTCCCCTCAGTCACCCCAGTGCTCCCTGTGCACCACCCAGCCCCCCTTACACAGGGGAGAGGTTATAACCCATCCCCCATCTCCCCTCAGTCACCCCAGTGCTCCCTGTGCATCACCCAGCCCCCCTTACACAGGGGAGAGGTTATAACCCATCCCCCATCTCCCCTCAGACACCCCAGTGCTCCCTGTGCCCCCCCTCACACAGGTGAGAGGTTATAACCCCCACCTACCCTCAGACACCCGTGTTCCCTGTGCCCCCTCAGCTCCCACCTTACACAGGGGAGAGGTGATAACCCATCTCCCCACCTCCCCTCTGTCACCCCAGTGCTCCCTGTGCATCACCCAGCCCCCCTTACACAGGGGATAGGTGATAACCCATCTCCCCACCTCCCCTCTGTCACCCCAGTGCTCCCTGTGCCCCCCCAGCCCCCTCTCACACAGGTGAGAGATTATAACCCACCCCCACCCCCCACAAAAGAGGGAAAGAAAAGGTGGGGCGCAGAAGGGTCAGAGCACATCACATGCATCAGCCCCCCCAGTTCTGGCTGCAGGCTCCTAGCAGACGGAGCACAGCGCTGGCTTAAAAGTCTCTGGGGCCCGACCTTCCCGAGGATGGGGCAAGGGACCCTCCCCAGCGCCAAGACGCCTCCGAAGTGGAGCGCAGGGCTGCGGGCCCCGGGTGCGACCCTGCCCGCGCGGAGCCAAAGCCACTGCTCGGCTGCGGGAAGGCACCGTGAGCAAAGGGCCTGCGGCCCCCACGGGCCCTCGTGCACGCGGCGCAGCTATGCCCGGAGCAGCCCCCCGCCCCGGGCGCTAGAGCCCAGCGGCCGCCCCGCACCGCCCGGGCCAGGCGGGAGCGGCTCGCTCCTGAGCCAACAGCCGGGAGCGCGAGTCCCGGAGAGCGCAGCACACAAGGGCCCTGCGGCGGGAGCAGGCGTGCAGGGCGCCACCTTGCGCCCTCGTTCGGCTCCAGAGTGAACGGCCCCAGCCGGCGGCTGCCGCAGCGCGAATCAAGCCCCGCCCATCAGGGGCGGGGCCGCCAGTGACCAATGGCCGCGCGCCTCCCTCCCGTCACGCGCTGGGTGCGTGCGCCGAAGGCTGGAGCCTCACGTGGGCTGCGGCTATAAAGGCGGCCGGCGCCGGCGGCTCGCTACGCTGGGGCTGTCGGGAGCGAGGAGCCGTCTCGTGCCGGATTGGGGCGGTGAGCGCCGGGCTGGCTGGCGGGGGGCGGGGCGGCCTGCGCCGGCGGGACGGACGGACGGACGGACGGACGGACGGAGGGGGGGGGGGATCCGGGCTCGGCGCGCGCCCCCCCCCCCGCCCCTCCCCCACAGGCGCCCGGCGCCGAGTGGCGCGCGCGGGAGCAGCCGTTTCCTGCTGCGCGGGAAGGGGCGGGCGGCGCGCGCGGGAGCGTGGGCGGGGCCCCGCGTGTCAGGGGCCGGGGCGCGTGGGGCGGGGGGGGGGGCACTGTCTGGGCCTGTGGGGGAGGGGGGGGGGGGAGGGGCTGTTTGGGGGGGGCTGTGGGGGAGGGAAGTTGGGTGGGGGAGGGGCTGTTTGGGGGGGCAGGTGGGGGGGCTGGGGTGGGGGGGGCTGGGGCAGGGGCTGTTTGGGGGGGCTATGCGTTCAGGGGGGGGGGCCCTGTCCCGGGGCAGGGGGCTCTCCTGGCCAGTCCGACCCCCTGCTGCGAGGAAGCCCCCGTGGGTCTAGACCCGCTCCTCTGCCCTGCGAGGCGTCGTGCCTGTTGCCTTTGCTGAGATTGTAGAGCTGGGCTCTTGTCCGCCTGTAGCTGCTAGAGGCGCCCCCCCCCCATCCCAGCTGGGGCTTCCCTTTGTCTCTTGGCTGGGTCGAGGTAAGTGTTGTGCTTCCATGACACTGCTTTGGTGAGGACAGTCTGTCTACACTAGGAAAGCTGGGCTGGTACCGCTGTGGTGCTCAGCAGTCTGGAAAATCCACACCCTGCACTGACACTTCGACTGATCTTGCCCCCTGTGTACACAAGGTTCGGTGAATGGCTTCTCCTGTCAACCTAATTACTGCCTCTTGGGGCAATGGATACCTGTGCCTGTGGGTGGAGCACTGATGTAGTGTTAATGTAAACAAACCCAAACATGGCAAATTTGATGTAAAAACACTCAATTTGTTGCTGTGAAAAGTTAGCCTTAATAGTGCCAAAAGCAGTGAGGGGATGAGTGTCTGCAGAGCCTATAGATTTCCCAGAGTGGTGGCTATTTGGTGCCTCCAATAATTGGATTCAAGTGTCCCAGCTGGTATGGGGCAAAAAATCTGAGGGCCAGCTCGGTCCCCCACTTGCTTACTGGAGGTACTGCAGCCACATAAACCCCTGCTTCTATGCAGGAGATGCTGTTCCCCGGAGTATTCTTTGTGGGCTTTCTTTTCAGGCAGGATTTGTTCTGCCTTTCCTCGCTCTAGGCTGGTAGGGGGATGGCCCCTGGCAGTGTTTCAGGGAGTTTCAGCACTTCCTGGTGGCTTAAGTGGGCCTGTTGTTCAGCTCAGAGTTATTGCCGCTTTCATTCTAATGCACGGTCAAGGTGTACATGCAGCCCTTCCACCTGCTTTGCATCAAAGCTGGTAATGGTATCTGAGGAGATCTGCGGCTCAAAGTACTAGACTGGCTGGGATATCCACCTCCTGCCCCCTTCTGTGTTGTGGTGAAGCATGGCTGCAACACAGATATGGCAAGGGGTTATGATGGAGATGTGGGACATTCTGACAGTGTTTGGTGGGCTGCTTCTGACCCAAATGCTCTTGGAGAGGGACATGTCTTAATGCACAGTCCCTTGCCTGCTCTGATTTGGAGGAGGCAGGCGGATTGTTCCCTCTTCTGATGACCCTTTTCAGGCAGCAAACAAACCAAGACGGTGAGTAATTTCTGCAGCAGCAATAGCCAAGCTAAACACAAGACTGCAGCTTAGGACATGAGGTACCATAGGGAATTGAGCAGAGCTACTTAACATACCTATAGCCAGTCAGCCTGCTGAGCTGCCAGTATGCCTTGCCCAAGCCATTGTTCAGGTACAGAATTCCCACCCTGACTGGACCATTCCCTTACCTTGGTGCTTGTACATGTACACTCTAGGTAGGGGAGCTGTTAGTTGGCTAGGGTAAGCCCTAAGCTTCTCCCAGGTGCCTCCTACCTTGCCCTAGGGTGATAATTGGCTTGCAGCAGAGTTTCAAAGGGACACTACTTCCACACTCCTGTTACTGTGCAGCAGTCTGTGGCCTACCTACAAGTCGCTTTGTCCAGGGCTCTCCACTGGCAGAAAGGGCTAGCAATCTTGGGGTTTTGTTACACCCAACATTGCAGTATCTGAACACCTGTCATTTGAAAGCACTGGCAATAATGGAGTCCCTAAAGAGCTTTGTGGAGACTCTGGCATGTCTTTTTATGGCCAAAACTCTGCTTGGCTAGAGGTTTTTTGTTAGGGGTTTAAGGGTCGAAAGGGCTTTGTGCTGACACTTTGTGGTGGTGGAAAGAGTGCAGATTGAGCCCAGGTTGCCTGTTGCACCTGCCTTCCAGCAGTTAATGTTATAGTCTGTTCAAGAAACAGTTGGTCTCAAGTATGCCTTTCAGGCTAGTAGTGTTGGTGGCAAAGCTTGATCTAATATTTAAGGTAGGTCCTTTTTATTCCTGCCTGCTTGTTTTAGGGCCATCCTCCATGTGGCAAAAGTGGCCTGGAGTTGGAATTTGTCCCATTTTTCTAGTCCAGCGTTTCTCTTCCCAAGGAAAATAATTGATCCAGGGTTTTACCATGTTGAGCAACTACACTCCAGTGAAATGCACTCACAAATCACTGGCACAATGCTCTTATCAGTAGGCTGGAGAGCAGCTGATGGTGTGGCTCCATTCCAAATCTGCTTCTTTCCTGATGGCAGTCAGTGTGGTAGTATTCTTTTAAGCATGCCAGCAGGGGGAGCTGGCATTGAGGCTGGATGGTGGGAGGGTAGAAATCACAAGGGATCTTGTCCCCATCTGTGTTGTGGAACATAGGCAAAAGGCCAGGAATACAGTGCTAATGGAACAGGAGATAATCGTCTGTTAGTTTCCTAATGGGGTACCCAGTGTGGCCTCTAGCTGCTAAGCAGGGATATAAGATTGGCCTTTACTCTGTGGGGAAATGTCTGTCGATGCTTAGCCACCATCCATGGATCATGGCAACTGAGTTGTGCTTCTTTCATTGCAGGATGAAGAACTTGTGTTCTCTATTTTCTGCACCATGGAATTTTGTTCAGCTCTAACTCTCCAGAGCCAAAGGAACTTTAGAAAAGAGATTCCCATACACACCGTATAGCAGTAACTCTTTGGTTTCAAACAGATCATAGTTTACAGTTTATTTAATTTTGTAACATTATTTATTAAATATTTTCATACCTCGTATTTTGTTTACATATCAAAGTTGCAAATTCCTGTTAATTTGAAACCACTAAATTAATAATATGGAACCCACAATTGAATCAACAACAGCTCTGATGGATTTGGTAGCCAGTACAATAGGCAGTAAGGCATCCAGTCCCATGGGAGCTTTCCTCTGGATGCTGATACTGGGCTTCATCATTGCCTTCATCTTGGCATTTTCTGTGGGTGCCAATGATGTGGCAAACTCATTCGGAACCGCAGTCGGGTCAGGTGTGGTGACTCTGCGGCAAGCATGTATCCTGGCATCTATCTTTGAAACGGTGGGCTCCGTTCTGCTGGGTGCTAAAGTGAGTGAGACCATCCGAAAGGGACTGATTGACGTGGAGATGTACAACTCTACTCAAGAGCTGCTCATGGCAGGCTCAATCAGCGCTATGTTTGGTGAGTAATGTTCTGGCTGCAGCAGAAAGTGCACATGGACTAGTTATTGTATTGGAATGCTTCATGCCTCAAATCTGCCATATGTTTTAATGGTGACTAGTCACTCACTGAGACACAACTTCTTGTTGCTGTAGGTTCAGCTGTGTGGCAGCTAGCAGCTTCATTCTTGAAGCTTCCCATCTCTGGTACCCATTGTATTGTTGGTGCAACAATTGGATTTTCGTTGGTGGCCAAAGGACAGAAAGGAGTCCAGTGGTCAGAACTGCTTAAAATTGGTAAGCAAAATACAGCCCACTGGCTTTTTCAGATGGCAAGGTTGTGGCATTAATAACCATATGGACTTGTCCCCAATGTGGGATTAATTTAGCTATATCTGGATTGTACTGTCCCAGATGCATTATTAAAATATTGTATCTGGGTTGACTGTCCCAGAACCACCTTCTAATTGCCAGGGTATTAATCATCTTTATTTTCTGTCCTAGTATTGTCCTGGTTCATCTCTCCCCTGCTTTCTGGCATCATGTCTGCTGTCCTGTTCTTCCTCGTCCGTATGTTCATTCTTCGTAAGGTAAGGCTGCCAGATCTCCACAATGTGTGTCTGCTGTGGAAATGGTCTGTTCTACCTCAGAAATTGTATGAGCAAATGGGAGTAAGTGCTTTCTCGGGACTGTCTGAAGTGCTTGTGGCCTCACTACTGTCACATCTGAGCACTTTATAGATCCATACACAAAAGAGCATGAATCTCCCAGACTAGCACTTTGACTGCTGAGCCCCCCTTCCTTGCAGTTACTGGGTACCTACTTGCCACAGACGGATAGGATCTTTAGTGGGGAAGGAGATCCAGTGCAGTGTTCTGTGCTGTCCTGTTTTTGGCTGTGGGCCCAGAAGAGGATGCTGGGACAGTAGCCTGGCAAGTGTCTCCAGACCTTGAGTGCTCCATCTCCCATGTGTCTCCGGCTAATGGCTCTCAGTATCCTGGAGGCTTGAAGACAGCAGGAGCTTTCTGTTCTTGGCCTCCCATCCTAAGCTTGTAGGTCAGGGCTAATATTCATACATCCCTCTGTTCCCCCAGATGAGGAGCAGAAATTGGCATAGCTTCTCAAGCAGTAGCAGCGTGACACTGCGAAGACGCTGGCTACTTGTGCTGCTGTCCTTGTGGGCTGCAAAACTTCAACCAATGCATTTTTGGCTTTGTGTTGCAGCTGCTTAGAGTTAAATGTGGCTGCAGACCAGAAGCCAAAAACCAAGCTAAATTCTGCAGATAATGATGCACCACGTTTCCTGGGTACAGGTAGCTGAGTAGACCAAGTAGGCTTTGAAAGGCCTTCAGAGCCATTTCCTGTTGAGGCGGACCCTAGGATATTGCTTCTATTGTTCAGTGAGATTGTTGTTAGAAAAGAGAGCTCTTTAGCCTGTCAAGGCAGGAAGGAATCTTGCACCTTGATTGCCGCTTGGCACTCAATGGAACAGTTTGTGGAAGTGCCAATTAGAGCTAGTTGTAACTTGAATGACCTGCCTTAACATCAAAATGCCTGGAGAGCTCTGCCCTTGTGATAAACTCTGCTTCTATGCATGACTGACTTGGCAACTTGTCTAAACAGGGAAACTTACCAGCAGAACTGTACTGTTGTAAGTATGTCAACTCTCCATGGACTTGGATATGCCCACCTGAGATACTGGAATAACTACAGCAATATAGCTTTGCTAATGTTTCTCACTGTAGGCAAGCCCTCGTGAGTCTGGGGCTTGTGTCTTAAATTAAACTAAACGCGTTTAATTTAACACAAGCCACTCTGTATCCTCCTGTTCAGTATGCTCACTAGATCAGTAATCTGAATGTGAATTAACACTAAGCATGCTGGTAGAGTCCACACTGCTGGCCAGACAAATGCTGTAATTCCATATAGTTTAGTGTCCAGGACTCAACTTGAGTGTGTAAACTTTTGGCTTACATATAAAACATAAAATCAGCTCTGGAGTTACCTAGTATATTTTGAGGGTGTTGAGTAGCTTAAAATGTAACACAAGCTTCAGAGGGGTAGCTGAATTAGTCTGCAACAGGAAAAAACTTAAACAACAAAGTCTAGTAGCAGCTTAAAGACTAACAAAACACATAGATGGTATTATGAGCTTTCGTGGGCGTAACCCACTTCAGATGACACTAAAGTGGGTTGTGCCCACGAAAGCTCATGATACCATCTGTCAGTGGTTCCTAAACTTTTCGGCATCATGCCCCCTTTTTTGATTTTTGAAAAACCCTCACGCCCCCCTCCCCCAATAGCAAAACTTGTTGAGCCAAAAAAAGGAACTGACTGCGGCAGGCGGGCTGGGTTGCCTTGCGGCCCCCCTGGAACTTCTGCAGGCCCCTCAGTTTGGGAACCAATGATCGACATGTTTTGTTAGTCTTGAAGGTGCTGCTAGACTCTTACATTTTAGAAACTTCAGATCTCAAGTCTAACTCCTGTGGATTCTGCTTTGAATCAACTTGAGTTTTCCTGAGCTCTCCACATTTTGTTGCTACCTGGCAGTAGTGTATTTAGCATAGCTGTCAGATTAATACTGCATAACTGGCCTTTCAAAGTTGTATGCACTAAATACTTGTTCAGATCCTTTTGTGTAAACATGTTTAATGCATTAAATTTCACTGAACATTCATTGAGCATGTTTAGTAACATTAGAACACTTGGGCTTGGCTCTTGCTCAGCTGTCTCAAACTAAAACACACTTCTAGGATGAGGTGGTATTTTCAGTACATAGGAATGCATTTGAATAATCCATCTGAGTCAAATGACTTTAACAGTTAGTCTCATTAACCTGAGGAAATGGAGGGGGGAAACCCTATGGCTCTTAAAAAAAAAATTGCTTTAGTGTAGTGTTTCCCAAATAGTGCTCCACAGAATCCCAGGTTCAGCGAAGTGAAAGTAAGGGTTCTGTGAGCCGGGGCTGCTGGCTGCTGCAGTCTTAGGGGTGGGCTGGTGGGGTTTTTTCCTGACCGCTTTTCCACCTTTTTTGGTTGACTTGTTTCCCCTTTTTAAAGGGTTCCATGGCCAAATAAAACTGGGAAACACTGCTTTAGTGGATTGAAGCAAAAGCTTTTAGAAAATGCTGTTGAAAACTAAACAGTTTAGTAGGATATTTCTTCTGATGGGCAGGCTATTAATACTTGAAGGCAAAATCCAGAGCCTTACAGAAAAAAGCAAATCTTGGCACATGGCTACTTTGTCTAAGATTTAGAAGTAAGGTGCTTTTAAATGAACAGTTCTGAGGCATCAGATTCCATTCAGTCTTTCTGTGGGTGTGCTGCTTGTTCAAAAGGCTACATTGCTGTTTCAGGGAATGCATGCTTCTGCTTTGAAACTACTTGGGAGGGGCCTGTTTGTCTTCCATATTGAGTCACTTTTTACTTGTGAACAGAACAACTGGCAACCTTAAATGCAGTGTGGATCTGTAAGGTTCAGGAACTGGTGATGCACAAGTTCTAAATTCTTCGGTCCCAATTGCCTTTGACTCCTGAACAACACCATTGTTGATGGTGCTTTCACAGCTATAGTATATTAACCTGTAATCTAACAATTGTTAGTCACAAGAGACTCCATCTCCCTATTCTACTAGCCCTGCAGAGCCAGCTCCAGGAGGGAAATAATAAACTTATGTTGGTTACTTCTAAGTCAGGTGCACAAAACGGATTTTGGTATGAAGCTACTATTGAGAAGTATTCTGGAAGTGACTGATTTGATAAAGGTCTGTGTTGCTGTTTAGAATCTATGGGAACTGGATTTGTATAGCATGAAAACCAATCTGTCTTACAGGTAAATCCAGTCCCCAATGGGCTGCGAGCTTTGCCAGTCTTCTATGCCTGTACAGTTGGGATCAACCTCTTTTCCATCATGTATAGTGGTGCTCCTTGTAAGTATGTCAGAATACTTCAGCACTAATTTTATAATTCTTTACAAAAACCTCCATTAAATGCATGATTTACCCCTTTTTGCTTTACAGGGCTGAAATCTCCTAGAAGGCTGCCGGCCTGTGCCGGCTACGGAAGGCTGCAGGCTAGCGTGCGCTGATTCTAAACTAGATAGTTACCCAACCAAAGAGGCCTGCTCAAACTCTAAATTCCTACAGAGCTTTCTCCTTAGTCTTCACAGGACTGGCAGATAACATGGCTTCCCCTTTCCTCTCCCCTACTTATGCTAGAACTCAGAGCCCTCTGCTGAAGAGTCTCCTTAAGCTTTTCCCAATCTCCAGTGAAGCTCATTGCAGCACTGGAGTCTTGTATTGGATTTGCTCTGTTTGGCCTTTCAAGCATGAGAGCTTGCTTACCTTTCGTCCCTAAGAATATATTAACTGCCCTGTCACTTCCTGACCAAGAAGAGCTGGCATGTCACAGCTGGCACAAGTACTCTGAAGAGGAATTCATGCATCAGAGGGGAGCTCCAGAGCCAAATGTGTGTTAACTTGCTATGGGAGGGAGGGGCAACTGATGAAAGGAGCAGGGAGCTGCCATTGTAATTCCAGCTAGTTGGGCACAGTTGGGCCTGGAGACCTGCAGAGTTACAAGGCAGCTGTAGGAAATAGTCCCAGCGAATGTAACAGTTGGTTAACAGTGCCAGCTACCTTGGACTGCACTGGCAGCTTCAGCTGGGGCTCTCTTCTGTGATCTATTACATCAGGTCATCAAGGACCCAGAGCTAAGTAGAGGCTGAGTGTGGTGGGTATTCATAGTCCTACTAGACACTGCAGGCTATTTAATGTCTAGATATTGAAAGAGATCACGTATGTAGTTAGGATGTTGACTCCAGCATTTCCTTCATACCTTGGTCTGTTCAAATACACTTTAAGGTCCTGAAATTGTCAGATGTTGCAGCACTAAATGGAGTTATTGTAACTCTTTGCCTAGACACATTCATAGGCATTAAGCTTTGTGACGTAATCGGTTAAAGCATAAGTTGTATTGCTCCATGTGATCCAGTTAAGCCTGCACTTTACTAGTCAAATTCACATTTGGTTTGACTTGGGTGGACAAGATTTGGTTAAACTTTCTTCCACTTTAACTGGCAATGTGCCAGATTTGTAACTGCGATTAGCGTTGCATGTTAACTATGCCATATGAAATAGCTGTGATTGCACACTCAACCTCTACAGTTCCTTTATCTGCCTTCTATGTACTGGGAATGTTTATACTTACTAGCTGCGGCAGAAAATGTAGTTCTGTTTTTGGCCATTTAGCAGACACTTGTTACTTTAACTTGAGGTTATAGCAAACTGTAAATAAGCTAAGCTTCTATGCGGGAAGATCCAGCTGCTCATTTGAAAATGTTGGGTATCTAGGTCAGCTAACACCTTAGTGTCTCCCTGTTTGAAAAGCTGTAAATTTGGCTTTAGGTTCTCTAGACCATTATTTCTCAACCTTTAGTGCCCTTTAAAAAAAATTGTAAGTACCCCTAGTACTTACAGTTTCCTCACACACTTTTTCTACCATTGCAACACATTTGTGTTTAAACAACTTAATTGTAGCCGGGGGGCAATGAAATTTTTGGGTGTGAAAAGTACAAAAACAACAAAGCGCTTTAAAACTTGCAACACGTTCCATTTTCTCCAAATTTCAGTTGACATACCTCCCCTAGTCCTCTCGAGTACCCCTAAGGGTACTCATACCACTGGTTGAGAAACACTGCTCTAGAGTGAGATGCAGAAGCCGCCATTGCTGGGCCATGTGGCTGGAAAGTCCTATCCCATCACAAATCTAAAATGCTACATTAATATAAATCTGTTGGAGATCAAGTGGGTACAACTCTTCTCCCTCTGGCTGTTAGCAGACTGGCATGCCAGAGGGAATAGTGCTGTCTGCTGCAGCAGACTTCCTTTTTTTCTTTGACTTTGCAGCAAGTCAGGACACTAGCTGTCAACACAGTAGGCACACAGGCTGAAGTGACTGAGGGCTGGTAGACAGAACATGTTTAGTCACTCGCTGCTGGGTCACCAGTGTTCAGTGATCTCAGTAATCCAGTTTTCTCTGGAGGAGGAGGTCAGGAGAGTCTCTGAACATGTGAAAGAGATTAGCATTGATGAAGAGATTTAACCCACAGGGGAGCCCCCACCAGGTTACAGCTTGAATGTTTGTACTTTAGCATTGGCTGTTCTATTACATATTCACTTCTCCCACTAAGAATTACCGTGCACACAGCAATGCTGGTGCGTGGAACTGCAAACTCCTGGGAGGCAGCAGTGAATGTTGTGCCAAAACTCCCTCATTCAGATGTGAACAGATCTCTTACGAAGAGGATAGTCATACATGAAGGGGCTCTTGCCCGGGGGTTTTCAAGATCCATTGTTTTATTTCCTAGTGCTGGGCTTTGACAAACTTCCTATCTGGGGTATCCTCCTAATTTCGGCGGGGAGTGCTGTTGTCTGTGCTCTCATCGTCTGGTTCTTTGTGTGTCCGAGAATGAAGAAGAAAATAGAACGTAAGTAACTCCAGAATGACATATCACATGCTCTGCTTAAATATCCTGTTTTGACTCCCCTTGCTTGCAGTAGGGGGCAGTCTGATAAATCTGACCCAACAACCTATTTCATTAAATGATCGTAAGGGGGTTTAACACTCAAATCTCTTGGCCTCTTCTGAAAATCCCACGAGTCACTTAAGTATTTGTAATAAGCTGTGGCTGGTGTCATTGTAAAACTAAAATTACAGTCTGACTTCCAAGGTGTCCCCTTAAGCATCCTTCCAGCTGAGTAGCTATCTCACTGGTAAAACAGTACTTCTCTTGGCAGGCTGCAGCAACTTCTCTACCCAGTTATCTGTTCCAGACTGAGCTGCAATGGAGTGGGCTTTAGGCACCACAGAACAGTTACCTTGAGTTGTATACTCTTAAACAGTGCAATTTTATTCCTCTAAAGCCGTGGTCCCCAACCCGGTGCCCGCGGGCGCCATGGCCGGTCCCGGCCCCGGGAGCACCGCGCGTGCCCTTGCCGGCTCTGGCGCCGGCCTTGGCCCCGCCCCCGGGGGCACCGCGTGTGCCCTGGCCCCAGCCTTGGCCCCGGGCGCGCAGCGCTTACGGGGGGGGGGGCGCCGGCCCCGGGCATGCAGTTGGGGGGGGCCGCCCCCGGGCGGGCAAGTGTCCCCGCCCCCTGGCGCCCGGCGGGCGAACGGCCATGCCCCCTGGCGCCCGCCAACCTGAAAAGGTTGGGGGCCACTGCTCTAAAGGCTGCCCTGGGTAGAGAATGCAAAAGGCAGTGTGCCTAATTGTGGCATATCACCTTTAATACCACATGCACCTGATGAGCAACCTGACTGTGCTATTGCAGATTAGCTTTAGGTGGGTGATCTCATAGGATCCCTGTCCTGTAGCAAAGCATATCTGTTGAAAGGCACTCAGATAGCATTCCCCAGCCTCGTCATTCTAATTATCTGGGGGGCTTCTGTGGAATCAAGCACCATTTTGCCAATGTTACTGAGTCCTGGGAGAGGTTTCCTAAACAATAGGTAAGAGAAAATAGTGATTGACAAGTACCCTTGCCAGACTTGCCTAAATGTGACTCACTGCTTGTTGGATACTTTCTGGCTGCCCTTGAAACAGCTCATCCTAGCTGCTAAAGGAGCTTCATACGGACTCTTGCCATAATTTACATTCCCCCCCTCGCCAATGTAACTCGGAGAATCTGTTAGCAGCTGTTTGGGTTTCAGCATAGCCTATTCCTGTCCAGAACCCCAGTGACGCACATACTGCAGTAGTGTGAGCAGCCACGCGCAGCACTGCAGCAGAGCTAGGAAACTCCATGCTATTAAGTCTGGCTGGTCAGGGCAGAGACTAAAAAGTTCTGAGCAAGTGCTTGCAGGGAGCTAAACTCTGAAATCAATTGTCTCTGCTTTAATAGTACAGACAGGGAAGCTTTTAATTGATTCCTGGTGTTCTTGCTCTGAAGATTTCAAGCACTTAAATGTTTAGTTTTGCCTGCCTCCTATAAGGTAGGAGTCTTTCCACTTTGCCTTGGGGAAACAAGCAGAGGTTAACCAGGTCTGAAATTTGGCTTTATCTGGTTAGGTTCTTTAAACAGGAATTTCCAGAGGAGCAGCCTCCCCCCCCCCCCCCATGCTCTTTTAGAAGTCATTGGAGAGCTGTGTTTAGATCCTCAAGAAAATCATGCTACTTGTACTAAGGTGCATGCTTAGGCATCCAAGAGTGGATTTAGGCCAAAGTCTGCTGTCTAAAGCTGGATCACTCCAGAGTCCCAGTTCTGTACCAACTAGTAGCCTGTTTTGGATCATTTCTGTAAGCTGAAGTTCCTACCATCAAGCCTCCAAATCAGAGCCGAGTGAAGGATGTTTGGCTGGGGCTCATGGAGAAGAAAAAAGTGGCTCTTCAAATTGAAAATTTTCATTTTTCTCCCTGAAATAACCAAAAATGTGTAAGGTTTTTGTTTTAACCTAGACACATTGTCTAGGTTCTGAGGGTTTTATAGCTGAATTTCAAAGCTACGGTTTTGACATCAAAACACTTAGAATTACAACATGGAACATTTTGTTGTGAAATGTTCAGAGCACTCGTTTCAGCTTTAGAGAGGGCGGGTGAGATCATCTCTTATTGCAGTGTTTCTCAACCTTTTTGATACCAGGGACCAGCCTGCTGCCTTCCTACTGCTGGAGAGCTCAGAGTGGTGCAGGTCCACTGATCAATTATTGACAGTTTTATTGGGCTAACTTCAGTTGACGAAAGACAGGGTTTCAAATTTACACAGAGCTCTTGTCAGCTCTGTGAGCTTGAAACCTTGTCACTGACACCGACAGAAGATGGTCCAATAAAATAACCTCACCCACCTTGTCTGAAATATCTAGACCAGCAGCTACCCCACTGCTACTTTCCCCATACTCTTTTGACAGACTTACTGGTTTTGGGTTTTTTTTTTGGCCTATCCCCACTCTCGGTATTTAAAGTTGAGAGAGCGCATTAAGGTCAAGCTTGGTGTATTCTTCCAGATACTCCTGGCAGTGAAACCTTAGAGTTGCATGGCTCATCACCATGCTGAAAGCTGCTTTCTTGCCCAGTGCGGTCTGTGATGCAAGAACTGTAGAGTACACAGATCGCTCGTGTGTCACTTGCAGGGTTAAAGCATGTGACAGTACAAATTGCAGCACTTCGCTTATGATACCCTGAGAGAGTTGCTGCTTAATACTGCTCCCAGAAGAAGAGTGGCTGTCGTCTAGATTTAAAATCTTTAATTAAAATAAGCTTTCTGGCTCCATTGTAACATGCGTATCTTGGCTGCACTACTGTCCAGCCATCGACCTTGTAATTTCTCTTTGCTGCTGCTTGTGCCATTCTAGGATTGGATCTAGCTTTTTAACACTAAACTGGAAGCAAGCAGTTGGAGCCATCTGTAGCTAGTTCTTGGTGGCCCTGTTCTTGGTGTAGAGTGAAGAACCATGGCCTCTAATGCAGAGCCCCCAGTCCCATTAGTCACTCTGCCAGTTATAACCACACTTGTGTTGGATGCAAAGAGGTCCCAAAATAGCAAAGCATAGTTCAGACTAGTGAATTCTTTTACAATCTGGCAGCCCCATGCACAGCACAATGTGTAACCCCTCTAAACATGCAGATACTTACGTGGCTACCAGTTTGTGCTGTAAACTGAAATCCAGCTGCTGTGACTCTTGAGTTCTGACTGGTACCAGCATTGCCCAGGTCTCTGTGGATGCAGAGTAGGCTGGAATCAGGTGCTAAAGGTTTTAAATGACAGTAGCCTTGGCTACTAAGCCACTGCTTTGTTCTATAGGAGAGATCAAATCAAGTCCTTCTGAGAGCCCCTTGATGGAGAAAAAGAATGGCCGGAAGGAAGACCAAGATGAATCTAAAGTGCCACTGGGTAACGGAGTGGGTGACAGCAAGAGCCCAGTCTCTGATGTGTCTGCTGGGCATCACAGGGCAGCGGTGGAGGAGAGAACAGTGTCCTTCAATTTGGGAGACTTGGAGGAAGCTCCAGAGCGGGAGAGGCTCCCTAGTGTAGACCTGAAGGAAACAAACATTGACAGTGGTGAGTTGGGGTTAGCACAAGGGTGGGCAGCCTGGTCTGCAGGCCCCATCTGCATATGGAAATCATATGGTGGGCTGAGAGGACTTGTGGTGGGTGGGGGTGCTCTTTAAGGGAGGTACCAGTGATGACTCGGGGCCCTGCTGGCAGTGACACCAATGCAACTGTACCAGACCACCGCAGAGGGGCACGGTAGCTGGGACATGTATGGCCCTGGGTGGCTTTGAGACTCGCTGCTGAGGGTGGTCCAGCCCTGGAAGCAAAGCAGTGACGTGCTTGCTCAGTAAGGCTTTGCGTGCCAGTAGATGGTGCTTATCAAGGACTTGAGTTGGTGGCTGGGGAACACTGGGGTGGGGCTGGGGAAGCCCCCGACCTCTCTCCTGTGGGAGCTCAGGGCCAGATAAGGCCTGGCAGTGTGAACGCAGCCTACAGGCCATAGCTTGCCCACCCTGGTTAGCAGCTTTCCATTACTTGAGACCTTATGGCTGGAGGCTGAGCCCTGTAAGCATCATGCAAGTCAGGGCCCAGTGGTACAAGCATGAGGTCTTGTGCAGGGATGTAACAGGGCAGTTGATTAACTGATAAGCAAAAGCTTATAAGTAATGCTATAGACCACATGCATTCTTTCCTCCTCTTCTCTCCCCCCCCCCCCCCCCAAACGCCAGTAAACTTTTTAGCAGGCTGGCCAACAGCCCCCCTCAGTTCTGGCTTGTGCCACCTGCACCAGACAGGCTGCTGCCACCCCATAAGGGGGGCTGTTTTTTTTAACTGTCTCCCTTCATGGACCAGCTCCCGCCTGGCATCCTGTGCTGCTGCCTCTGTATCAGCTCCTCGAACGGGGCTGGATCAGACCGGCTGCTGGCCCCACCCTCGGACTATAGACTAGTCAAGTAACCAATAAGAATTCATGAGGTTAACCAGCTATTCAGTTAACTGATATTTAACATCCCTAGTCTTGTGCTTTTGATTGGGCTCCTGTTTGAAGCATATTCCTCACTCCTGGCCAGATGGATGGGAGTTACTCTACTTCTCTTTGCAGGAGCTGTGCAGTTGCCCAGTGGCAACCTTGTTCAGTTTAACCAAACTGTCAGCAACCAGATCAATTCCAGTGGCCACTACCAGTACCACACAGTGCACAAGGACTCGGGTCTGTACAAAGAGCTGCTCCACAAGCTTCACCTGGCCAAAGTGGGCGATTGCATGGGAGACTCTGGTGACAAGCCGCTGAGGCGGAACAACAGCTACACTTCGTACACCATGGCCATCTGTGGCATGCCGCTGGATTCGTTCCGTGCCAAAGAGGGCGAGCCAAAGGGGGAGGAGATGGAGAAGCTGACCTGGCCTGGAGCAGACACTAAGAAGAGGGTCCGTATGGACAGCTACACTAGCTACTGCAATGCTGTGGCCGATACCCACCCGGCAGCAGCTGTGGATGTAGATGTGGGCAAGGTGGAGATGGGAAGTGGTGACAGGAAGTGCAGCACTGGCTCTCTGGAGGAGTGGCATGACCAGGATAGACCAGAAGTGTCCCTGCTGTTCCAGTTCCTGCAGATTCTCACTGCCTGCTTCGGTTCCTTTGCTCACGGCGGCAATGATGTCAGGTCAGTGACAGGTCCCAGAGTGCCCCTCCAAGGCCAAATGCCATGTTAATGCAATACGCTGACCTCCTCTGGAGCACACATGCCTTGCATGCTGGTGAGGGATGCTTACTGGGGGGGGTAGCACGTTCTTCCTCACGGTAACTGAGTCATCCTGGCAAGTGTGGCAAGTCAGGGTGTGCAACAGTGAAATTGGAGGCATTAATCATTCTCAGCCATTGGCAGGAAAAGAGTCCTTGTTTGACTGCAGTGCATCTGTCTCTTTTTTCCAGCAACGCCATTGGCCCTCTGGTGGCTCTGTACCTCGTCTATCAGACAGGCGACGTGGCTACCAAAGTGGCAACTCCCATCTGGCTGCTGCTCTACGGAGGTGCTGGGATCTGCATTGGTCTGTGGGTCTGGGGGAGAAGAGTCATTCAAACCATGGGGAAGGATCTGACTCCCATCACCCCATCTAGGTAAGACGCTTCATGGGACACAGGATGCTCGTGGTATTTATTTTCAGTGTACTGCTTCCTAAGTACATAACATATTAGTAGGCAGAGGCTGAGTAAGCATGAAACTGACTAGGCAGTGCAGAGTCTGCAGCCTGCTGAAACTTTTGTTAATTCTTTCCTACTTGCTTGTTCACATTTCAAACTTCCTAGTGCTCAGAGGTACAATAGCTTTGTTCAAAGCAGTGGTGGGAAGGCAATTTCACTCATCACCCCTCAGTGCTGCTTCCAGTGGTGGTATTCTAAAGTGCATTTGAGCCTATGGCCCTAGTCCCTGCATGGGATCAGGGTGTTTTACTCAACACCCTATCTCTAGGTCAGAAGCCAGCAGAGTTGGACCTTCCACTGTTGCTTCCATCTCCACTGAATTCCCTGCCACCATACCCAGGTGGCTGTCATGGTGACTCAGAAGGCAACTGATCTGATGCCCCATATTGTCTGGGACCAGGATATTATAGATCAAAGCAAATGCCTTGAGAAATTGAATGCAAATAACTATGGAGCCCATGAATGGCCTACTCAGTCTCCTTTGTGTAAAGGGTGTGGTGCCAGGGAACTCATTTGGCTTTTGTCTAACCCGCATCTCTGCAGGAGGTTACCCATACTAGAAATGGAAGGGAAAATGAATCAATTGAAAGGTCTGGAGCCTTGATTTTAGCCTCTAGCTGTCAAGAGGCTCCATACAAAGCAGAAGTGTGTAGAAAATCTAAAGATTTCAGTTAACCTGGTTAATGAGACCTGGAACCCCGCACAGAACAGGAGCCATAAGTCAGTTGTGTGCGCCGTGCCCGTGGGCTGCCTGTGCTCAGATCCCTTGCTGACAGAGTAGGTCCAACAGCCTGACATAACTATCTTTGCGTGCACAGTGGCTTCAGCATTGAACTGGCATCTGCTGTGACTGTGGTGATTGCATCCAATGTTGGTCTCCCCATCAGTACAACACACTGCAAAGTAAGTAACGTGCTTGCCGGTGGGCTGACTGGCTCGTGGTGCCCAGCCTGAGTTTTGCAGGAAATGTGCTGGTGCTGGGGGTGGAGTTTGTGCTGTGGGCGTGGGACCAGAAGCGATGGTCTGCTCTGAGAATCCAGGGCCTTCAAGTACTGGCTCTTGCCTTTCCACCTCAATCTCAGAGCTGGCTAGCACTGCATTGCAGAGTAGCTTCCAAAAGACCAGGCATTGGGCGTTGGCAGGCCTAACGTCTGCATGCAGATCTGTCCATTGTGGCTAATGAGCATAGTGACCCTAGGAAGTGGGAAGGGAGAAGCTACAGAGAAATGGATGTTGGGGAGAAGTACTTGGGCTCAGTACAGTGTAGAACAAAAAGCAGTTTGTCCAACAGGCCCATTATGAAGCTGCCAAGCTCCCGAGGCCACTCACGTCATGGGAAAGTCATTCCACAATCCAGCCTGTGAAACACTTCTGCCGGTCCCTTGGTGCCTGGCCCCATGCCGTGCTGGCTCAGCACCCCCAGGCACTTCACCTGAGTCATGCTGAAGTGTTCTCGCTGGACTCAGAGGTGCCTCGTCTGAACCAAGTCAGCACTGCGCTCTCCCTAGGAAGGCCACACTGGGACCCGAGTGTGCCTGAAATGGTGCAGCGTATTGGTGTGACCGATTGGAAGGAGTTCCCCAAGAATGGGCTGGGATCTAGAAAACCTGCCTTATGCTGAGGTTGATGAAGCTCAGTCTAGCTTAGCCTAGAGAAGACTGAGGGGACTGAGCCCTGGGGTCAGTCTTCCAGCAGACAAAGGCAAAATCATAGTGGTCCATAGGACCATAGTGGTCTTTAAGTGATGGTCCCTTGGTGTATCTCCCATAGGTGGGCTCCGTGGTCTCGGTGGGCTGGCTCCGTTCCAGGAAGGCTGTGGACTGGCGTCTCTTCCGTAACATCTTTCTGGCGTGGTTTGTCACTGTCCCGATTTCTGGCCTCATCAGTGCAGCTATCATGGCACTGTTCAAATATGCCATCCTGGGTGTGTGAGACCAGCATGGGTGAATCACAGCAGCTTGCTGTTCGAGCGGCAGTAGCAGAGCTAGGCTGAATTGCCTGGCGTGGAGATGGAAATGTTGCATTTGTGCTCTAACTGCTTTCAGGCTAAATGAGTCCTCTCTAAATTAGCTGCAAAATGACCAGCGTCCTGACTGATCTCATCACGTCTGTTTCCTGTTGGACCATGAATCCCTGTATATATTTCTCTATTCTTTTGTATCAAGCTTACCTTCCATTATGTTTGTCACTGATGTATCCTTTGTAAAATTTGTTTATCCTTGCGCTAAACTTAGAACTGGCAGGCACAGTCAATTCTAGTGTGACCAGCTTGGAGGGGTGACTGTCCCACAGCCATGCTGGCTCTAGGTTAGCAGTAATGGGCACAGAAGCCAGAGTTATTTTTTAAATAAAACTTTTAAACTAAACATACCTATTGGCTGACTCCTTGTGGAGCAATACCCGTTATCCACCATCTCCTGACCCTTCTTTGCAGCTCTCATGGTGCTTGTGGGACATGTTACCGGCTCCCTGAGAGCTGTGACAGTTGCTGGGGGGAGGGTTCTAGGAAGCAGGTTGTAATGTGTCCAGCTTTGCTGCCATTTCAGTAGTGAGGGGTGCAAACAAGAGAAACCTGCAGTACCACGATACTCCGTCTTGTGTGGTCTTTTGATCTTGTCCATTGCCCAGTTCCTGCTTTGGGAAGAGAAACCTGTGGTTGCTTGGGGAATCAACATTGGTGGCTCCCTGTGGTGGAGACCTCACACCTCGTGCATGTGCTCCTGAGCTCTGGGGGAGTTTGTTTTGAATCTAGGCTGCTCTAAACTCTCAACCCAGTTGATTTAAATGTTGAGCTCACTGACTGCTGTCCCCTTATTGGCCGAGATGCTGGCTGCCTCCAGTGACCCTGACCCTGACCCTGCAGCACTCTGTTCCCCGATGCTACCTCTGACAAGCTTCATTTTGGAATAAATCTTTGGGATTTTCCATCCAGCAAAGTGATCCCCTGCGGATGCCCCAGGCAGTGTGCTCCATCCTGTGATCTCCGCGTGACTGGCTCTGCCTGAAGGAACATGACCTCCTTTCAGAGCTATAGCAAGTTACCTGGGCCCTCCCTCAGCTGCTGAGCCAAGAGCATGTACAAAGCAGAGTTCCCCCTCCCAGTGCTTGTTCCCTTGGGCGAAGGGGAGAATCCTTTGAAAGGGCGCTAAGCGAGAGGGAAGGTGAGGGCTCTGCTGAGCTGTTGGCACCGTTGTTCTCCCCCCCCCGGGTCAACCCGTTTTCGGTGCCTAGACAGAACTGCAGGCTGCCCTCAGCCTCGCCCGTCTCGTGCTGTTACAGCAGCTTCTCACACTGGGCTGACGTTAGCCCTGACTCTGGCACACTCTAACCCAGTGCTCAGGCTGCAGGATTGACTGTTTCTCTTGGGGGCCAGGCACGGAAGCCACGGCAGTCCTGGGTGATGCTGGGCTCATTAATGCCTTGGTGGCTGGAGTGGGAGCATTCCCTGTGGCAATGACCAGACAGCTGCTTTGGAGCTGGACTGGATATGCTGCTCGAACAGTCCCCCTGGGCCACTGCCCTAGAGCGAGGATGCAGCCCTGCGTTCACAGGGCCCTGCAGGCCTGTGATGCTGAGAAGGGGCTTGGAAGGAAGGAGCTGGTAGCGTTCCATCAGCACCTCCAAGGAGATCAGTGTTGCCTCCATTTTACAGAGGGGGAAGCAGATTCCAGCCCAGTGGTGCAATAGCTGGAGTGAGCCAGGCCCTGGCTGCGCAGCCTCAGCTGCTTGCTGTGGAGCAAGCTGTGTGCCCTGGTGTCCCAGGGAGCCAGAACTGGGCAGAGGGGTCTTGTTCTCAGTGCTTGCTCCTGAGCAGTTTCAGCCTGTCAGCGGGAGGACTGAGCTTTGCTCCTCCATGTCTGCTCCATGCAGCTGTTGCAGGGTGCAGCAGTTCTGTGCTCCACACAGGGTGGTGCTGGGGTGTCCTCGAAGAGGCCCTGCCTTGGTGCTGGGGTTCAGGTGGTACTGGCAGCCGGGGTCAAGGGAGCAGCTCGTGATACTCCCACGCTTCAGTCTCCTAAGCCAAAGCAGCATCAGGTGCGCCTGTGCCTGTTCCACTAACAGCAGCTCCCTGCTCTGCGGCCAAGTGCTGGAGCCTCTCAATGGCCGAGCTCCTGACAGACTCTGGGAGTGAAAACAAGGTGCTGAGGGAAAGTGGCTTCATGGAGCTGTGCCTTGGCCCCTTGGCTGGCCGGCTGCAACTACGGCTGGAAACCCGAAGGGCCACAAAGCTGGGCTGTGCCCGGAGAGGGGCGGGGGGAGAGTGCTGGGCTGGTGGAGCAGAATGGAGCTGGGGGCAGGCAGGGGGGAAGGAATCAGCTGGCCCTGATGCCTTCTCTGATGCCCTGCCTGGGGCCGAGGTGGAAGTGCTGCTCATGATGCACCTGCCCTCTCCTTGGTGGAGTGGAGCTGGGTGGTGGCAGTGTGTTCAGCCTGATTCCTTCCCGCGCTGCTGCGGAGAACCTCTCCGACCCAGTGGGCTGGGGCTCACGTTTCACAGTTGCCCCTCCTTTGCTGCGAGTTAGCGGACCCCCCCCTCCTGTGACCTCCCTTAAACACCCACAGCCCAAGGGGAGGGTTCATCTCAGCTGTGGCATCCCCAAGACCCCTGCCTGTCACGTCTCTGGCCCCCCAGCTCACTGCTCTAGCACTAGGGATCCCATCTGCCAAGCAGGCACAGTCCAAGCTGTGGGCACCTTTCTCACTCCTGGGGCTGCTGCGGAGGAGTAAGGAGCTTCCTGGCCACTGCTGGGGACCGGACTGGGCTCTTTGCCCCAGCAGCACCAGCTGGGGTAAGGCAGGGCCATGCCCTTACAAAGATGGCGTCGGCCCAGTTCCATGCTTTGTGCTTTCAGGCACCCCAGGCTGAGCCCAGTCGGTCCTTGCCTGTCTCTCCAGCAGGCTGCACGTCCCAGCCAGGTGTTTTGTGGAGCAGACCCTGGCAGCCACTAGCAGAGCACTGGGCGGGGCATCCTGGGGTGGGGGCCGGGGCAGAGAGCTGTCTCTGGATACTCTGGCAGGCTAGACTCCTGTGCCTGGGCTTGGTGACAGCCTGAAAATCTGAGCTGGTGCCTGCATGGTTTGTGATGAGGGGGGGGAAGGACTTCTGGCCTGGGAAAGGGTGGGGCCTCTCATCCTAGGGGCTGGCACACACGAGGGTCAGTGCCCCCCCAGTGGTGGTTAGTGCCGCCTGCCTGCCATCCCCCATCTGGCTGTGCAAAGGCTTGAGCATTCAGCCTGGATTACAGAGGGGGAAACTGAGGCAGTAGACAAGCCAGGGCTAGAATCCAGCCATCGGGTCTGCCAGTCCTGTGCTGTAACCACTAGACCGTGCTGCCCCATGCTCTGGGGGCCTGCCAGCAGGCCTGGTTTGCGCTGCTACTCCATGCCCTGGCTGGTGCTGGGCAGAGGCCTTGCAGGAATGTGAAGCATGGGGCACAGCAGAGCTGGGGGAGCAGCTGCCCTGGGCTGGTACTTGGAAGGAACCCGTGGCCCTTCCCCTGCAGCTGACTACGGGCACCTCCTTCCGAGCCCCAGCCCAATGTCAGTGCAAGGTCACCGGCAGCTGCCGCAGTCAGACGTCACCGGCTCATTCCTCCACGTTAGATCAGCTCACCTCTCAGCAGCCCCTGCTGCTCGGTCAGGTGCCAGAGGCACTGCCCTCCTGCCCGGCACCTGCCACGCTTGCCAAGGGGCCGGGCGCCCAGCCAGGAGATAGGGGCCTCCAGAGATTGATGTGAGGCAAGAGCCGGGGGTGGCTTTCAGCCCCCTGGGAGCTTCCCAGATGTGGGGCCTGTGTGGGGGGTCTGCATCATAAGCAGAGCTATGCAGTGCCCCATCCCCACCATTCAGGTGAAAGCCCGGCACCCACGCAGGTCCCCGGAGAACCCGCTCCGGGCTCCGGGGTGTGGAAATCCCCGTGCCTCCGTTTCCCCAACTGCAACGGGGCTGGTCTTTATTTTGGGGGAGGGAGGTTCTCTGAGCCCCGCACGTGGCAGATCCATCCCCAGCCGCTTCTCAGAGAGCAGCCCGCACCCCAGCTGGTGCAGTCCTGGGGGATGCGGCAAGGGTTGCATTTGCAGCCATAGGAAAATTGCAGAGTTCCCCGGGATTGGTGGTTGGAGAAGGATGGAGCCCTGAGGGATGGGCTGTGATTGGTCCCGGCACTAAAGGCCCACCCACCCTGACAATCACCCCAGGGTAGGGCCTGCAGCCCCGTCAGAGCATGCAGGGAACCTGTCCTGATGCCCGTCCTCCCATCCCCCGATTTCACTCTGGACCCTTCCCTGACTCAGTCCTGGTGGGGGGGGGGGGGGGGGGGGTGCTCCTGCTGGGGCTCCCCTGTCTGGAGCCACTCAGAATACAGGCACCTGAGTGGGGGAGGGGAACCCCATTGGGTCTGAGTCCTTCCCCTGGGAGGGATCTTGGGCCCATAGCAGGGAGCTTGCTGGAGGAGGGGTTCCCAGGCATGTGCAGGGGGTGTCCGGACTGGGTCAGACCAGAGGCTGCCGAGTTTGCTTGTTTCCCAAGTAGACGGGATGGGAGTCCTGGGTGCCCTGCCTGGGGGAGACTCACTGGGTGCTCCGGTGACCTCTGGCTACACATGGAAAGGGCCCAGGCCCCCTGCTGCAAGTGGGAGCAGCACCCCCCAATCAGGCCCCCAGCAACCGGATACGTGCACACATGGACTATGGAGTGCACAGACACCCACGGCCACACCCAGACACGGCACCCCTTTGCACGCACGGGAGACAGGCACAGACACCCACGGCCACACCCAGACACGGCACTCCTGTGCACGCACGGGAGACAGGCACAGACACCCACGGCCACACCCAGACACGGCACCCCTGTGCACGCACGGGAGACAGGCACAGACACCCACGGCCACACCCAGACACGGCACCCCTGTGCACGCACGGGAGACAGGCACAGACACCCACGGCCACACCCAGACACGGCACCCCTGTGCACGCACGGGAGACAGGCACAGACACCCACGGCCACACCCAGACACGGCACCCCTGTGCACGCACGGGAGACAGGCACAGACACCCACGGCCACACCCAGACACGGCACCCCTGTGCACGCACGGGAGACAGGCACAGACACCCACGGCCACACCCAGACACGGCACCCCTGTGCACGCACGGGAGACAGGCACAGACACCCACGGCCACACCCAGACACGGCACCCCTGTGCACGCACGGGAGACAGGCACAGACACCCACGGCCACACCCAGACACGGCACTCCTGTGCACGCACGGGAGACAGGCACAGACACCCAGGCCACACCCAGACACGGCACCCCTGTGCACGCACGGGAGACAGGCACAGACACCCACGGCCACACCCAGACACGGCACCCCTGTGCACGCACGGGAGACAGGCACAGACACCCACGGCCACACCCAGACACGGCACCCCTGTGCACGCACGGGAGACACATGTGAGACAGGCAGACACCCTCCCCGGACGCACTCAGTGTGAGCCTGCGCACGCACACACACACTGCTTGAGCCCAGCCTCCTCCCAAACGGGGGTGTGAAGCCACCTGAGATTAGGCTCCGTGGTGGGGCAGTTGCCCCACGTGGCTCCCCGAGGGCTGCGGTTGGCTCCAGGGATAGGGAAGCCCTGCCCAACGCTAGGAACATTCCTTCTGGGGCTGGCAATCCTGCCGGGGCAAGCCACAGCCCTGCAGCTGCGCAGCACCCCATGACATGGCTGGCCAGAGCTTGGCAAGGTGAGGGCTCTGCTGAGCTGTTGGCACTGTTGTTCTCCCCCCGGGTCAACCCGTTTTCGGGCCAAAATCTATTGACACTGTTATCAGGTGAGGTCAGATGGAGCCACGTCAGTGCCAGAAGGGCAAAAGTCTCGCTGGCCTGTGTGTTCACTTTCGGTATCAGCAGGAGAGAGGACTCGCCTGCACTTCTGTCCTAACCCTGGCCGGACACTCTCAGGGCGTTGCTGTGTACGGGGACACAACGGTCATGCTCCACCCCAGAGGCGGCTGCATTGCAGCGAGGATTGAAAGGTTCATGCTGCAGTAGAAATTCCTCAGGGTCTCGGGTTAAAATGGCTAATAAATATACATTGTTAATAAGAGCAACACCTCACAAGTGTGATCTAATTAGTCCTCCGGGTAGACGGTGTCATTATCACTGCTGAACACGGGGCTGAATGGAGGGAATTAGTGCTTGGTGTTCTGTGTATTTCTGGAGCATTTCGACACCCTTTCTCAGATCAGCCCCCCAGCATGCAGGGCGCCGCCCAGACCCCGGCCGAGATCAGGGCCCGTCGGGCCAGGCGCCGCCCAGACCCCGGCTGAGATCAGGGCCCGTCGGGCCAAGCGCCGCCCAGACCCCGGCCGAGATCAGGGCCCGTCGGGCCAGGCGCCGCCCAGACCCCGGCTGAGATCAGGGCCCGTCGGGCCAAGCGCCACCAGACCCCGGCTGAGATCAGGGCCCGTCGGGCCAAGCGCCACCAGACCCCGGCTGAGATCAGGGCCCGTCGGGCCAGGCGCCGCCCAGACCCCGGCTGAGATCAGGGCCTGTCGGGCCAAGCGCCGCCCAGACCCCGGCTGAGATCAGGGCCTGTCGGGCCAAGCGCCACCAGACCCCGGCTGAGATCAGGGCCCGTCGGGCCAAGCGCCGCCCAGACCCCGGCTGAGATCAGGGCCTGTCGGGCCAAGCGCCGCCAGACCCCGGCCGAGATCAGGGCCCGTCAGGCCAAGCGCCGCCAGACCCCGGCTGAGATCAGGGCCCGTCAGGCCGGCCGCCACCCAGACCCCGGCCGAGATCAGGGCCCGTCAGGCCGGGCGCCACCCAGACCCCGGCCGAGATCAGGGCCCGTCAGGCCGGCCGCCACCCAGACCCCGGCCGAGATCAGGACCCGTCAGGCTGGGCGCCGCACTAGCTGGAGCTTCCTGAGTCCTTCATGCCCAGATCAATGGGAGGGCTGGAGCACGTGCTGGAGGGGACGGCGGCTGGTGGCACCAGTGCCTGGGCATTGCCTGCCAGGGTGGGCCACAGTCTCTGAGGCAGCTGGAGCTGGTGAAAGCGGCACCCGTGAGAGTTTAGCATCAGTGATAAACCCAGATAATCCAAAGGCACCAACTGAACTCAGCACGGGGGAAACTGAGGCACGGGTCACACTGTGGAGCCGGAACGAGGGCGTCCTGGCTCCCCGGCCTGTTCGCGCTCACTGGCCGCTGGCAGGTTCCCATCTTGGCGTGAAATCCCGAAAGAAGCAGCCGCTGTCCCCAACGCTTGGCTGGGCACCACCCCCTCTCCCTGCCTTCCCGCCCAGGGGCACCATGGGAAAGCCGGGCGCCCAGCCCAGGCAGCGGGCGGGGGCTCTGTTACATAAGCTGCCCCCTGGGCAGTGGGCACGGGGCCTGGCCCATTGCAGCCCCCGGAAGAGAGCGCGGCGCTTTCACTGCTCCTGGCAGCCGCGCCAGGGCAGGTGGGGGGGCCTTGGCCCTTTCACCTGGGACCCAGAGGCCCCAGCGGAAGCTCATTCAGAGCCCTGGCTGGCAGCAGCGCGGATGCCTCAGGCTCTGAATGCAAATGGGCTTCCCTGGCCAGGGTTTGCCCCTGCGGGGACCCCGGGCAGCAGGGGGCTGCTCAGGGTGGGCTTGGGGGTCTGACCAGGGGAGCCAGGTGTCAGGACTCCTGGGGTCCGTCTCAGGCCTCCCACCAGAGAGCAGGGTGGGCACTAAAACCCGCTCTGCCAAAGCTCGCGGAGAGGCGGGGACGAGGCACGCAGGACGGGTGCTCACTGCCCAGGAGTGGGGATGGGGCGGGGTAGGGACTCACAAGGAGCCAATGCTTCCTCCCTCGTACCCAGCGCGCTTCCTCCGGAGCGCTCCGAGCTCGTTGGACACATGGGGAAACTGAGGCACGGCGCAGCCGCACTGCTGGAGGACTCAGGCCTGACGCGTCCTTGTCTTGAGTTGCTTGTAACTTTCCCTTAACGGACCCGGTCTGGGCTGAAATCTCCCTCCAGCCGCATATTCCAAAAACGCTTCCGCTCAAAGGTTCCCAAGCAGGAGATTAGGGGGAGATAAATGGGCTGGTCACAGCAGCATCCCAAGGGCTTGGCGGGTGGCCCTTCTCCCCGGAGTGGGCGGGGAGGTGGTGGAGGTGGAGGGGGGCAGAGAGCGCAGGGGCTGGGGTGGGGTTGGTCCCAGGGGCTCTGCTGACGCTGGAGGGAACGGGAAACAGTTGAGGCAACTATAACAAGCCACCGGCCAGGTAAGGCCACATGGACCTGGTCTGGGGGGAGCCAGGAGGGGCAGGCTCAGGGCACGGGGGATGGAGACCTGGCCCCTTTCTCTGGGCTCTGATGGAACCATCGCTAGGAGACTTACCCGCCTTGCCGGATCTGGCCTAGGGTGAGGGTGGGGCTGTACCCTGCCTGCTGGCTTCTCCCCCAAACAGCCCAGAGCATGGGAGGACACCCCATCCACTGGCTTTGCCCCTGGGCTGGGCCAGGAGTGGTGGGCTGTGGGGTGGGGCACAGACGCCTCTCACCAATGCTCCCTGGACCCGCCGCGGAGGGGGGTGCCGCACAGTGGCAGGCAGCTGCTCCCTGGGACAGGACGGGGTGTTGGGCGCTGCCGGCCAGTGGCTTCTGGCTGGAGCGCTTGCTGCCCCCTTGTGGTCATTCCGCGGTGTAACTGTTCCTCCTGCCAGACCCCTCCCTTTTCATGGCTGAGGAACAGTCCCATCCCAGGCACATCCCACTGTCCTGGCACAACCTGCTCCTGACCTTGCGTTACGACAGGAGAAAAGGAAGCTGCATCCCACGTCGGGTGGTCCTAGCTCCGGCTGTGTAGGAGCAGCTCTTGGACTCACCCACGGACGGACGGACAGACAGATGCACATTTAATATATAGATAGTTAGATTAATAATAGCTAATAATCACCCTTCGCCCCCGGAGCTCTTTCCCTCTCAGGAGCCCAAAGTGCTTTTCAAACCGGTGAGTGCTGCCCTCACCACCTCCTTATTCACACCAGAATAAGATGGGTAAACTGAGGCACGGTGTCAGGGCCTGACTTGCCCTGAGGCCACATGGTGGGTCCTCTGCTTGCCAGCACCGTGCTGCGAGAGGACTCCCCAGGGCAGCGGTAGGTCCAGGGTGGGTCTCCTGCGGTGAGCAGGGACAGGCCCTGTCTGGTCCCTGGCTCTGTGGGAAGACAGATCGAATATTCAACTGCTCCCAGGAGGGACAGTTCCTGTCCCAACCCCCACGGCTGGCCGGGGGCCCAGCCAGCTCACCGGTGCGGGTTTAACAGGCGTTCCTGGGCTGTTCCTCCCACCCAGACTGCCAGGCCTTTGGGCGGGTGGTGCCCAGAACCCTGCAGCTGATAACGCCGGGTACGGCTCAGCCTGTGCCAGGACAGGGAGCTCCAGTGTCTGAGACAAACAGCCCCCCGGCTGCCATGCCCCCCCCCGTGTTCCCCATGCTGGGGGCGGGAAGCCACTTCCCCTGCAGCCTTTCCCGGGGGAGATAAGGGCAGCTGCCGACACCACCCTTATCAGGGCGGAGCAGGAGGGAATAGACTCGCGAGCGGGGCCGCGGTCCGCGCAGGGCCCTGCTGGTGCCTTATCGGTCGGGCCAGGGCCGGGGCGGGCTGGCCGGACTCCTCCCGCCGGGCCCCAGCGCTGCAGGGAGGACAGAGCCCGAGACAGGCCGTGCTCCGCCCGCGACCGATGGCTCCAAATTGGCCCTTCGCCCTGCCCCCCCGGCCCTGGCAGGGCGCTGAGCCCCGGGCACCTGGCCAGGCTCTGACCACACCCTTCAGCGCTGGCTCTGCCCCAGCCTGGGCCTGTGAGGAAGGGGAGCAGAGGAGGCCGCCCCCCAACTCCTGCCAGTCCTGCTGGGGTCCAGGCTCTGGGCAGGCAGGGCAGAGGAGCCCCCTGGAACCCAGCAGACCGATCGGGCCCCACCGGACTTTGCTCCCCTGCTGCAGGAGCCTGGGGAGAGGCCCTGGCCGCCTGGTGTGCCTGGACCTTCCGCGGGGTTCAGGAGCCTCGGCTCACGCTCACCCCGGCTGCCTGAGCCCATCCCTGGCTGTGCCCAACGGGGCGGGAGGCACCTGCAGCCCCCGAGGGAGGAGGTTTGGGCTGCCAGGAGGGCACAGTCGCTGGCCAGCACCGGGGGCGGGTGGAGGCTGTTCTCCATGGGGACGCTGAACACAGACCGCCTGTGTGGCTGCATGGCTGCCTCACCCATGGCTCGTGGCTACAGCAGGGGAGGAGGTCAGGGTCTCTGGGCTCTGTTCTGGGAGCCAGGAAGTGCAGAGCTCTGGCACTGCCCCAGGGAAGCTCACAGTGCTATAGTTCTGGCACTGCCCCAGGGAAGTTCGCAGCAGTATAACTCTGGCACTGCCCCAGGGAAGCTCACAGTGCTATAGTTCTGGCACTGCCCCAGGGAAGTTCACAGCAGTATAACTCTGGCACTGCCCCAGGGAAGCTCACAGCACTATAGTTCTGGCACTGCCCCAGAGAAGCTCGCAGTGCTATAGTTCTGGCACTGCCCCAGGGAAGCTCGCAGTGCTATAGTTCTGGCACTGCCCCAGGGAAGTTCACAGCAGTATAACTCTGGCACTGCCCCAGGGAAGCTCACAGCACTATAGTTCTGGCACTGCCCCAGGGAAGCTCGCAGTGCTATAGTTCTGGCACTGCCCCAGGGAAGCTCGCAGTGCTATAGTTCTGGCACTGCCCCAGGGAAGCTCGCAGCAGTATAACTCTGGCACTGCCCCAGGGAAGCTCACAGCACTATAGTTCTGGCACTGCCACAGGGAAGCTCGCAGCGCCGCAGTTCCAGCGCACCTGCCCTGCACTGCAGCCTTCTGCCACAGAAGATCCTGCTGCTGAGCCCCGGCTGCCCCGGCCCTTTGCCTGCCTTTGCCCCTGCTGGCGACTGGCGTGGTGGGGAGGCTGGCCCTGCCCCTGCTGGCGTGGGGCAATCACTGCCCATCAAGGACAGGCTGGACGGGGCAGCGATAGGGAAGACACGTCAGCCGGAGCGAAGGGGGGGCAGACCCCAGCTGGTGTAACCCTGGGGCAATACTGGGCCCTGGGGTCCCTGTGCCACCCCAGAGGGGCCTGGGGCAGGAGCCATGTCAAGGGGGAGGGATGGGGCCTGACCCACGCCCCAGCAGCTCTCAGCTGGCACACCAGGGACTGGAGGGGGCAGCCTGGGGCAGCCTCTCCCCCCTCGCTACCAGCTACGTCCCGAGTCCCAGCCTGGCCCCGAGCCAGCACAGCAGAGGACTCAGCAGCTGCCCGCACTGGAGTCGCTCCGGATCCAGCCGGGTGCAGAGGCCGGCCTGGGGCGCGGGTGGGAGGCGCTGAGCGCGGGAGACGGAGCTGGGGTCAGGGGAAGCAACAGCAGGACCGGCCTGTCCGGCACCGCCCGCCGAACAGAACCCAGCCGCGGAATCCACCACCAGGGGGCGCCCTGGCACCAGGAACTGGCCCCCAAAGCCTGTCATGGGGGTGTGGCTCTGCCCCAGAGCCCTCCCATCTGCCCCCCCACCCCGCCCCCAGGCCAACTCCCCACCCTGCCCCCAGGCCAACTACCCACCCCCCCCCACCCCCACCTCCACCTCATCTCCCCACCCCCCAGCTGTGGGAGGAGAGTGGGGGACAGTGGTTAGCGCAGGGGGCTGGGAGCCAGGACTGGGGGAGCAGCCCCTGCTGGGGAGGTGCAGCTGTGGGCGGTGCTGGGAGCTGGCTGCTGATCCAGCCGTAGGGGTCTCTGCTGCTGTGGCAGGCAGCCCCTGCTCTGTGCCCCTCCCCCCCCGCACCATCTGCCCCTTCCCCTCAAGCCGGGGGGGGGGGGGGGGCTCAGTGCTTTGAGCATCGGCCTGCTGGCCCCAGGGCTGTGAGCTCGGCCCTTGAGGGGCCATTTGGGGCTCTGGGGCAGATCTGCCGGGGCTGGACTCGAACTCGCAAGGGCCCTGCCGGCTCTAGCACATGGGCCCAGCTGGGGCAGGACGAGGCCGGCTGGGCGGGGCCATGCCGCGGCTGCCCTGCAGGGGGCGCCAGAGCCCGCGGCTCCAGCCCGTCGCCGCCCAGTGGCTGAAGGACGCAGCTGCAGCCCCGCGGGACGCCTGGGTCCTTTCGCCAGCTCAGTGGGGGCAGCGGGGGCTAGTGGTTAGAGCGAGCGGGGGGAGCCAGGACACGTGGGTTCTCCTGCAGGGGCGGGGCACAATGCGGCTGAAATCCATTTGCGGGGAGGGGGGAGCGGGGAGCGGGGGATGATTAACCTCCAGCTGCTTCCCTCCTCCTTGGCATAAGGGTGGATGTGTGTGCGCCCCCCCCCCCCCGCTCTAACCACTATGGGCACTGTCCTCCCAAAGCCAGGAACAGAACCCAGCCCTCACCGCTAGGCATTGCTACCTTCCCAGAGCTGGGGAGAAAATCCAGGTGTAAGGTGGAACCTGGTACGTTTCGGGGGGGTGATGAGGCGGCCAGCGAGGGACACACGGGGAGGGCTGAGAGGGTCAGTGGCAGGCTGCACCTGGTGTAACTGGGGACTCCTCCGTCACTTGGGGTCTCTAAACGCTGACTTGGGGTGGCCAGAGCTTAGGGGTCTGTTACTGGCCGAGCCGTCCCATCCACTGGCTGGTTTGGGGAGGTTGGGCCCTGTGCTGTGGGGGACTTGGGGCCTGGATGGCGCAGGGGCTGGCGGGTGGGGGTGGTGGAAGGGGCAGAGTGGGCAGGGGCAGGAAGAGGTGGGGCGGGGGCAAAGCAGGGGCCCTCTCTGTGTGTTCCTGCTCTGTGTGGGCAGCCTGGCCTGTCACGAGCTCAGCCTGGAGGCCCAGGTCCCATTATCTGGGAGCACCGGGTGGGCATGGCCCCCTGCGATGTCCTCCACGCACGTCACAGGGTCACAGCCCTGCTGGCTCCGTGACTCAGCGCCCGGCCCCACCCTGGCCCCCAGAGTGCTGCTCGGCGCCTACGGCCCAGCTGGCCTGCCCCTTGAGCCCAGCAGACGTCAGGCCAATGGGCAAAAGGCAGGAGGCAGGAGCCCCCGAATCCCTGGGTCAATGTACGTGGGTGGCCAGGACTCCTGGGTTCTCCCCCCAGCTCTGGGAGGGGACTGGGGTCTAGTGGTTACACCTGAGAGAGGCATCAGTTGCCTGGGTTCTAGTGCTGCCTGTTGGAAACTGCTGCGGGCCTCAGTTTCCCCCTCTGCTCTAGCTCCTTCAAAGGGGCAGGGGCGATGAGGCTGGAGGGGCCCTGCTGGCTCCTGGCTGAGCTGGGACAGGCCCTGAGATGCATTTGGGGTTCTGCTGGGGAAGCCGAGTTCCTCCCCAGGTGCTATGAGAGCAAAGTAGCAAACAGCTGCTCTGCCTGCCAGGCGCCTGCCCATGTGGGGCACTGAGGAGCCCGGGAGGTTCAGCAGCTGGGACCCTGGGCCTCTGGGGAACACAAGAAGGGCTGGGGGCTGGCGGAGGAGAGAGCTGAGCTAGGAGAGCAGGTGGGGGCCCAGCTGAGCTGGCACAAGGGGCTTGGTGCCAGAGAGCTGTGGGGGACAGATGGACAGAGGTCTTTGGGGGATGGGTGGACAGACAGGAGACTGGGGGGGGCGGATGGACAGACAGGAGGCTGGGTGTGTGTGAATGGACAGACTGAGCTGTGGAGGACAGATGGACAGACAGAGATCTGCTGGGGACAGATAGACAGATGGGGCTGTGGGGACAGACGGGGCTATGGGGGACAGATAGATGGGGCTGTGGGGGGCAGATGGGGCTGTGGGGACAGACAGGGCTATGGGGGACAGATAGATGGGGCTGTGGGGGGCAGATGGACAGAGGTCCGTGGTGGATGGACAGACAGAACACTGGAGGGGCTGAGCCTAACCCCCCAAGTGAAGCTTGTGGGAACTTCACATGGTTCTACCCTGATTCCGTGTCGGCTGCTTGGCTGGGGCGACCGTTTTCTGGCTGGGGGGAGGTGACCGGTGGAGCCCGCAGGGGCCGCGCGGGGCCCAGCCTGTCCAACGCCCCCACTGGCCTGGAGAGGGGGAACCGGGGAGGGGGCCCCATTTGCAGATGACACAAAACTGCTGGAGACGGTTCGGCCCGGGCAGCCGGGGAGCCGCTTGGCCTGGATCTCGCCGGACGAGGTGACGGCAACCGAACGTGAACGTTGAGAAATGCAAAGTCCCGCACGTCGGACCCCAGAATCCCGCCGTCCCTACAGCGGGGGGGGGGCTAAAGTCCCAGGCGCCGCCCCAGAGATCTGGGCGAGTTCTCTGCAAACACCCCTCCTGTGCTGCGCCGGCAGCAAGGCAAACCCAAGGCTGGGCGCCGTTACCAAAGGGCTAGAGAATAGACCGAGAACATCTTCTCGCCTCTCTCTGAACACGGCTACAGAGGGGGGCGCCTCGTCTCCACAGATCTCTTGGCTTTGGAAAAGGTTCCGAAAAGGGCAACAAAAGTGCCGAGGGGTTTGGAACGGGTCCCATAGGAAGAGAGATTAAAAAGACTTGTTGGACTTCTCAGCTTAGGAAAGAGGAGGCTGAGGGGGATAGGACAGAGGCCTAGAAAATCGTGACACGTGTGGGAAAAGGGAATAGGGAAAAGTGATGTATTTGTTCCCACAACGTAAGAACGAGGGGTCGCCAGATGGAATGAAGAGGCAGCAGGTTTAAAACAAACCGAAGGAAGTTTTTCTTCACTCAGCGCACCGTCAACCTGTGGAACTCCTCGCCAGGGGATGTGGTGAAGACAGGATTTAGAAAAGAGTTAGATACATTCATGGAGGTTAGGTCCATCAATACTTAGGGAAGGTCCCCCTCCTCTCTTTGTCAGAAGCTGGGACTGGGCAACGGGAGGGATCATGGGATGGTTCCCTCTGGAGCACCCGGCTCCGGCCACTGGGCTGGATGGACCTTTGGCAGCTCTGATTTTCTTACCCCTTTCACACTCGTCAGGGGAGGTGCCTGGGGCTGGGGGGAGCTGGGGCGGTTTTGTAAGGGCAGGGATGCAGAGACCCTGCGGAGGGCAGAGATGGGGGAGCTGCATGGAGGAGGGTGAATGTGGCTGAGCTGGGGGTGGGGGTCAGGGAGCGGGCATGGGGGGCGGTGCTGTGGGGGTGCTGGACAGGCACTGGGGGGCAGTTGTAGCTGGGCCAGGCAGGGAGGCCGAGGGGGTTGGCCGAGGGGCAGGGCGTGGCACTGGGGAGAGGACGGGAGTCCGGGGGTGGGGCGGGGCAGAGCTGGGAGAGCCCCTGGGGGCCACGGGGCTCCTGGGAAGGCTGGGACCGGGCGCAGGGATGGGGCTGAGGCACGTCCCGGCTCCATCATTACCAGGGGCAGCGGCTCGCCCGGCTCCGGGCTGAGGGGAGGCCCTGGCCGGGGAGCGGCCCCGCAGCGAGCCCCGGGCCGGGGCGGGGCGGGGCGGGCGGCGGCTCGGCCCGATAGCGCCCAGCGATAAAAGGCTGCGCTGCGCTCCGAGCCGCTCCACCTGCCCCACGCCGCGCTCATGGGCAGCCTGGCCGGGGAGCCGCGCGACGCGCCCCGGGGCGCCCCGGAGCCGGAGGCCACCGAGGGCCCCGCCCTCAAGCGGGCCTGTCAGCACCGGTAAGGACAGCGGCAGCCGGCGCCCAGAGCCCACGGGGATGGGCCGATCCCGGCGCCGGCTCGGCTCCCTCCGACTCCTCCGGACCGGGCGACCGGGGGCGAGGGGGGTCCTGGTGTCTCTGCAGGGACCTGCTGGGGTGGCGGCTCCCGGGGCAGTGCGGGGTGAAGGGCTCCGGGGCAGGAGCCGGGCACCTGGGGCTGGCTAGTGAGCTCACAGCAGCGGGATCTGGGCTGCGGGCTGGGCACTGGGGAGGGGGGTGCTCCGGCCAGGCACTGCTGACGCCAAGGTAGTTCCCCCCCATGTGTGGATGGGGAAACTGAGGCCCAACGAGGGAAAGTTGTTCGGCAGAGCTGGAAAGAAAAGCCGGGACGCCTGGGCCCTAGGCCAGTGTTCTCTCCATTAGGCCGCACTACCTCGGGTACCGCTCCTCACTTCACACCTGCTTTGCCCGGGTGTAGGGCGAGAGAATCCGGTTTGTGCAGCTACATCTGCTTCCGGCCAGGACAGCTGGGGGGAGGGGGGGTCTGTCCACCTTCGTCCTAGTACCTGGGCTGCAGGAGCCACTGCGTCTCGATCCCCCCGGTGGCCCCTCCAGCCCCTAGACTGCAGAGCTCTCCGCTCAGTAACCGCCATCCAGTCCTTGGGAAACTGAGGCACAGAGCGGCGCAGGATTGGCCCGGGAATCCGGGGCCGGAACCCAGGATCCCTGCCAGCCCCACGTGGCCCAGATCCCCCAAGCTGATGGGGGGGGGGGGGCTCCGTGACCATGGTGGGGGATCCAGTCCCTCCCTGCCCAGGACAGAGCCCCCAGGGGCCCGGTCTTGCTCCCCTGGGCGCCCCAGCGGCACATGTTGGGTCAGGCTGAGGTCCAGACAGCCGGGATCCCCTCGACCCCCCAGCCGCCCCCCGAGCTGCGGGCCCAGCGACGGGCCATTTTCTGCTCCAATAATTGGTATTGTCTCTCCCGCTGGCCTCTTCTCACCCTTCTTAAAGGGCCCAGCACTGCGCCGCCGCCTTGTCCGCCCCGAGCCCCCTCCCCGGGCCTGGGACGGGTCTCACCCTGGCCAGGTGTCAGCCTGGGAGCCTCGCAGCACGGGCCAGTGACCTCCTGCCCCCCCCCCCCCCGTGTCTGGGACGTGGGAGACCTGGGTTCCGTTCCCAGCCCTGCCAGGGCCGGTGCCACTCCCTGCCTCAGTTTCCCCATCTGTGAAAGGGTGGGGGGTGCCATTCTGACCCATCCCAGGAGCCGTGCTTGAAATCGCTGCCCCTCCCCCATCCAGGCTCCTTCTCTGGCCTTTGTCCTGTTCCCCTGGCAAAAGGGGTCACCTGGTCCCTGCTCTGCGGTGGCAGGGCCAGGAATAAAAGGTGGGTGGTGGGAGTGCCAGTCGCTAGCTGCGCCCACTAGGCTGGACTGCCCGGCCCTGCTGCCAGGGGCAGGCGGGCTCCTGGGCCAGTTCCCTGGATGCTGGGCAGCTGCGCAGCCACCTCGGCAAAGCAGGGGCCCAGGGAACTGCGTGGCCCAGCCCGGCTGTGCCCGCACCCGACGCAGCCCGGGCCTGGCCCTGGTGGGGAGACGCCTCGGCCCCTGCTGCAGGGAGAGAGCTGGGGGGATCCTCGCAGCCCCAGGGCAACCTGCACCCCAAGCCCCTCCCCCTCATCCCCCCCATTGTCTTCTGGGCACCACGATGCAGATGATGTGTCGCACGTCGGCCCCACGGTGGGACACATAAAATTCATTCCGCACGTTTGCGGGGAAAGCCGGGGGGGGGGGGGGGTCCTGGCTCTGGCCTGGCTGCTGAGTTTGCCCCTTGGTGTCCCTGGTCCCCTGGTGCAGGCGATCCTGCCTGGACGGTGACTTAGGGGCATTTTGCTTGGACCCCAGTGCTCCCCAAAGGGGCTGTGCCCCCGTCAGCCCTGCCCCCCTCTGGGGGCTCCCAGGGCCTTCCCTGCCATGGGAAGGGGGTGCTGGCGGGGCAGGGTGTCTGAGGGCCGAGGCCGGGGCCCAGCGGCCTGGCAGGGTGTGGGCAGGTGGGCGCAGACAGGAGACGGTCTGGGGGGCTGGCGGTCGGTGAGGGAAGGACAAACACGGGTCCCAGGCCAGCATGGAAATCCAGCCCCCCCCCCCCATACGGTGCAGCAGGGGCAGGTGGCCGGGAGAGCAAACTTGGGGGAGGGGCGGGAACGTCTCTTTGGGGGCAGTAAGGAGCGGTTCTTGCAGAAGCTGTCCAGACCCAGGCAGGGCATGGGGGGCCCCTGGGTGCTGGGAGGGGGTGCAGGGTGTTGGGGGGCAGGGCGTGTTGGGGGGACAGCGCCAGCCCCGGGGAAGCAGCCCCCTTCATTTCCCCCCCAACGTCGTTTCTCCGCCAGGATCTTCGTGAACCGCAGCCTGGCTCTGGGGAAGATTCGCTGCTTTGGCTTCGACATGGACTACACGCTGGCCAGTGAGCGGGGGCTGGGTTCCCGGGGGGATCCCCACTCGGGCGGGGCCCAGGGCTGTCCCGACTCGCTCCCAGAAACCCCGAGTAACCCCGGCAGCGGAGCGAATCCGGAGTCACGCCAGGCTCTGGCTGGGAGCTGCAGCAGGGCCTCGTGAGCGGTGGGGCGGCTCCCCCAGGCCGGCCAGCTGGTCCCAGATGGCCGGCCCGGTGAGGGCGAGGTGGGCCGGGGCAGTGGGGTGCCGCGGGGGGAGGGAGAGTCCCCGGCTGCTGGGTGTCTGGCTGGGCCCCCACTGCCCTGTCCCCCGGCAGTGTACAAGTCCCCCGATTACGAGGAGTTGGCCTTCGAACTGCTGCTGGACCGGCTGGTCTCCATCGGGTACCCCCACGAGATCCTCACCTACCAGTACGACCCGACCTTCCCCACCAGGTGAGCGCCGCCCCTCCCCTGCCAGCCCCATGGCAGTTATGGGGGGCAGGGGGCATTAGCGAGCCCCCACCCGGCACGCCAGGCTTGTGGTGTCTAACACCCCCATTCCAAGGGGCGGCTCACACCGCGTGTTGGCTACTTGCCCCCGGGCCTGAGAGCCAAGCTGGGCCACTGCCCTGGCCGTGCCCACGGGCGCCTGGGGCCCCATGGGAAGAGTTGGGGGGAGGTTCCATTGCTCTGTCGGGGGCGGGGAGGAACCTCATTTGTTGGCCCTGCCCATTGCCACTTGCCTTGGGCCAGGCGGGCCCGTCGCTGCCGTGTGAAGCGGGCACCCGAGGCCCGGTGGCGAGGGACAGCCAAGAGGGAGGGAGGGCGGCTGGTGGGGGCTGCTGCGGGCGCGGGCGGGGCCGGATTCCCGGTGTGGGGGGCTGGTGCCTGGGGGATACAGCAGCTGGCGCCCCCCCGCCCCCCTCCCTCTGCAGGGGCCTGGTGTTCGACGCGCAGTTCGGGAACCTGCTGAAGGTCGATTCCCACGGGAACCTGCTGGTCTGCGCCCACGGCTTCCGCGTCCTCAAGGGGTAGGTGCTTCCCGCGCCCGCCCGGCCAGGGCTGCTGGGCAGAGCCAGATCCCGGGGGTCACGGGCCCCCGCGCCCGGCGCCTGCAGGCGGCCAGAGGGGGGCGGGGGCATGTTCCTGTTGCCCTCGGGGGTTGTTTGCTCCCCGTCCTTCCCCCCCCGCCAGGCCTCGGGCTTGGCCTCTGGCGCCGCTCTGGGGAGGTCCCTGGGGGGAATTTCCCGTCCTTTCGCTGTAATTCCATGGGGGGGGGGGCTCAGTCCTGGGGCTTTGGGGGGAGGAGACAGGGCACCCCAGGAGCGTCCTCGGCCTTCGGCCACAGTGGGCCCAGCCAGCAGAGCCCTGTGGGCACCTAGCTACTGAGACCCGTTGCTGCTCACCCCACCCACAGACCCACCCGCTGCAGCCCCCCTGAGATACTGCCCCCCTCAGTGCTGCCCGGGCAGAGCCCTGAGGAATGAAACCTGACGTCGGGGTTTGGGGGAGCCCATCACCATGGCCTCTGAGCACCCCGCATTTATCCTCAGCCAGCCCTGGCAGGCTGGGCAGGGCTGTTCTCCCTGTTGCACAGAGGGGAAACTGAGGCACAGAGCACCCAAGAGTCTTTGCCTAGTCTCCCAGGCCAGCCCATCTTTCTGCAGTAGAATTGCAGCCCAGGATCTGATCCCGGGCACAGCCATAGCTCCCCGGAGGGGTGGGGGCCCCCTGGCTGGGCAGGGGGGCTGTCCCTGGGCTTCTGCCATGGTTCTAAATCCGGCAGGACAACCCCGGCCTGCTGCCGGCCAGCACGTCATCCGCTCCCAGGGGCGCGCCCCTTCCAGCCGCTCCTCCCCCCAGCTTGTGCTCACCCCTTGGGCAGCTGCCCCGAATCGCGGGGGAGCTGGGGCCGGCACCGGGGGCGCAGCCGGGGAAGGGGCTGGGTTGGCCTCGTCCTCCTGCCCTCCCTTGCTCCCAGACAGGGGCCGTGCCCCGCGCCGGTTCGTTCTCTTTCCGCCCGGGGCTGTTGTTGCCTTCCCCGACCCCCAGACCTGAGGCCTGGGCAGCTGTGAGCTGGGCTGAGCCCCCGGTGCTGCAGCTCCCGGGCGTGCCTGAGGGCGGCGGAAACAAGCAGGAACACGGTGCCCCCTGGAAGGGCCCAGGCAGGGTTGCCCCTCCCAGAGACGCCCGGGCCGGCCGTGGGGCCAGCTGTCTGGATGGGGCAGCGGGAGAGTTGGGCCCGGCTGGAGAAGGACTCGGAGGGCAGGGAAGGTGGCCGGGGCCCTGCGGACCATCCTGGGCTGGCGGGGTGGGGGCGTCAGTGCGGAGGGGCTAGTCGGGGGTCCAAGCAGGGTGCTGGGGTGGCCATTCTCCGGCGTTATCGCTTCGCTTGGTGCGCCTGGCCCGGGATGGCTGGGCTTCTGGCAGGGAGCTGAGCGAGCGCTGCCGGCTGCTGGCAGATGAGGGAACGGCTCGGGGATGCAGCTTGCTCTGGGGCAGGACACGCCAGCTCCAGCCATCCCCAGCTTCCCCTGCAGGGCTGGCAGCCTGGAGCTAGGGCACCAGCTTGTGGGAGCCAGCGAGAGCCCCAGCCTGTGCCCAGCAGCCTCCTGGAAAACCCCCGCTGGTGTCCCCACTGGCAGCCGGGCCCTGGCCCGGGCTCAGCCCCGCTCCGCCGTGTCTCCCCAGGGCCGAGATCTGGAGTTTTTACCCCAACAAGTTCATTCAGCGGGATGACACCAAGCGATTTCACATCCTCAACACGCTCTTCAACCTCACCGGTAGGTGCTGGGGCCACGGTTCTCACCTCCCCCCTTTCCCCGGGCCCTCAGCCTGCCGCCTGCGACCGGCCTGCCCTCCCTCACCTCAGGGTCTGGGGTTCACTCCCACGTGCCAGGGCCGCAGAGACGCAGGGCGGCTAAGTGACAGGCCCAAGGCCAAGGGGCTCTGTGGCAGAGCAGGGCTCCACCCCATGTCCCAAGCTAGTGGCTGCACCCCTGGGCCACACCCACAGCCCCTCCCCGAGCCTGCACCCTGCTGACCTGCCCTCCCTTCCTTGGCAGAGACCTATCTCTACGCCTGCCTGGTGGATTTCTTCACCAAGTGCTCCAGATACATCAAGTGAGGCTCGTGGCGCATGGAGGGGTCGGGGTGGGGGGCTGCCCGGCTGGGTCCTGCCGTCTCCGCAGCAGGCTGGGCCAGCGCCTGACGCTCTGCCAAAGAGCCGAGCCCCCTGGGTTTGCTTGGGGTTCGGGCCGGGGAGGCCAGTAGGGCTGGGAGGGTCGACGTCCCTGCTGATGCCCAGAGCACGAGCTTGGAGCCTGGCAGTGGCCGGTGCTGGGTGGCCAGTGGGCAAGCGGCCAGGCCAGGCCACCGTGCGGCCCCGGCTCCTCCCACGGAGACTCCGGCCCGGCTGGGCGCCGAGGGGCCTGGCAGGGGCACGTGTGGGCCCAGCGCTTCCCTCTGCATTTTGTGCACATGCCTGGGGCGGGAGGGAGCTGTGCTCTCTGCAGCTCCCCCCTTCCCTGGGCGGCCTGGGACGCCAGCTGCACCCCCCCCCCAGTTCCCCCCATTGCTGCCCCCTGCCCCGCTCAGCCCCCACCCAGTGCCCCCCCTTGCTGCCCCCTGCCCCGCTCAGCCCCCACCCAGTGCCCCCCTTGCTGCCCCCCTGCCCCACTCAGCCCCCACCCAGTGCCCCCCTTGCTGCCCCAGCTGCACCCCTGCCCCACTCAGCCCCCACCCAGTGCCCCCCTTGCTGCACCCCTGCCCCACTCAGCCCCCACCCAGTGCCCCCTTGCTGCCCCCCTGCCCCACTCAGCCCCCACCCCCCCCCTTGCCCCCCCTGCCCCCTGCCCCACTCAGCCCCCCCCCCCACCCAGTGCCCCCTTTGCTGCCCCAGCTGCACCCCTGCCCCACTCAGCCCCCCACTGACGCCTCCTCTCCTCGCTGCCCCAGCTGTGACACGGGCTACAAACACGGCAACCTCTTCATGTCCTTCCGCAGCCTGTTCCAGGACGTGCGCGAGGCCATGGACTACGTGCACCTCTCGGTCAGTGGCTGCCGGGGAGCCCCAGGCGGGTGGCTGGGCCGGGGCTGCCTCAGGAGCCCCTTTAAAATCCCCGTGTAAACGCCCTGAGACCAGTTCCAGGCGGGTGTACTGACAGCCAGAGGGCACGTTACTGCCACAGGCGGGACTGGGGGCCTGGCCCCTCGCTGCCCCGGGGATCGGTGTCCGGCGGAGAGCAGGGCAGCCCAGACCCTGAGGGTGGGCGGACCGGGGGCGGGGGGGCGGGTTGGAATTGGGGGCGTTTCCCGGCGTAGGAGGAGCCAGGGGCCCGTGCCCACGGGGGCAGCGATCGTGACCCGTCCCCTCGCTCGCCCAGGGCTGCCTGAAGGAGAAGACGCTGGGGAACCTGGAGAAGTATGTGGTGAAAGACGTGAGTGTCCCCGGGAACAGCTGCTCCCCCAGGGATGGGGGCGTCACACCCGTGCCCTGCAGGGCCAAGCAGCCTCGTGCATCCTTCCTGGGCATCCCCTCCCCCGGCTCTGGCTGGCGCCGTTCCCAAGACCACCCTGCCCCCCCGGGATTGGACTGTCTGCGCCCGCTCTGGGCTCCCACGCCGAGACCTCTGGCAGTGGGGGCGGGGGCGAGCAACCCCCTCCCGCCGGACCCCCCGGGCCCCGCGGCCGCCAGCCGGGTGCAAGGTGCCCTCTCGTTCCCGCAGCCTCGCGTGCCCCTGCTGCTGAGCCGCATGAAGGAGGCAGGGAAGGTTTTCCTGGCCACCAACAGCGACTACAACTACACAGACGTGAGTACCCGCCCCCCCAGGCCCCCGCGGGGGCTGGCGCTGAGCCGAGCCGCGGCCCCCAGACCCCCGCGGGGCCCACTTGGGGTCTGAGCTGGCTCAAGGGGGCTGGGCCCATGGGAATCGGGCTCCGCTCTGGCCACAGAGCCCCCCATGCGACACGGGGCCGCGCGGCGGAAGCTGGTGCCCCAGACTGGCCCCTTCCCCTTTGTGCAGGGAGACGACAGAGCCCCAGGCAGGCGTGTGCCCCCTGCCCCAGGCACGTTGCGGTTTTGGGCCTCTGCAGCAGGCAGGCCCCGGCAGAGGGCCCCTGGTCCCCCAGGCCCCTGCCAGGAGTGAGCTGGGCATGAGCTTGGGCCAGTATGTGGGCCCAGCCGGGGCCTTCTGTGTGGGCTGGGGCCGAGCTGGGCTGCCCAGAGCCGCGTGATCACATCCCCGGCAGGCCAGCTCCGCGCTCCCTGGAGCCAGGCCCCGCTGGCCAGCCCGGCACCGTGCGTGGCACTCGCAGAGCGCGGCTGATGCCAACTGCTCCCTTGTCCTTTGGCAGGCGATAATGAGCCACCTGTTCGCCTTCGACCTGGGAGCCGAGGTGAGTGGGACCGAGCCCCGGGGGCCTGTGTGGCTCTCGAGGCTGCCGGGCCGCTCTGGCTGTCACTGGGCACCTGGCCGGCACAGACTGTGGCGTGGGGCGGAGAGGCAGTCTGGCCTAGTGGGCCCAGCCCTGACCCGGTGTTACCCTGCAGGCCCAGCGCCCCTGGCGCTCCTACTTCGACCTGATTGTCGTCGACACGCGCAAGCCGCTCTTCTTCGCCGAGGGGACCGTCCTGCGGCAGGTCAACACGGTAGGGCCCGGAACGTGCCGGGTCGGGGCAGCGCGCGGGTCCCGTTACCCGAGTCCGGCTCTGCTGCTCCAGAGGGGAGACTGCCCAGCCGGCCGGGCGCTGCGGGGGGGGGGTGGCCCTGCTGACCGCTGTGCCCGAAGCACGAAGCGAGGCAGCTGCCCCGAGCCGGGCGTTCGGGCTGGAGTCCCACGCGCTGCCGGGGTGCTGGAGGGGCTGCGAAGTCTCGCGCTCCGCTGGGGCGCTTGCAGCCCTCCTGCCATTCCCGCAGGGCCGCCTTCTGCGAGGCAGGGGCAGGACGGCTCCGGCTCCGCTCCTGGCCTCTGAGGGCAGCGGGGCGTTCCCCAGCGCGTGGCCTGGCCCGGACCCCATGCAGCGGGCTCCCCGCCAGCAGGGTGCCTGGCATAAGCCTGTGGGGGGCCCCATGGCTGCCGGGGGGCTCGTGTGCTCAGGAACCCAGCCCCTGCACCTGGCTCCTCGCTGTGCTGCTGCCAATAGACCGCTGTCTGTGCCCCCAGGACACGGGCAAGCTGCGGATCGGCACCTACACCGGGCCGCTCCAGCACTGCGCCGTCTACTCCGGAGGTAACGCCCCTGCCCCCAGCTCTCCCGCCGCCAGGGGAGCACGCGAGAAGGCCTGGCTGGGCTCTGCAGGCTGGCGAGAGGGGCACCCCCAGCTGGGGCGCTGAGCCCCGTCCCTCTCGCCCAGGCTCCTCGGACATGGTGTGTGAGCTGCTGGGGGTGAAGGGCAAGGACATCCTCTACATCGGGGACCACATCTTCGGCGACATCCTCAAGTCCAAGAAGCGGCAGGGCTGGCGCACCTTCCTGGTGGTGCCCGAGCTGGCCCGGGAGCTGCACGTCTGGGCCGAGAGGAGCGGTGAGCAGGCGGGCATGGGGCTGGCCGGGGGGCACTGGAGCTAAGCCTGGTCTCCCTGCGTGGCCCCCAAGCAGGTACCGACGCAGCGAAGCGCCGGCCACTTGCTCTGAATCTCTGTGACGGGCTGTGCCGGCGCGTCGGCCCCCCCGATCCTGCAGCCCCGGAGCAGCCAGAGCGGACCCCGCCCGCCAGTAGAACGGGGGGGGGGGGCGGTTATTGCTCCTCCAGGCACAGCCCGGCACAGACGTGACGTGGCTACAGGAGCCAGGGCCAGGAGGCCTCAGACGCCTTGGGGGAGGGTCCATCGCCCCCCAGCACTCAGCTTAGTCTGTCCCCTTCATGTTCCCCAGCCAGAAACTCCCTCGCTCCCAGGCCCTGCCCCCCAGCCCGGTGTCTGTCTGCACCTCCCTCCCTTTGTCTCCCCCCGGGAAGAGCCTTGTTCCCTGCCCAGGCTGGGACGAGGTGTCTGGGCCCATCCCCATGTGGGTGAGTCACTGGGACTCGCACAGAGCCCCCCACTACCTCACACAGGCCTGTCGCCGTGGGCCTGGCTCTGGCTGTCCTGGCCAGTGCTGGGGTGCTTGTGGGGCCCATCGCGTGCCTCCGGAGCTGGGGGGAGCTTGGTGCACCTAGGGGGACCAGGTGGGTGGGGTCTTGGTGGGGGCCCCCTCGAGGGTCACTCCCTGCTGACCCCGCCTCTGCGTGCAGAGATCTTCGAGGAGCTGCGGAGCCTGGACGTGCTGCTGGCCGAGCTGTACCAGTAAGTGGGGGGAGCCGCAGAGGTGGGGGAAGGTCGCTCTTGGGGCCCAGACCCCAGTCTGGTCCCACGGAGCCCAGAGCGGCAGGGAACACGTCAGGGCTCCCTCCACATCTGAGAGCGGGGAAACCTGCGCCAAGGGCGGCAGCCACCCCCAGGGAGCCCGGCCGGGGGTGGGGCAACCTGTGCCAAGGGGAAGGGCGGCAGCCACTGCGGGGGAGCCCGGCCGGGGGCGGGGCAACCTGTGCCAAGGGGAAGGGCGGCAGCCACCCCCAGGGAGCCCGGCCGGGGGCGGGGCAACCTGTGCCAAGGGGAAGGGCAGCAGCCACTCCCGGGGAGCCCGGCCGGGGGCAGGGCGAGCTGATTGGACCCGGGTCGGGGCCAGGAGAGGGAGCACAGACTGCAGGGGGGCGTCGTGGGTTGCTGGCCGGGCCCTGTGCCTGTGCACCACCTAGCACAGGAATGGCACATACTGGGGGTATGTCTACACTGGCCACTTATTCTGGAAAATCAGCCGCTTTTCTGGAATAACTTGCCAGCTGTCTACACTGGCCCCTTGAATTTCCGGAAAAGCACTGACGATCTACTGTAAGAAATCAGCCGCTTTTCCGGAAATACTATGCTGCTCCCGTTCGGGCAAAAGTCCTTTTTCCGGAAAACTGTTCTGGAGAAGGTCCAGTGTAGACAGCTCAGATTTGTTTTCCGCAAAAAATCCCCAATCGCGAAAATGGCGATCGGGACTTTTTTGCGGAAAAGCGCGTCTAGATTGGCTACGGACGCTTTTCTGGAAAAAGTGCTTTTCCAGAAAAGCATCCTGCCAATGTAGACGTGCTTTTTCCGGAAATACTTATAACAGAAAACTGTTCCGTTTTAAGCATTTCCGAAAAAGGGTGCCAGTGTAGACGTAGCCACTGAGTGGGACCAGGCTGGGAGCCAGGACGCTTGGGTTCTCCCCACATCTCCGGAGGGGAGTGGGGCCCAGTGGTTAGAGCAGGGAGGTTGGGAGCTAGGACACTTGGGTTCTCCCCACATCTCAGCAGGGGAAAGAGGCCTAGTGGTTAGAGGAGGGGGGGCTAGGGCACTGAGTCATGACTCTTGGGTTCTGTCCCTAGCACCAAGGGAGAGTGGGGCCTAGTGGTTAGAGTGGATGGTTCTGGGGGCCAGGACTCCTGAGTTCCCTCCCTGGCCCTGCAAGAGGAGAGGGGGCTAGTGGCTTAGAGCAAGACTCCTGGGCTCTACTCCCAGGTACCTCAGTTTCCCCACCTGCACAACTGGACGGAGATCCTCTGTTGGCCTGAGTCGTGGGGCCTGCGACGTGCTCGGCCCTTTGGCAGGGAGCTGGCGCTGCCCTGAGTGCCCCTGCTGTGCCAGGCGCTGCACAGCCAGGATCAGCTGCCGCTCCCCAGCCGGTGAGTCAGAGCAGCAGGTCTGTCATGCTGCCAGCTCCACAGTGACAAAGAAGCAGGCGCATCCCACAGCAGCTGTGAGTGTCTGCCCGGAGTGACTCAGCGGCCGGGGCTGCCCGGGCGCCTTGCTGCTCTCTGCCCTGCTAGCGCCAGAGGCCCCCGCTGGGGCTGGTTCCTCTGCCCTGGGCAACCCCCAGTCCCCTCTCAGGCCGTGGGGCTGCCTTACCGAGGGCAGCTGTGGGCTGCCAGCCCCGTGCCAGGCTAAGCGCCGGCGGCGGGTTCCAGGGGTGAGCCTGGCACAGCTCGAGGCAAGGCAGGCGCAGCGCGAGGGTGCGTTCCCGGCAGCCGGGCAGCGTGGGGGGGACCCGCAGCAATTGACCTAACACCACTTACGGCTGCAGTGTAGACGGGCAGTTGGTGCAGAAGAAAGCAGAGGGGGCACCAGCCATGTGACCTCCCCCCGTGACTCCTCCCCGTGCTGGGACAATGCCCCCTCTGCCCCACCTCGTCCCTTCAAGTCCCTCCTGCAGCGTTGGGGCCCGGGGCCCCCTGCCCTTGGCAACAGTGAGTGCAGGCTGTGTGCGACCCCCACTGCGGGCACCAGCCCCATGCTAGTGCCCTGGGCCGCCCCGAGGCGGTGGCCCCTTGCCCCTCCTACTGGTGGCATTTGAGGGATGCATGGCCCCTCAGCCCCCCCTCCGCCGGGAGGCCCCGCTACGTGCTGAGACGCAGGGCGAGCGGCTGGTTCGCACGGTGCCAGGGAGCCCTGGAGCCGGGCACAGCGCTGGGGTGTGAGGGCAGTGCCAGAGCCGGGGCGTCACTCACACGACTGGGCCACGGTCGGGCAGGGCGTGAGGCCAGGCCAGGCCGGGCCGGGGAGCTGCACTGAAGGGAACAGAGCAGCGGGGTTGCTCCGCGCACAGGGACCCACAGACCCTAGAACTGGCAGGGCCCTCGAGAGGCGAGTGCAGCCCCAGCCCAGCGGTCCCCAGCCTTTTCCACAGGGGGCCCATTTTGACAAGTCAGGAAGACTTGGTGCCCCAGGGCAATTCAAAAAACGTGTGACTGGCTCCGTCAGAGCCACCTGGGGAGACGCCTGGCCACCCATATTTGGCTCCTGACCCATAGGTTGGGAAACCCTGGTCCAGCCTCCCTGACAGGAGGGTGTGGGGCCCTCACTGGACGAGGGAGGAACCTAGTGACAGATGATGTGGGGAAAGCTGACGTGCCCAATGCTTTCTTTGCCTCTGTCTTCACGGACAAGGTCAGCTCCCAGACAAATGCGCTAGGCTACGCAGTATGGGAAGGAGGTGGGCGGCCCTCGGTGGGGAGAGCACAGGTTAGGAACTATTTAGAATTTGAGAGCAGCCTTCGACTTCCTGAAGGGGGTTCAAAGAGGCTGGCGAGAGGCTGTTCTCAGTGGGGGCAGGTGGCAGAACAAGGAGCAATGGGCTCAAGTTGCAGTGGGGGGAGGTCTAGGTTGGATATTAGGCAAAACTCTTTCACTAGGAGGGGGGGAAGCGCTGGGCTGGTTCCCTAGGGAGGGGGGGAATCTCCATCCCTGGAGGTGTGTCAGTCTCGGCTTGACAGGGCCCGGGCTGGGTTTAGTTGGGATTGGTCCTGCCGGGGGCAGGGGCTGGACGTGCTGACTCCTGAGGACTCTGCCAGCTCTAGGCTGCTCTGATTCTAAGCCCATTGCTCCTTGTCCTGGCCTGAGGCCGAGGGGAACACGTTTTCTCCCTCCTCCCCGACACTCTTTCAGGTACTTGGAAGCTGCTGTCATGTCCCCCCTCACTCCTGTTCTAAACGAAACAAGCCCAGTTCTTCCAGCTGCCCCCGCAGCGCATGTTCTCCAGGCCGTTCCTCATTCTCGTTCTGCTCTGGACCCGCTCCAGATCGGTCCTGCAAGGTGGTGCCTGGCCCTGGCCCCAGCTGCGGTGGAATCAGCACAGAGCAGCGCGGGAGAGTGACTCCTCGTGTCCTGTTCACCGCACGCCTGGCTGTGCCTCCCAAGGGTCCCACTGCTGACTCCTATTGAGCTTGTGTTCCACCATGAGCCTGAGCGCCTGTCCTTGTGTCAGCTACACCCAGGCTGGGTGGTGTAGGACAGGGGGCACTGGGGGGGGAGAGGGGCTCAGGTCTGTGACACATGAACGGGGCCGACTGGGGGTCACACAGCGATGGCCCCTGCTGGCTCTTTGAGTGCTTTATGGGGGTGGGGCTAGGGTGGCCCCTCCTGCGACATTCACCCCTCCCCACCTGCTCCCTTCAGGCCCTTGGACAGTGGCAGCAGCGAGTGCCTGGACATCAGCTCCATCAAGCGCCAGATCCAGGTACCAGCTCTCGTGGCTCAAGGAGGGCTCGGGGGGGCAGGGTTGGAGGCAGGCGTGAGGGGGAGCCCATAAGCTGGTGCTGCCCCACTGGGCAGTGAGTGGCAGCCGACAGCAGGCCCCACAGCAAGGCCCATCTGGGCCAGGGTGCCCCCTGCTGCCCTTCGGATACATGGGGGCTCCGTGTTTGCTGTCTGATCTCTGGCCTTGTGTGGCTGTGCCAGCTGCTTTGTGCCCCGCCCCTCAGTGTGCTCCTGACCAGAGCTAAGCGCTGCATGGGGGGGGGGGGAGCAGGCTAGTGCCACGGGCGATGGCTGTGGGATTCCAGGTGGTGGGGCGGGGGCGCAGGCAGGTGCCAGGAGGGATGGTTAAGGGCCCTGGCTGAGGGGGGGGGGGGGGGGGGGACAGTCCCTGGTCTCATGGCCCCAGCTCTCTGGGCCAGGCCACAGGCCCTGCTAATTCCCCCGCTGGCTCTGGCAGAAAGTCACCCACGAGATGGACATGTGCTACGGGAAGATGGGCAGCCTCTTCCGCTGCGGCTCCCGCCAGACGCTCTTCGCCAGCCAGCTGACGCGCTACGCCGACCTCTACGCCGCCTCCTTCCTCAACTTCCTGCACTACCCCTTCAGCTACCTGTTCCGCGCCCCGCCCGTGCTGGTGCGCACCTGGCAAGCCTGATCGGCCCAGGGTGCGGCTGCGTGGGCTGGGAGGCCAGAGCCCCTGGGCTAGGGTGGGAGGCGCTGGCCAGGCCTTTGCCAAGCCAGGCCAGCTGGGATCCTGGCTACATGGCATGTGTGGCCCCACAGTGGCCTTGTGGCTCAGGCACTGAGCTCTGCTCCCAGGCCTGCCACGGGCACAGGAACTGGCTCCTTATGGACCTGCCTGGTGGGAGGCCCCAGTAGTGGGTGGAGGTGCTGCCAAAGCTGGGCGGGAGGAGGGGTTTGAAGGCAGGGGGGCTGCGTCCCTAGGTGGGCCCCAGCGCAGGGCATGCGGCGCCAAGGAGCTCAGGGCTGTGCAAACACTTGCCTGCCTCCCCAGATGCCGCATGAGTCGACGGTGGAGCACGTGCACCTGGAGCTCCGGCAGTCGGGCCCGTTCACGGGACAGCGGCTGCACCAGCTCAGCCTCCACCGCCACCAGGTGGGTGGGGGCCGAGCACCAACGGCCTTGTCTCCCTGCTGACCTCCCGCCTGCTCCGCTCACTGGTTCACCCCCCCACCCAGGGACCCCGGCCACAGGCTGCTCCTTGGCCGTCCTAGCCAGCAACCAGCTCTCGCAGCCCCAGGGCGTGTGGCCTGTATGGGTGCACTCTGCATTCTCCGCCCTTCCAGCTGACGGGGGTAGGGGCGGGGCAGCGTCTGTCTCTAGAGGAGCAGTTCCTAGCAGTGCCGGCAAGGTGCAGAAGGTGCCAGGGCAGCAGGCTCAGGGCTGGGCCAGCTGCTCCCAGTACAGCCCCAGGGCAGGTGCTGCTCAGGGGCATGCAGCTTTCAGCTGGCACATGCTGGGCTGCGGCACAGCCCCAGGCCCGGTCCCTGCCCCACTGCTGCCAGGCTGTTCTCTGGCCATAGGCTGGTTGGGGTGGCCACTGCAGGGCCCCTGGAAGCGCAGGGCCTAGGGCAGCCAATTGGTCCTACGGCCAGGGTGGCTCTGGGTGGGAGCCAAGGGGTCTGCAGCCAGAGGTTCTGAAGGACCCCCCGACCTGTGAGGAACATTTGTTCCTCCAACTCTACAGCCAGTGAGGTGAGCGGGGGGGACGTTGCCACAACCGGCCTGTGGGTCTCAGCCAGGCTGCGGGGCAGCTTTGGAGCAGACCAGCAGCTGGTCACTAATTCTGCACGGTGGGGTGGGTACTGCTCCCTGGCCACAGCTGCTGGACACATCACATCCCGCAGCTAGGGGTGGCTGGGGCAGCCACTAGGCCCACACCCCTGCTGGAGAGCGGCCGTGGCCCAGCCCAGCCTTCTTGCCTTCGGCATTGGTGGATTTAGAGACTCAGAAAACTTCAGGCTCTCGCCGAGGGGAGGGAGCCATGTGGCTGTCTGGGGGCTACAGCCCTGCAGCAGGCCAGGACTCCCCCCCCCCCCCCCCCCCCCCAACAGCAGGACCCAGTAAAACACTTTGCTGGGGTTGAGGTTGGCTGGGTAACAAAACCAGCGTGTGGCAGGTTGCAGGAAAATGCTAAATCGCGGGTTGATTTTTCATAAATGGACGGGCTTGCCAGTGAACTTCTCTCAAGGGATTTAACCCTCCCCTGGAAGCAGGGCGGCTCTGCTGGAGCCAGTTAACTGTTGCTCTCCGTGGTGCAAGCGAGATTTGAGAGTCAGAGCTCTCTCTGAATTGCACTTACCCTAAGGAGCCCGGGGGAGTCGCTCTCGGGCAGGAGCTGAGGGTTTCTGCCAGCGGGGGAAGGCAAGAAGGCAGGTGCCAGGTGGAGTGGTGCTGGGCAGGCCCAGAGGCCGGTCTAGGGCTCTAACACGGCTGTCTTGGCAGGAACACACCCAGCCCTTGCTGCAGCTCAGCCCCCAGCCGTGGAGCTTGGATGAGCAGAATGAGCTCATGGACAGGGCTGCTGTCCCAGGGTGGGGTCAGCCTCGTCCCACAGGAGTGGGGTTTTGGCAGCAAGGGCCGGGTGGTGCTAACGTGCTCTCCCCACCTTCCCCTCTTGCTCCAGAGGCTCAGGGGCATTTTTCAGGACCCCGACGAGGCTGAGGACGAGGAGTACTGAGCCGGCCAGTGCTGATGGCACCTGCCCAGCCGCTGCCACACCCCCAGCGTTTCTCTGAGCATCGAAATCCTGTGAAACGGGCGAGCTCTGAAAAGAAAACCAGCGGCACTGCCCACTGTCCCTGCCAGCCTGGCCTGCCGGCACCCAGCAGTTTGCATTGTGCTCCAGGGTGGGGGTCTGTAGAGAGTTTGGCCAGCCCTCCCCTCCCCTGGAGGCAGGCAGGCAGGAGCCAGGAATAGGTAAGATGCACTGGGAGGCCGTGGTTCCCTGCAGTCTGGCCAGGGCCCCGGCCCATTTCTGCCTCTGCTAGGTTGACTTGGAGCAGTCGTTGCTGCGTGTGAGTCTCCTAGGCTACGTCTACACTGGCCCCTTTTCCGGAAGGGGCATGTAAATTTCACTAGTCGTCGTAGGGAAATCCGCGGGGGATTTAAGTATCCCCCGCGGCATTTAAATAAAAATGTCCGCCGCTTTTTTCCGGCTTTTAAAAAAGCCGGAAAAGAGCGTCTAGACTGGCCCCGATCCTCTGGAAAAAGTGCCCTTTTCCGGAGGCTCTTATTCCTACTTCAAAGTAGGAATAAGAGCCTCCGGAAAAGGGCACTTTTTCCGGAGGATCGGGACCAGTCTAGACGCTCTTTTCCGGCTTTTTTAAAAGCCGGAAAAAAGCGGCGGACATTTTTATTTAAATGCCGCGGGGGATATTTAAATCCCCCGCGGATTTCCCTACGACGACTAGTGAAATTTACATGCCCCTTCCGGAAAAGGGGCCAGTGTAGACGTAGCCCTAGTGTAGTAGGGCACCTGCTAACAGCTGCCCACTCCTTACAAGCAGGAGTTATGGGATGGGAACAGGCTCCGTGTTCTCTGATCCTGGGTCTGTGCCCTCTGCCTCTCCCACACACAGCCCGGGCTCTTAATGCAGCGAATACACATTGACTAGCTGGGATCTCAGCTGCCCTGCAGGAAAAGCCCATCTAGGGCAGCCCCACCGCAGCTAAACCAGCAGGGCTGCTGTGGATGGCTGAGCCCAGGCCCAGCCGGAGAACAGCTAGCTGGGCAAAGGAAGGTTTTCCTGGGCTGGGCCAGGGAGGAAAGGAATCCCAGTTGCCCTGGAAGTAAGGGGCTCCCAGGAAATGCAGGTGCACCCTTCGGAGCACAGCAGACACAGCTACCAGAGCGATGCGGCACAGGAGCGAATCCAATTGAAATCGACCATCCCCCAAAGCCAACAGGCCCTGGCTCCATCCAAATGTCTAGTCCCTCCATCCCTGCGATGGTCCCACGTAGCCTGGGTAGGAGGCTGTAGCCTCTCTAGTGTGTGTGTGTGGGGGGGGGGGGTTGGTCCTTCTGGTCTGAGCACCCTGGACTGTGCAGGGCTGCTCTTGCCTGGGCTCCACGGCTCAAAGCACCGGCGAGGGTGTCTGGGAACAGGAGCTGGGCTAAGTGGAGACTGGAGGGCTACTCCACATGTTTTTAATTGTTAGCGTAATGAACAAAGACCCTCCAAATAAGGCCGGTTACTGTCGTTTGTGGGGGAGGGTATGATCTGCACCCCCGACACTGGGCTGCTGAGCTGACAGATGCTTTGAAACTCTCGGCCCCTGCGATGCAGCTGAGTCCAGCCGGCTGGCTGAGGACCTGGGGGCAGCTCTCCACGGGCAGGGGAAGAAGCAGGAGCGGATTCCTGGCAGCTTAGTACCCCTGGCGTCCTGCAGTCAAAGCCGCTGCTCTGCGTGGAGCCTGAGCCCGTTTCCTGCACCAGGAGGCTGCTGGAGGTGCCAACAAGCCTCGCGCTGAGGAGCCCAGCCCACGTGGTGGGACTAGAGTGCAGGGTCCGTTTGCAAGTCCCGGCTTGGCTCTGCTGTCCTCCCTTGGCTCAGCAGCTGCCAGTGCCACTGAACGGCTCCAGGGAATTGACTCACAGCCGGGCTCTGCCAGCCGGAGACCTCAGCAGCCTTCTCCCCCTTTGACAGACGGGGAAGCCGAGGCACAGCCAGATGAAGGGACTTGCCAAAGGGCATTCGGCAGCAGAACCCCGATCCAGCCTGGCCCAGGCTCTGCATGTTTGCTAGGGGCGTGACACTGTGGCAAGGCAGTTACACGTTCCCCAGCGTACTGACAGGCCTCCCGGCTAGGCAGGCAGGGGCCCCACCTGGGAGCCACCAGCCTGTGCCTTGGGCCACTTCCGACGAGCAGGCGTGCTGCCGCGAGACTACCCGAAGCATGTCCCTTCCGGGCTCTAAACGCCCTGGAGCTCCAGGTCCTCTTCAGGCAGGGCCTCGTTTTTACAAAATATGAACTGGCTCGCCCCCTCCGTGGCCAGTATTTCATCAAGGGAAGACACGACGGTGTCGTGTTCCTTCAGCATCTCTGGGTAGCGGGCATGGGCCCGCTCTATCCGCAGGGAGCGCCGCACCGGCGTCAAGAACTTCCAGTCTTGCATCCCAGGCAGTCCCGTCAGCCTGCCAGGAGTGGAGGAGAAAGAGCCCTCAGCTGAGGCCTGGCGGTGCAAGAGGCCCCTTGCCCTGCCTGGTCTCCCACCCAGGGACCCTGGACACCACCCCATAAAGCAGGAGGGGTTTGGGAAGCTAGTAGATTCCCCATCCCATGCCAGTCTGAGAGGCGACAACACGGACTCTTCCATCAGATCACTCTCAGGGCTATCTCAGCTCCACGGGGTCAGCACGCCCACGGCCTCGCTGCCCACCCGTTAAGGGCTTCCCCACATTTTGCTGACCTGGAAGCAAGCAAACAGAACCTCAGGGCTGATTTGATTGCAGCCAGGACCAAGACTCCAGGCAGCCTGACCCTGCAAAGCTCAGGAGCCAGACAGGAAGCCAAACACCTGCCTCGTGATGGCAGAGTCATGGCACCTCTTGGCTAGCGACACGCTGGCCACCGCAAGGGGAGAACAGCATCCAGCAGCAGGGCTACAGCAGCTTCACCTGCAGGCAGGCGCTCTTACCTGGGCACTGAGACTATTTGCAGCTTGACCAGAGAGGCTGTCTTGCCCGGCAGGAACCGGACAGTGGAGTGTGGCGTGGTCACAGCCTGCTCTCTTGCACCGGGGCAAGGAGTCCTGGGCCTCTGGGGCACTGGCTCTTCACCGGCAGCCTCTGCTACGAACGGGGCAAGCTCCACAGAAGGGTCTGCAAGGGAAGTAAAAGCCCGTCAGCACCACTCACCGATTCTAGCGTTACAGGTTAACGGCTTCCCACCGAGAGGGGAGAGTGGACGCCAGGGAGGCTGCTGGAGGTGGCTTGAGGGTGGGAGGAGACAAGGGGAGTTCTGTTCTCTTGCCAATGGTCACTGCTGCTCTCTGCTCTGCAGGACAATGCCCTGCTGGGGGGATTTAGGAGGGGTTGGTCCTGCTTTGAGCAGAGGGTTGGACAAGGTGGCCTCCTGAGCTGCCTTTCAACCCCAATCTTCTCTGGCTCCATGCTCCTGTGCGCCCTGGGAAATCCGCATTTCCTCTCTCAAGTGTCCAAGTGCAGGTTCCCAGGCATTCCTGCCTGCTGCCTCTGGGCAGAGAAAAGCTGAAAGCTGGGCTGTGCTGCTAGGCAAGGCCGGATCCTGCACGCTCTGCCCTCCCAGCAATGCACTGCATGCAAGTAAGTGCCCCATGGCAGGACCTACGTCTCCAAGGCTTAACAAGCTAGCCCGGCTTTCGGAGGAGTGTGTCAGCAGTAGGAGCTGGTGGTGCTCTGTTCCTATGCCAATCCCAGGTCAGAGAGTTGTAGCCCTTATTTTCCTCCACTCCTAAGAAATCAGCCCCTTCTCAGGACCGTTTCCCATTCACGCTTCTCCCCGTAAGCCCCTCTGTGCAGGCTTCCGTTCCAGTGAGCCGCGTTACCTCGGGATGCTCCGTCTGCCTTTTTCAAAGACTCCACAACGACTGCTCTCAGCTCCTGGATCGGCTGCAAGAAGAGCAATTGAGAACTTTGTGGTTAGAGCTCACCTGAGAACGCGGGCACGTGAGCCAGGACTTTGGGTCCTAAAGAGCATGGCGTGCGTGGAACTCACTGTTCCACGAAGTCACCAGCTGTCCCCCCCGCCCCCCGAGAGGAACTAAGGAAGGGCTAGAAAACCCACAGCCCAGAGATGACTCATTGGCCAAGAGGAGAGGAAATATCTGTAACCAGACTGCTATCCCACCAACATGCAGAGCACGGCTAGCCAGTCAGCAAAGAGACTCCACCCCGCCCACTGTGGCCCGTGTCCTTACAGGTCTGGTGCCCAGTGTAGATTCCTGTCCCCGGGGAAGTCTGTCAGACTCCTCAGGGCCAGACTTCCTAAACCAAGGAGTAACGGCCACTGGCCCATGCTCCTGAGAGGGCCACAAGTCGGGGGCTACAGGGATAGTGAGTGGAAGTGGTGTCCCTGACGAGGTGGACGATGACAAGAAATAGCCCAAGTCCCTAAGAGACCTGTTCAGCCTGCCCCATCTCCCACACCCCCAGCCATCAAGCCATGGCAAGCTGCAAACTGGCTGAAAGGAAACTGTAACATGGCGCCCCTCCGACACTGCGGGGGGAGCAGGTGGCTCGGTAGCTCCTGTACCTTTGGAGACAGGAACACGATGGGACAGCTGAGCAACAATTCTGTGACAATTAGGGCTCCAGTGTAGCCACTTCAGTGTGTCTATTCACTGCAATGCCAGCAGCTTTACGACATGCTCAACTAAGCCATTGAACTACAAGCATAGCTGGCTATCGATTGCCTGGAAGTGGAGAGGATGGGTCCCCAATCGCTGTTTCCCCAGCCTCCCGGAACAGGAAGTCTCTCAGCGAGGTCTGCCGATATCCAGACCACCAGCACTAGCTGGGATGTCTGTGAAATCAGAGGACGTTTGCAGCCAATCGCTCACCGCAGCACCAGCACGAACCGCTGCTTCGTACAACCCAGTCACATCAACGGTGCCGTTACGGGCCAGCAGCTTTGCCTTGCAGATCCAGAACTTGGCAAACTTCTCTGCCTCTGGGACACTGGACAGTGTGTTGAAGAGCTCCTCTGAAGGACAACCCTACAACAGAAGAGCCGGTCAGAAAGAGTGGGCAGGTTAGGAGGGAGGAAAGCCAGGGACATGGTTAACTGTTCACAGCCCGCAAGGGGAGGAAGGGTGGCCTCAGGCCTTACAATGCAGAAGGGTTGCCAAGTGTCTCCCAAGGTGCATTCACACATTTGAAAAGGTCCCCTGCTGGGCGGCTCTGCAGCTGGCTTAGTTTTAAGGAGCCATTCACCTGAAGTAGTGATAGAGATGCAGCCCTGTTAGTCTGGTGTAGCTGAAACAAAAGACAGAACGATGTAGCACTTTAAAGACTAACAAGATGGCTTATTAGGCTATGAGCTTTCATGGGCCAGACCCACTTCCTCAGATCAATATGTGGAAGAAAAATCGGCACAACCCTATATACCAAAGTGATACCATCCAAAAAAATGAACGCATGTGAAATTGACAAATCAAATTTTAGAACAGAGTGGGGGTGAGGGGGAAAGGTAAGTTTCTGTGAGGTAATGACATAGGGGTGATAATAGGGGAAGTTTCTGTGTTTCACCCCCACTCTGTTCTAAAATTTGATTTGTCAATTTCACATGTGTTCATTTTTTTAGATTGTATCACTTTGGTAAATAGGGTTGTGCCGATTTTTCTTCCACATATTGATCTGAGGAAGTGGGTCCGGCCCACGAAAGCTCATCACCTAATAAACCATCTTGTTAGTCTTTAAAGTGCTACGTAGTTCTGTTTTGTCTCATTCACCTGAAGTGGTATTCAGCTTAATTGGTGTTAAGTATCAGAGGGGTAGCTATGTTAGTCTGGATCTGCAAAAGCGGCGAGGAGTCCTGTGGCACCTTATAGACTAACTGAAGTGTTGGAACATAAGATTTTGTGGGCAAAGACCCACATGCATCTGACGAAGTGGGTCTTTGCCCACGAAAGCTTATGCTCCAGCACTTCGGTTAGTCTATAAGGTGCCACAGGACTCCTTGCTGCTCTTGCAACTTAGTTGGTTTAACTGAAACAAAAGACGGGACTATGCAGCACTTCAACCTTCAGGCAGTTAAACCAATCCATTGAACTGAACACCATTCAGTGAGTCAGAGTAGGGAGGGCTGGCGGGTGCCTGGCTCTGGGGGAGCAGAGGGGCTATTTTAGTAAATTTTGTGATCCCCATTAATTTAAGTTCAGGTGAAACTGTTTGGTAAAATACTAAATTTTACTTTTTTTTTTAAATAATGTGCATTATGTTTCTAATATTTTTGTAACATCTGAGAGACTCCCAGTCCCCCCCAGCTCCAAAGTGTGACCCCAGGGCCTGACTCCCAGCCCCTGAGAGTGTGACTCCCCCGAGAGACTCCCAACCCGTGAGAGACTCAGGCCCCTGAGCAAGTGTGCCCCCCAGACTCCTGACTGAGAGACTCCCAGCCCCAGTGTGACTCTCAGGCCCTCCAGCTCCCCAGCCCGAGGGTGGGGTTTAAGCCGCGGGGGAGGAGGGAGGGGAGCAGTGTGGGGATGAGTGTCTTTCCCCCACAACTCAAATAAATGTAATGTTATTCATGTATTTTCAGTTTTTCTATGAAATAACTGCTATGAATATATAAACAGGAGGGGGCACAATTTTATATTCTTGCCTCAGGTGCAAAATTAGCTAGTTACAGCACGGCTCCCCTCCCCAATTTTTGAATTGCCGTGGGTCACCAAGTCTTCCTGAATTGTCAAAATGGGTCCCCATCTGGAAAAAGCTGGGAACCGCTGGATGGCCTTGTATTTGAGGTACCTGCCTGGGACTCAGTTAACTATCAAGTTCTGCCCTAGAGACACTGTGAGGATAGTGGGCAAATCATTCACTCTCTGTGCCTCAGTTTCTCATTCGCTAAGGGAGGACACTGTTGTGACAAAGGTTTATTGGTGAGTCGTACCTTTATGTCAACTCCTCATTAGGCCCGACATACCATCTCTAATCCACTGTGGTCCAGATCTGTACCCCAAAGTACCACTGTGTGCATGCTCCTTTCACAAAGGGTTCTACGATACACTGCAATTATGACTAAAATGTATTGAAATCAGACGTGTATGGGGGAATTGATAAACAAGTGTTTTCCAGACAAAGGAATGCAGTTTTGCCTTTTGAATGGGTCTGCCATGTCAATTGAGCAAGGTGTGGTCAAACACAAAGAAATCCGAATTTGCATGCCAGATAACCAAGGCCATCAGCAGAGCAAGCGGGAGGAAGCGAGCACTTAATGGGGAGACTGCACCCCCTGTCCTGCCTCTTGAAGCAGAGTGAACAGTGTTTGACAGACACTTTGCAAAGGCTTACTGGACTATGGAGAGAAGAGCAGAGAATGTGTCCTTCATCTCAGCAGGCAAGGAAAACCAGCACCCTGGATCTTGTGGGGATTTGACTAAAAGTTAGTCAATCATTGCTGGAAAAGATTGTCCAAGGTAGTTACCTTCACTAAGGTAGGTCTTAGTCATTTGAAAGCATATTTTTATATCTGATCGGAACCTCTTCTATACCTGCTCTCTCTCAATCCCATGTAAGTTTGTTAAGTTCACTTGTTTTACTGTTACCAGTTCAGTGCTGAGGGAATGTCTGTCAAATCGTAGTCAATGAGTTGTAGTGTATTTTCTCGTTAAAGGAGAAATTCACTTCTGCATGTGCTCCAGGGGAAGGCTGGACGCTGCAGGGATACAACTCTGAGCAAGTTCCGGCCAGGAGAATGTTGGTCTCGCTGCAAAATGCAACCGGGTGGTGGAAGTCAGGATGTGAGCCGCATGCTTGTGTGGGGGCTGTTGGTATCAGAGGTGGCAGTCACAGCAGCAGAATAGTCAAGGCACCCAAGGCTGCAAGGCAGCCGGTGACACAGCAGCCAGAGTTCCCTCGAATTTTTCCCACCCCTGAACAGAATGAATGTGTGCACCAGCGTGGGGGTGACGTGCGACAGAGGGGATGTGCGACACATCACCTTCACAACGGTGCACATAACATTCACGTGATGGGAGTGAGGCCAAGGGGCTCTGAGTGTCAGAGAGCTTGGCTAGGAGAGAGGGTTGGGGGAGCAAGGGCTCTGGCTGGGGGTGAAGGCTCTGGGGTGGGGCTGGAGATGAGGGGCTTGGGACCACAGACGCTGGGTTGAGGGCTTTGGGGTGCAGGAGGGAGTCTCAAAGAGGGGCAGGAGTATGGGACTCAGGCTCAGCTGGGGGGATCCTTGCTGAGGACAGTGAGGCGGTATCCCTTTCCCCCAGCTACAGCAGCTTGGTGCGGGGACGGGCGCAGAGCGCTGTTCCCTGCCAGCTGCTGGGCTCCTCCCCACCAGCCTTGGCAGCTTCAGCGCTTGGGGAATCTCTCCTGAGCCCCTGCAAAGGGCGCAATGGGAAGCTGTAGAGACACACAGCTAAGGGAGGACTTGGGGAACAGCCCGTTCAGATTCTGAGGAGCTCCCCTGCTACGGAACTGGGGGCCATACAGACTCCTGGTTCCTGCGCATGATCTGTCCAGGTATCCCAGCAGTGACATTTAATGGCAGGAGAAGTCTCCAAGATTGCACGGCTCTAGGCACCGAAACACAAGGGGAGACACGAGGCTGGCCTCTCTCAGGGACCAAAAGGATTGTAGGCAGCAAGAAAATTAATGACAACCCTTTAAATCCCAGGTGACACTCAATGCATCAATTATTTTGTCATCTATGAAGGATGTAAAATTCCCATTTTAGCCTAGATTTCAGGGCTGACCTGCTGCATAACTCCACTGGCTCTCAGTTACATCACTTGCTGCAGGGGGCTATGGAGCCTGCCCAGGGACGCTGAGCAAGAGATTTCACCCTAAGCAGGGCATTAACGGTGCAGCGGTAGGTTCAGAACAGACCCCAATGCTGCCGATGGGCCAGCTAGCCCAGTGTCTGATCTTCTGGCACTGGCCAGGTGCAGCTGCTACAGAGGGAATGAAGAGACCAGGGCGACTGCCTGGCGGTCCCCCACCTAGGAGATCCAAGCAGTAATCTGAGCCACACGAATGCTGCATCCTGGGGCTGCAGTCTTCACAAGCCGTGCCCCTGTGAGAAGTCCAGGTTCTCAAGCTCTCTCTGCCTAGCAGTCTCCCAGCCATCCTTAAGGGGAGCGGGCTGTGAACACCACTCCTGGCTCGGCCCTCACCTTCTCAATGAGTTCCAGACACTCTGCCAACGTGCCGTGGATCTTGTCCCTCAGACAGAGCTGCTCCCTCTCCTCCTCCTCCTCCAGGCTCTTCCAGAAGGACAGGTTCATCGTCTCCTGGTCTGGCCTTTTAGCAAGCAGCGTCATGGGTGGACGTTTATACGATTTCCCTTTGGATGCCAACCACTGCTCCAGTTGCTTCCTGCCAAAGGACAAAGATCATTAGACCATCAAATTACCAGTCCCCATCTACCAATGCTCCTCTAGGGCTACAGCTCTGATTTTTGTCTGAGTCATAAGCAGTGTTCCCGCTAACATTTTCCATATTTGAGTGGGTTGAATTTTCTTCTGTGCGGGTTGAAATTTCTTCTATGCAACGCCGATATGGAGGCTGTGTGTGGATATGCACCATCAATACAAACAAAAAGCTTAGATATAATTTTAAACAATCCATAGGAATGGAAGGAGAAAAACATTCAAACAAGGGATAACAAGGCGCAATGCTTAAAATATTTAATATGAAATCAAATAAAGAAAATTAACACTACCGCTGGAATACATGTATTATCATTTCTAGGGACTCGAATATACACACCAAAATGGGCCATACTAAAAACAGCTATGCAAATAAACCAAAGACATAAGGCATAAAAATAGACATCAGAGCCCCAGTTTAACAATCTACACTCTGACCACTAAATCTGCCAAAACACTAGCATGCTTACAGACTTTTGCAGTTCACGAAACTATCCCTCTTGCATGCATAGTATCCACATAGCTCAGCTTTAAGATGCTAAGCAAATCTATGAATCAACTAGTCATGCTCTCCTTGCAAATAGTAATCCAATATTTTACTGACACGGGAAACCAACTTTCACCTTGTGTGCCACCAACTCAAAGAGTAGAAGCCCCAGATCATCTTCACACATGGCTTCAAAGTCTGTGTAGACAGATCCCTGCTTCACAGAGTTTGCAAATAAGGTCTTCATTCTATGAAACACCTAATGATTTACTTCTGAGTGTGCCCATTGGCTCACAAAAGCCAGAACTCTAGCAGATAGCAAAGATCTGACCTTAATGGTCTGCAATACCCCTCTCCAAACACATGCTAAAACTTAAGGGAAATCATTTGTCTGGAATCCAACACTAACTGAAAGGCCAAACAAATTATCAGGATCCATGGTAAATTTCTTTCAGTTTCAACAATTTACCATGTATTAATTAGTAACCCAGGATTTTAAAAAATCGTTAAGATCAGAGCTTTCACATATCTACAACACTCCAAAGAATTCTGTTAAAAGAATCCTTTTCTTCCTTAAGCCATTAGCACCTGTTAACTTTGAAATCAACAAGTAGTCCTGTGGCATCTTAGGGTATGTCCCGAAATAGCATTTTCGGCTTCTTAGCAACAAGTCCGTTACTTTGAAATGTATTAGAAATAACGGGCTTGCTATTCTGACGTCCCAGTAAACCTAATTCCACAAAGATTATGGGGCTTGTCGGAATAGCAGTCTATTTCAAAATCTGGCACTCGAAATAGACTCTCGAAATAAGCTATGCAATTTGCGTCGCTCAAATCGCGTAGCCTACTTTGAGCTACTTGGCACTGTACAGACGTACCCTAAGAGACTAACAAATATACGAGGTCATGAGCTTTCATGGGTAAAACCCACTTCATCAGATAAGTTGGAGTGGAAATTACAGAATATATAACAGCAAAAGCAGTTACCTGTTAACTGTAGGATCAGTGTTAATTAAGCTAATTAACACTGGTCCTACAGTTAAGTCAGGCTAGATATGTCCCATTCATAGCATTTGATGTGGAAATGCTAATATCAAAGGCAGGGGAAATTGCCTTTGTAGCATGTTTACCAGGTAATATTTTTATTCAGGCCCAAGTTGAAAGTGTGGAACTGTCAGCCGCCTCCCTCTGTAACTGGGTGATAACATTCTTTAGTAGAAGAATGGCTACTTTTAAATTCATTATTGAATATCCCGGGAGGTTAAGATGCTCACTTACAGGTTTATGATTGTTACCAGGGCTCGACAAATAATGCAATCTACTCGCCACAGGTGAGTAGATTGCAACCCGGAAGAGCCAGGTTTGGGCGATTTGCGCATGCACAGAACGCTGGACAGCGCGGCTGGTGAGCGGGGCTCTCCACGGTTCGGCGAGCCCTGATTGTTACCATTCCTGATGTCTGATCTGTGCCCATATCTATAAAAGCAGCCTAAATTCTTTACAACAGAAAAACATCAACACAAGGAAAGTCAGAACCTGCATTAAGATCTGCTAACACAGATCCTCTCAGCCCTCTTCTCTGTTCTGGATCTGTCTCCAGATTTTAGCCCAGGCTTTCTAACATCACCCAGCAGCTGGCATCTGTTAAACTCAACATGGCCAAAGGCAAGGTCTTCGTTTTTCACCCAGTATCTATTCTGGTCTAGAATTGCAGAGGATTCACTATTTTGCGTTTGCTCTATAAGTCTAACAGTGGAAAAGAGAGCACTACATTATTCTTTCCTCATCACATTTTTTCTGGCATATTTCAGATCTTGTCATTATTAGTGATGTTAGCATATAGTTATTTAGACGATTAAGCAATAAGCCTGGGCTTATCAGTTAATGCAAACGACTACAGGGTCCCCACTCCCCACTGCCTCAGTATCACAGGCAGCAAGGGGCGGGGAAAGCAGGAGCTGGCTTAAAAGCAGACTCCCTATGAGCACTGGCTCTGCAGAGCCGCCTGCCCTCCTCTCTGATAGAGCTGCAGCAGCAGCAGCACGGAGGGTGCGGGGGGCAGGCAGGAGCTGGTACACGTGGGATGCCTCCCCCCTGCCTGCCTCACACACAAGCAGCCAGTGCTCGGGGTGAGGTGGCTTAAAGCCTGTGTCCCACAAGCATCGGCTCCAAGGAGCTGCCTGATCTACCCCTGCAGCTACCTTGGTATCCGGCCAATAGGAACAGAGAGATTTTGCTACAGGACAGGGGCAATGTGCAAAGCCTCTTCCCCTGCCCGGAGCAGAAAGCCACAGGGTGCCCGAAAGTCCTGGTGGGGCAGCTTGAACGTGGCACCTTCGGGCCGTCTTAGCCCCACTCCTGCCATATGAATTGTTGTGTGCACCAATATGAAGGTGATGTCTCTCTCATCCCCTCCTTGTCACACAAGAAAATACATTCTGCACAGCAGTGGTCCCCAACGCGGTGCCCTCGGGTGCCATGGCGCCCACCAGGGCTTTTGTGTGTGCCTGTTGACAACCTGGGCCGGCCCCGCCCCTGGCGCGCCGCGCACTGGAGGCGCCGGCCCCAGGCGCGCGACACGCACCAGCACCTGGTGCGCAGCGCTCGGGCGGCCCCAGCCCCGGGTCATATGTGGGCGCGCGGCTCCGGCGCCGGCCCCAAGCGCACAGCGGCCCTGGGCCCACGGCACATGCCGGCGCCGGGTGCAAGGGCATCCCTGCCCCTGGCGTGCCCCAGGACGCGCAGCCCCGCCCCCCGGGAGCCTCCAAAGGTTGGGGACCATTGCTGCACAGAGTGGAAAAAAATTAAAGGCGACATTGCCCAACCCCCAAACCCTTGCTTTGTGAAGCAGTCTGTGTGTAGTCTGCAGAACAGAGGGGAGGAGTAAAGCCCTTTGTGACGTAGTGGGGGTATTGGGCTGCTTTTATGCTGGCTCTGTGGTAACCCCACTGGCTGCTGCCGGTACCACAGCCCAGAAGGACAGGGAGTGAGACATTATGCAAAGAGGCCCTCTCAACCTGTCTGACCAGCTACCCCCCATGGAGAGGAACAAAGGAAGGTGGATGCCGCCCGGCTGGGGGGCAGGGCTGGAAGAGAGTTAGTTAGTTTCTGTCTGGGAGCATGGAGGAAGCAGCCTCAGCAACAGGCTGGGGGGTTTAGAAGCCAGACCCCCCCCCATATCAAGGGGGGCTGAGGCATCCTAGGCCTGCCCTGCAACCTGGTGACATCTGTGCTGTATCCTGGAGAGGCAATAAACTCCCTCTGTTCTACCGGTTGGTGGAGTCTGTTCGTGCCCTTTCGGGGGTGAAGGAGGCAGGGGACCCCAACGCACCATCACACCCTTTACCTTTTGCTTGTTTGTAACCTGGATGGTGAGGCAGACTCATTCCTTAGCAATCTCGTCTCTTCCCCATCCGTGTGTTTTTTCAGTCTCTGGACATTAATACCAGTGAAAACGCAGAACACCTCAGTAGCTCCAAACCACTAAGAAGGGCAGACCCATACTATTGCTAACAAAACTTAACCTGTCAATTTAAGATATTCCATATCCTTTCAGGCTTAGATAGACCTGGTTAGCTATTGTTGAAGGAGCCGAACATGTACTGACTGAAGTGCACAGTACAGACATCTTATCTACCTGGCACTAGGCAATAAACATTTCACTTTCCCAGATTTGCCCATATGATAGACAGTAGGATTTACCCTCGCTGCTTTCAGCCGATCACCTCAAACAGTGCTCTGAACACAATGCAAAGAGCTGCATTACCTGTACACGGTTTAGATATTGTTTGTTGTATGGGAAACACTGAGCCCTTAACTCTTATTCACAGCATAGCTTATAAGGGTACTGACAGAACACTGCAAGTTTAATACATATCCAAAGTTTGGATGCAGTCTAGTGGGAAGCGTCTTCTCATCTGTGAGGCGAAAGAACACGGAGGAACCTGGAGAACTGAACCTTGAGCATTTCACCCTGCCTCAGAATGGCTCTAGCTACCTTCGTCCAAGAGGCAGCAGTAACTGAATGAGACATAGTTGCTGCTCCAGTGGGGTGGGGGAGCCGGAGAGGCCCAGCCAGAACAGTAGACATCCTCATGGAGAGGGAGGCGGCAGAAAGGTAAAGCAGAGCCCTCACTACCATGCAGCAAAAGCCCATCTCCTGTGGGTTGACTCTGAAAGGGCATCACCTCCTTTCTCTCCACGAAGACAGCTTGCCTTGGTGAAGTAGTGAGGAAACAGGCTACCTGCCATGTTCAGGGTATCAAAAGGAGGCGAGAATCAGAAAGGAAGCCACTTACCTGCGCTTTTCAACAGCACAGGTCTTGGGATCCTGAATCTCTCTTTCCCTTAACAACTCTTGCTTGGGCGTTTCTCCCGTGTTCTGGAGCATGCCAACCGTGGCGTGGGTGCTGGATATGCGCGTGCCTGCAGGACAGTTTCTGGGGAGATCATTTTTGGATTTCGTTCCACAAGTCTGAGAAGCTTTCTTCAAGTCGCTAATGCGCCTCTTCCCTCTTGCTGCATTCCTTCCCCAGCTGCCTGCACCACTTGGTTTTGAATTAGGTCTCTTTGACAAGGGTTTTGACTTTGCTTTCAGTTCCATCACAGAAGCCCTCTTGGAAATACGAGAGTTTATGGGAGACCGTGTCAATTTCAGATCCCTTCCAGCTCTAACCTTTTGCTTGGACTTTCCAACTTCCAGAGCACCAGTTTTACATGTTCCCGAGGGCTTCACATACGGCTTTTGTGCAGGCTGTCTTGCAAGACTGAGCATTCCAACTGCCTGTAATTTCACTGGGTTTTGCCTCACAACACTGGGATTTAGACACTGTTTTTCTGCACCTGATTTCTTGGGTAGCTGAGTCCTAGAAACAGCAAATATCTGGGAAGGAGGCACTGACCCTCTGGCTTTGCTGCTTGGTCTTTGAGGACACACGACTTTAGAACCAGGTGGAGATTTTGCAAGTTTATTCCGAATCAGTTCCTTAGTGGCCTGACGGGTAATAATTCTATCTTTCAGACTCACGTTGTTCCGTGGAGCTCTGCCCAAGGTATGCCTGTGAACCAAACCTCTTTTACTCTCTGGATTGTTTAAACCAGTCCTCAATTGTACTTTGGGGTCCAGCCCAGACTCTGTCCTGTTCTCGGAAGATTCCAGAGTGGTTTTACTAGGAAGGTTTTCCTTCTCAAGGTCTACCATTTCTTGCAAATTCTCAGATACCGAGAGGTGCTCTCCACATTGGGAATCTTTTCCATTCTGGGTCAACACTACAGCCCTTTGATCTGTAACTGTCCCCTGATTTTCAGATTTTCCAGTCTCTTGTATTTGATTTGCAGTCAGCTGCACAGCATGTCTTCTGTCTGGCAGGAGGTTGGGAGGTACCCTCTTGGGCCCCTGGGACACAGGCACATTTGAAGACCTGTGTTGAAGAGCAGGACGTACATTTGGGTTTCTGACAGCAGGTGCACGATCCTTTGGTATACACTTGGACACTTTGGAGGGAACATCCTTCTTGGGTCGGACAACCTGAGGAAATGGATAAACGTCAGCCTTAGAAAGGAGAGGAATGAACACAACCCACCACCCGATTCAAAATCGGACCAGGAGTTCATACTTCATATACATAGAGAACTAGTTCTGCTTTGTTTGCGGTCACGGGGCCCTCTCTCTAGCACACAGGCCCTGTGGCAGCTGCTCGGGTGAAAGAGTAATGGTCACGCTGCCCTGACATTTTCAATGCTTGGACCTCTCCATAACATGGGTCTTGAAAGGAGACCCAGCTTTTGAGCAAACTCTGATCTTCCATGCAAATGAGGCACCGAGCGTATCAACTATTAAGAGGCACAAGTGTCTAGCAAATAGAGTAGTCCTTACAGGAGGGGGTTTATGCATACTCCGTGGTCACTTGGCCCAATAAGCACACCACCCCAGAGGTACTGCTGACCAGAAGTCACCAGCTCAAATGAAGTAGGCATGCAAATATCAACAGTGGAATACATATGTTGACAATCACTCAGAAGAGAACAAAAACCCTTCAAAAACACTCAAAGTGGTTTAGTGTTGTTTGGAAGTAGCACACACTTTCAACCCTGAACTTCTGTGCAGCGTTGCTGCCCTGAGACAGAGCAGAGTTCACCCCCAAGAGAACTCTATTTTAACGGTGGCTAGTATGATGATGTTTTAAGGCTGAATTTAATGTGTAGGGACTAGACATCTTCAGTATTTGAAATATATTTGGTAAGGAAAGAGTTGTATTTAATTGCTTTTTATGCCAAGTTAGCCAGCACTCCATTGCCACCAATCTCATCAAGGCAAGGAACCCATTTTATTGTGTGCTTCTACAGAGTCCCTAGCCATGCCTGAGCCGATTCCGCCACAAGATACAACACTTCTGACAAGAGTCAGAAGAGGAAGGTCTTTTCTACTTACAGGTGCTGATTTAGAAAGTGGTGGTAATTGTGGATTTGGCTGATTGGTCCGGTCCTTTAAATAGGGTCTACAGAAATCAAACAAAATATCAATGTACCAAAGAGAATGTTGGGTGAAAGATGAAAACATTAAGCAGCAATTCAAAAGCAGTTTGTGTGTTAGCAGTTTATGAGAAGCTTTTTAACAGCAGAGACCAGGTATGCGGAATTGAACGAGCTATCCTTGTAAGTGGAGCTATGGAGTTTTGCTAAGTGTATCTTACAGAAAAATGTTGAGGTTGGAAACACCCCCATCCAGCCTTGCAGGTACAACAATGGAGGAATCAGGTGCTCTACTGGCCCATTAAAGGGAATACACTCACAAGGAACCCCATAAAATGGAGCTCCTCAGACTTAGCACCTCTGGCGATTGCTTTTCTTATGTAATAGCATAGGATCTTTCCAGCAAGTGGGAAGCAGCTATAGAAGGGGGAAGTGACATCATCACTGGTCCTCCCTCCCCTCCCAGCTCTGGAATCACTTCTGGAGAACAAAGGACTGAAGGCGGGCAGGGGGGGGAGGGGAGAAGAGAGATGGTGCAGGATTGAAAGGAAAAATCCCAGCCTGTGTATGAAGGAACTATGTGGCCACCCCAAAGGGGGAATGGGGCAACCCCCCCAGTGCCCTAGGCATCGCCCCTCTCCTGCTCCACCTCTTCACCTGAGCAATGTGGGCTAGGGCATTATAGAGGGGTTTGTGCAGCAGCAGCAGGGATCACCCCCCACCATGGCAGCGGGAGCAGCCGAGTAGCCTGCTCTGCTCTGCCACGCCGCCCTGCTGCGTCCCACTTCTCCGTGGCAGCAGGAAGTAGAGTGCCTTGCAGTTCCGGCTGCCACTGAGATGTGCTCAGCGGGCTGGGAGAAGGCTGGGTGGCAGAGCAGGCTGCTGGGCCCCTCCTACGCTGGTTGCAGTGGTGAGTGCGGGGGAGAGGGATACCCTGGCTGCTGCTGTGCTGGCCCTGTGACGGGGTGCGGTCACAGATGACTGCTTGGGGCTGTTTCTTGGTGTGCTGATCATGCCAGACACCTGTCTCCTTTCTCTCTGGGGCTTCCCCCCACCCTGTCATGCTGGGCCAGATTTTCTGGTCTCCCCCAGCCAAGGCACAGAGCTGGGGTGAAGAGTAATGCAGACACTGAACTACTCCAGCTCTGGGAGAATGCAGTTTGAGGCTCAGCAACCAGGAATCCAACCCCCAAAAGGGACCAAAACCCCGAATCAAACCATCTTTCTCTGAGTAAAAGTTTTACAAAGATCTCCTGAGGATGTTTGCCCACGTTATCAATGAGAGAACATGCACACTGATTGCTCCCCCAGGGAACAGTTATTTACAGTGGGCTTGATAGTAAACAAAGGTGACTCTATTGAGTACAAGCTGTAGGATTTAAGTGGTTGCAAGTGAAAATGGACAAAGTAAATCCCACAATTAAAATGAACACACATAGCTAGCTCTAATTCACTACAAAATGTATTGCAGGCAGTTCCTTAACCTAAAGAGTTTGCTCTTGTGCATATTTATACTCATAAGCCAATTTCATAAAGTATGGTGGGGAGGAATCGTCACCCTGGCCCCCAGGTAATTCCATGGGTCACATCCATAGGACAAATGGGGTGGCCACCATGGGGCCCCCAAAAGAATAGGGCCTGTGGCAGCTTCCCTAAGCCATCCAATGGATGGGATGGCTCTGAGGAACTATATCATCAGTGCAAGACAAAGCTTGATTTAAATGCTGTCCACCAGTGATTGTACTTTTATTTCTTGGGTAACGATTGTGAACTGTATGTTTATTACTTAGTCACACGATAGCTTTCTGTGGTTAATACATTTCACCTAACACAATGCATTTTGGCGCACAGTGCTTGGGAAATGTGCTCAGGAACAAGAGGTGGTGCCTGTCCTCTTCACAATGAGGGAAGAGCAGACTGGGTTATCAATTTGCGCTTGTCAAGTTTCTGACCCAGGCAGGACAGTACACTTCTGGAAGCCTAGACCGGGGAGCTGTGTTCATTGTTGGCTCATGAGTGCTTGGTAAAAGCATTCACGTAACAGCTGGATGTGTCCCTGCCTGTGGGTGTCTGTTACGAGCAGTACCTGGAGAGGTTACAGCATCACAGTATGAGAGGGAGCTCAGGATGCTAAGCAAGAGGGCTCAGCAGTATCTCAGTTCCAAGTTGAACTCCCAGTATAAGAGCGTATTAAGCTTCATGAAAACTAGTGGGACATTACTTGTATTGTTTTCACTTATCCCTGTCCTGTTACAATGTAGTAGCAAACATTTATATTGTGTACATCTCTGTAGCAAAATAACCCATCAAAGGACAAGGAAACCTTGTGAAATAGAAATGAAGAACTTGAACAGAGAAGGACTCATTTCATAGCAAGTGGTCGTTGTGCGTGATGGAGGTCAAAGACCCCAAATGCATTCCTTGCTCTCCATCAAAAGAAAAGCCCACTTGGGTACTGACCCCATCAGTTTGTTTTCTGTGAGAAGCAGCTATAAATACAGATTCAAGGAAAGATCCTTCCACCTTTGGACTCTGACAGGGAAGTGACTAGCTGCAAAGCAGAAATCCCTAGAACAATCTGAGTGCTCAGAGAAGCCTTTTGGGAAACTGGCAGTTTATTCCATTACAGTTATGTTAGGGGTGTAACTATAGTCAGTATTGTGACCAGTGTAATTTCAGTCAATTACAGCTTTTAATAGCACAAAAAGGCTGAAAAACCAAAAAAACCACACCTGAAGAGACTATCACTAGGAGAAAGCATAACTGCTGACAGGGCCGGCCCACATTTTGGCACCTGAGGTGGGGAGCTCAAATGATGTCCCCATGAGTCCTTGCTTGGGCCAAATCCTTGAAAGGTCTCAATTCTCTGGGGCCTAGAGGCGCCCCCCACGCAGTCTGACACATGAGACGGCCGCCTCATGGTAAGGCAAGCCCCGACTCTGAAGAAGAGAGGATTCAGTTTGAACTCTATGGACCATAATTTGAGAACTGGGATAAACTCCAGTAACGTGACTGTAAGGGGAGCAGCCAGATCTCTGCTGCACCCATGGGTGGAGGGGGTATTTGCCCTAAAAGTGTATACAAAGGGGGCCATGTGGGGTGGCACACAAAAGCTTGTGTTCTACTGATTCTGTTTAGGCTATTCATGTACTTGTATAAAATCTGTATGTGGAGTTATAAATATGTACTCTGTGTTGATGCTGGAAAATTCTCTGTCTGAGGCAGAGCAATGTGCCAGGAATGTTTGTTCAATGGCTATGCTGATGAGCGAGGCTCCAGGGAGAAGAGATTTCTAAATGCCAAAGACACACCTAGGGAATGAAACTGGATGCCTGCAGACAAGCCAAAATAATGGTTGCTGACTTGGGACACAAGGATAGGTCAATGGACCATGTAATCTGCAGTGACCTGCTCTGGCCAGGAAGATGCCGGGGGGGGGGAGAGGGGGGCCCTCCGTCTTGTCTTGAGTTCAGCTCCTGATCCCAGATGCAGCCGTGCAGGGAACAACAAGCCAGGAAGAACCATGGACCCATCCTGTCATAGGATGTACACCAGAGTCTTTTAAGATAGCAGTTTATAACATCTCTGCTAAGAGCCTGTATCGTGGGTGATTCGATGCATGTAATGTATTTTCTTTAACAACCTTACTCATATGCTTTTCTTTCCTTTAGTAATAAATGTTAGATTGTAGATTCTAAAGGATTGGCTCAGCGTGGTCTTGTGGGTAAGATCCAGAGTGTAAATTGACCTGGGAACTGTGGCTGGTTTCTTGGGACCAGAAGAACCTGTTTGGAGTAGGTGAGATTGGGTTCTATAACCCCTCACCTGTGTGTGAGGCCCGGGGCCGACTGGGGCACAGGAAGAGCTGGGATGTCAGAGGGGTTTTGCTCGTGAGGCTTCTGGCTGGCCAGATTGGCAGCTGAAGCGCTCGGTGTGACTGGTTTGTGGCCTATTTGGGAAGGTCCCCAGTCTGGGGCTGTAAGGAGCCCAGAGTTTGAGCAATTCGCCCTGAGCGGACGCCCTTAGCAGTGTCCAGTCCCAGCCCGGCCCATCATAGTGGACCATAATTTGAGAACTGGAGTAATGACAGGAGGAACTTAGTTTAGTAAAGGGGAAACTAAGCATAGGGAAACAGGAATTCTCAGCATCAGTCACTGAGAATTCTGAAGTTAAATATTAGCAAGCAAGAAAGGATACAATTGTCCAAACTCACTTTGTATTTGGACATTTCAGCTTCCCTTTGGCTGCTAAATACTCCTGAAGCTTCCTCTGCCGCTCTTCTGCAACGAGATCAGTCAAGTATAACATACATTACAAATCACAGACCTTAATCCTTCTAATATATTAATAAGAGTGGCTGGTTTGTTTTAATTCACAACATTTGCTTTAGGTTAAAATAATGTTAACCTCTTGAGCTTCCTTCTCTGCTGTGACACAGCTAGAAATGCACCACTGGGCTCGCAGTTTTCACAGAAACAAATGGCTCCACAGCCAGCTTCTCTAAGCGAGAGGCAGGGAGCCTGGCTGAGGCTCCCAAGGGCTGGATCCAGTCCGAGAGCTGTATTTTGTCCAGCCCTGGCCTACAGACACAGGCGATACAGACAGTGGATGCACAAAAGGGAAAGTGAGACCTACGGTTATTTTTTAAAACAGGAACACCCTTAATTTGAGCCCCATAACAAGACCATTCTGAAGAGAACGCCCTAGTGCAGCTGTTTGGGTGTCTGCTGCTCCACGTACTTTTCTGCACCTTGTGGGGGAAGACTTTGCCCGCAGCCTCATCCACCAGCACAATCACCACCGCTTCAGAGCCGAGAGCCTGCGCTGGGGCAAGGGCAGCGCGCAGCCTCCCTCTCCTGTGTGAGGAGTCACATGGAACAGCCAGCCACTTTGAGCGGCCCAGGGCTGTGGCAGGCAGAAGCCAGCCTGAGTTTGCCACTGGGCTGCTGGCAGGCAACCACCTAGGTAAGTGCTTCCCGGCCAGAGCCTGTATCTAGCACCCTGCACTCCCCCTCCCCCAGGTCCCAACTCCCTCACAGACCCCACAGATCCTCGCACACCCCTCCCCCATGTCAGAATCCTCTCCTGTACCCATTCCTCCTCCTGGAGCCTGCACCACTATCCCTTTTCCCGGGTCACAACCCTCTCCATTACCCAAACTCCCTCTCCTTCACCCCAATCTCCTCACACCTTCTCCTGCACCCCAATCCCATGCCCTGAGCTTTTCTTCACCCAACTGTTGTCCCAGACCCTGCACACTCCTCCATAGAAACGTGCAGCCCTTGCCCCATAAAAAAAAGTATTGCCCACCCTTAATATAGGGGAAGTCATTACAAACCCGCACAGCTACACACAATGTGTTTATTGAACATTGAAAAAAACAAAACAACTACCTTTCAATGCTCAAGCCTTTGGCTTAAAGGAAATTCAAGCCAGAAACAGAATGAGGCATTAGACCAGAGGAGGGGTGAGAAAACATTTGACCTGAGGGCCACATCAGGGCTCAGAAATCATATGGTGGGCAGGAAAGGCTATCGGAGGCTATGCATCCCCATACAGCCAGACGTGGCTCCTCCTATCTCCCTACCCAACTTCCTCCTGCTCCCCATGCCCAGGAACACCCCCTCCCCGCCATTCCTACCCAACCTCCCTCTGCTTCTCACCCCCTCCAAACATCTAACATCTCTGCTCTTCAGTGACCCCTCGTCCCCTTCCCAATCCTTCCTTGCTCTCCCTCTCAGGCCACTTCCCTAGGCCCGTCCCTATGGTGCCCGGAGCACTGGATACAGAGGCCTGGTTAGCACGCTGCCCAGGAACTTGGGGAGCTGAGACTGCAGGCCAAGGGGGACAGAAGTGGAGGAGCCGGAGGCTAGCCTCCTCCAGCGGGAGCTTTGGGGCCTTATGGTAGGGTCTGGAGGGCCAGATGTAGCCAGCAAGCCATAGTTTGCCTCCTCTGGACTAGAGCAATGTTTCTTAACCATTGGTCCATTGAGCTTGAGATGTAAGTAACCAGGCAACTATCCAATAAGCAAATGCTTATCAGACAGTCAACTCAACTAGTTGCTCCCCCCCAGTCAACTAGTCGCTTAAAAGCCGGTTCCCCCCAGCACCGTCTCTGTGGGGAGAAGGGGCAGGGACACAGCGGGGAACTGGCAGTGCTTCTGCCTTCCTTGCTCTAGCTACATTTCAAAAGCAGAGGCACTGCAGGGAGCCAGGGCTGAGCTGGGGACTCAAACAGCCCCCCAGGGCTCTTGTACATTTCAAAAGCAGGGAGTGCGGGACCAGGGGGACTGCTTGAGTCACTGGCTGTGCTCCCTGGGACGTCTGCCTTTGAAATGTAGCAAGAGCTGGCAGCGCTTTTGCTACACTTCAAAGGCGGAGGCACCCTTACTGACTAGTCGAATAGTCGATACAAATTACATCTAAATGTAACATCCTTAGGTTGAGGTACAACAGTTCATCTAGTTTTACAACAAGCTATACAAAAATACTACAAAAATCAGCACAGGTTGAACCTCTCTAGTCTGGCACGCTCGGATCCTGACCAGTACCAAACCGGAGAATTTTCCAGCCCACAGGAGAAGTGCCACTACTCACTGGGCTCTTAGAAGACAAGTAGCGGTAAATTACAGCAAAATCACAGCACAGAACACAGAGCCAGGACTGGTGGCGCTGAACAAACTTTATGGAACCGCAGGAAAGTTGGCCACACCCGTGAAAAATGGACACCCAGCTCACTGAAATCGTTCCAGACACAGATGTTTCTGGACCAGAGTGTTCGGATTAGAGAGGTTCAACCTGTACAAACTACAATTTTAGAGACAATGACTTAAGTGTACCATTCCATACACGCCACCTGCCGAAACGTAGGGACAATATTCATATCCCAATTGATTTTATAATGGTATGGCAAAAATAACCAGCCCCCCCCCCCCAGGGCAGCGCTGCCCGCCCCCCAACCAGCCCCCCCCCCTCCAGGGCAGCGCTGCCCGCCCCCCAACCAGCCCCCCCCTCCAGGGCAGCGCTGCCCGCCCCCCAACCAGCCCCCCCCCCCCCCGCCCCCCAGGGCAGCGCTGCCCCCCCCCCCCGCCCCCCAACCAGCCCCCCCCCCCCCCCCGCCCCCCAGCGCCCCCCCCCCAGCCCCCCCCCCCCTGCCCCCCGCCCCCCAACCAGCCCCCCCCCCGCCCCCCAGGGCAGCGCTGCCCGCCCCCCAACCAGCCCCCCCCCCAGGGCAGCGCTGCCCGCCCCCCAACCAGCCCCCCCCCCAGGGCAGCGCTGCCCGCCCCCCCCCCCCCTCCAAGCCAGGGCCCCCCCCCCCCCGGGCAGCGCTGCCCCCCCCCCCCCCCCCCTGCCCGGGCCCAGCCCCCCCCCCCAGGGCGGCACTGCCCTGCTCGCCCCCCAACCGGACCCCCCCCTCTTTCCGCCCCCCTCGGGCCCCCGCTCACCCCGCGCAGCCCGCAGCCCCTCCATGACGCCCGCCTCTCCGCCGGGCCCAGCGAACCTGCCCCGACCCGCCACCAACCGCCGCTCCGCGCTCATTGGTCGCCGCCGCTTTCGAAGCAGCCAATAGGCGAGAGGAGTGAGTGGCAAAGACCCGCGAAGCGTCTGCGATTGGCGGGCGGGCCGCTGAGGGGCGGGACCGCGGGATGTCAATCCTTGGGCGCACGCTCCGTCCCCCTCTCGGTTCTGAGGGGGCGGGGAAAGGCGGTTGCCTGGCTGGGGGCGGGGCTTGGCGCGGGGCTGCAGGCGGGTGCTCGGCGCTGCACACGGCCCCTCGCCCCTCCCTCCCCCGCTACGCAGCCAGCTCGGCCCACAGCAGCGCCCCCAGGACAGACCCCCCCCCGGACAGACCCCGGGAGCATGGCCCCGCCCCCACCACTGGCCACTCACACAGGCTAGCCCAGGACAGACCCCCCCCCCCAACAGACCCCAGGGCATGGCCCCGCCCCCACCACTGGCCACTCACACAGGCTAGCCCAGGACAGACCCCCCCCCCCCCCCCCCCCGACAGACCCCAGGAGCATGGCCCCGCCCCCACCACTGGCCACTCACACAGGCTAGCCCAGGACAGACCCCCCCCCCCCAACAGACCCCAGGAGCATGGCCCCGCCCCCACCACTGGCCACTCACACAGGCTAGCCCAGGACAGACCCCCCCCCCCCCCCCGACAGACCCACCGCTCCACCCAGAGACCCCCGCGGGTACGTCCTGTCGTCCCCCCCGCCCCCCCGCCACTGGCCATTAACAACAGATTAGTCCTCCCCAAGGACACTGCCCCTGCCCTTCACCCCACCCAGGGCAGCACCTCCCTTTGATCCTTCCCCTGCCACTGCCTACAGCAGCACCCCTTACCCCCTGTCACATTACCGAATTGGAGGGAAGCAGCCAGATCGCTGCTGCGCTCCTAGGTGCGGGTGTTGACTCCAGAAATTGGTATAAAAGGGAGCCATGTGGGGTATTGAATGGGAGCTTATCGTTTGTTGATCTTATGTACGCTATTTATGTGAGTGTATAATGTCTGTGTGTGTAGATAGGAATCTGTAATCTGTGTGGAAGCTGAATATTTCTCTGAATGTGGTTAAGCATGGCTATGGACAGGCTGAGTAGCGAAGCCCTGTGGGACAATGGCACTTGATGGCCCAAGGACACACCTAAAGCAGGAGGGCGGAGACCCAAGAGCTGCCAGCAGAGAGAGGCTGAGGACCAGGTGACCGGCTGAGACCAGAAGAGGCCAGGAAGGGGGTATAAAGAGGCCATGTGGTCGATGCCATTTTGTTCTCAGCTCAGCACTTCATCCCAGAGGCAGCATTGCAGGGATCGAAGAGCCTGGAAGACCTGTGAACCCATCCTGATGATAGAATGTGCAACAAGAACTTTTAAACCAGCAGCTGTAACATCTCTGCTAGAGCCTGCATCGAGGACTGGGAGATTCGGTGCATGTAACGTACTGTACTTTAATAACCTTACTCTCAGGCTTTTCTTTCTTGTAATAATAAACCTTTAGATATAGATTCTAAAGGATTGGCCCAGTGTGATTTGTGGGTAAGGTCCAGAGGGTAAATTGACCAGGGATCTGTGGCTGGTTTCTTGGAAACGGACAGAACTTGTTCGGGGTAGGTGGGATTGGGTGCTAGGACCCCCCACCTGTGTATAGGCCCGGGGCCATCTGAGGCACGGATATTGCTGGGGTGTCGGAGGGGTTTTGCTCGGGAGGCTTCAGGCAGGCAGCTGGAGTGCTCTGTGGGACTGGTTTGTGGCCTGTGTGGAGAGGTCACCAGTCTGGGGGCTGTAAGGAGCCCTGCATTTGAGCAATTCACCCTGAGCGGATGCCCTCAGCTGTGCCTGGACACGGCCCGGTCTGTCACACCCCCCTAGGCCATCCAAGTTTTAGCCCAACCACACGACTTCTTACGTTGCACTATACGTAAGAGAGCACTATGATTGCTCAGAATTCCAGTATATAGAGGGAGAAAAACCTGTTGAGAGTCTATGGGTTAAGTTTATTGGTGCAAACAACAGCAGTGATGTTGCGGTTGGTGTCTGCTACAGGCCGCCGAATCAGGTGGATGAGGTAGATGAGGCTTTCTTCGGACAATTGAGAGAAGCTTCCAGATCACAGGCCCTGGTTCTCGTGGGGGACTTCAATCACCCTGACATTTGTTGGGAGACCAATACGGCTGTACACAGACAATCCAGGAAGTTTTTGGAGAATGTTGGGGATAACTTCTTGGTACAAGTGCTGAAGGATCTGATCAGGGGCCATGCGCAGCTTGACCTTCTGCTCACAAACAGGGAGGAACTAATAGGGGAAGTAGAGATGGGTGACAACCTGGGAAGCAGTGATCATGAGATGGTAGATTTCAGGATCCTGACCAAAGGAAGAAAATAGAGTAGTAAAATACACACCTTGGACTTCAAAAAAGCAGATTTTGACTCCCTCAGAGAGCTGATGGGCAGAATCCCCTGGGACGCTAAAATAAAGGGGAAGGAGTCCAGGAGAGCTGGCAGTATTTTAAAGAAGCCTTAGGGTACGTCTAGACTACCGGGTTTTGTCGACAGAAGTTTTGTCGACAGATACTGTCGACAAAACTTCTGTCGACATAGAGCGTCTAGACACATTCAGTTCTGTCGACAAAGCAAGCTGCTTTGTCGACAGAACCCTGTAGTCTAGACCAGGCATGTCCAAAGTCCGGCCCGCGGGCCAATTGCGGCCTGTGTTCCGATTTAATACAGCCCCCGCTTCCTCCCCCTCTCCTGGCTCCCCGGTGCTCTTTTGAACTGGCACGCCCAGCGCGCCGCTTCCGGCCGTGCCGCCGCCACCCATGGCCTCCGCGGTCCTAGAGCCTGCCCTGTAGGGCACATCCGCAGCCCCGCTCCCCCGCTCGGCTGCGGGTTCTCCCTGCCCCCGGGCCGCCGTGAGGCCGGCGTGCCCTGCGCTCTCCGCCCACCTCCGACCCTGTGGGCCCTCCGCCTTGGGGCTGAGAGTGTGGGGACGGCCCTCACGCATGTTCACTTCTTCAAATCTGGCCCTCTTTGAAAAAAGTTTGGACACCCCTGGTCTAGACGCAACCCTACAGGCAATAACACCTTCTGTCGACAGAACTCTGTCGAGAGAAGGTGTTATGCCTCGTAAAATGAGGTTTACCAGCGTCGACAAAACTGCTGAGTTCTGTCGACGTTATGTTGACAGAACTCAGCGGTACGCAGGTATAGTTTTGTCGACAAAAGTCCACTTTTGTCGACAAAACTCAGTAGTCTAGACACACCCTTATTGAAGGCACAGAAAGAAACCATCCCGATGTGTAGCAAGAGAGGCAAACATGGTAGGAGACTGGATTGGCTTACAGGGGAAATCCTTGGAGAACTTAAGCACAAAAAGGAAGCTTACAAGAAGTGGAAACTTGGACAAATGACCAGGGAGGGGTTTAAATGTATAGCTCGAGAATGCCGGGGGGGTTATCAGGAAGGCAAAAGTGCAATTGGAATAGCGACTGGCAAAGGATGTGAAGGATAACAAGAAAGGTTTCTACAGGCATGTTAACAAGAAGAAGGTGACCAGAGGGGGTGTGCAGCCCCTACTGGATGAAGGAGGTAACCTAGTGACAGATGATGTGGGGAAAGCTGAAGTACTCAATACTTTCTTTGCCTCTGTCTTCACGGACAAGGTGGGCTCCCGGACTAATGCGCTAAGTGATGCAAGATGAGATGAAGATGAACAGCCCTCGGTGGGTAAAGAACAGGTTAGGAACTATTTAGAAAAGCTAAACATACACAAATCTATGGGTCCAGACTTAATGCATCCGAGGATACTGAGGGAGTTGGCAAATGTAATTGAGGAGCCTTTGGCCATTATCTTTGAAAAGTCGCGGAGATCGGGAGAGATCCTGGATTATTGGAAAAAGACAAATGTAGTGCCCATCTTCAAAAAAGGGAAGAAGGACGATCCAGGGAATTATAGGCTGGTCAGTCTTACCTCAGTTCCTGGAAAAATCATGGAAGGGATTGTCGAAGCAAAAAGCCTCACTCAGTTTATGCGGCTAAACAAAAAAAAGTGAGCCAAACGTGGTCCCAGCAAAGTCGGGCCCAGTAAAGCTGCTAATATAATTAATCCTAGTATTTTTATACCCTTGACCAAACAGCCTGACGTCAGGGCATTCAATTACAGAAATAATCAATTAAGCTAGGAAAATAAAGCCTTATCAACAAGATGGTGGACAGGTACAAGGGAGTACCTCTTCTGTTTAAACCAGTTCAATTAACACATTCCAATAGCACATCTGTCTTGGCCTGGCACATGGGGTGATAGAAAGTTTACTTTGATCTACGTGCAAAGGCAAAAAGCTGAAATGGTTTCTGTTATACAAGATGACTTCTAGCTAAACATAAAATGTTTTTTACAGCTTCTACAGGATCCTTAAGGAATCCATTTTGAGGCACTTGGAAGAGAGGAAACTGATCAGGAATAGTCAGCATGAATTCACAAAGGGCAAGTCGTGCCTGACCAATCTGATTAGTTTCTATAATGAGGTAACTGGTTCTGTGGACATGGCAAAGTCAGTGGATGTGATATACCTTGACTTTAGCAAGGCTTTTGATACCGTCTCCCACAATATTCTTGCCAGCAAGTTAAGGAAATGTGGATTGGATAAATGGACGGTAAGATGGATAGAAAGCTGGCTAGAAGGCTGGGCCCAGCGGGTAGTGATCAACAGTTTGTGGCGGTCGGTTTCTAGCAGAGTGCCCCAAGGTTTGGTTCTAGGACCAGTTTTGTTCAATATCTTTATTAATGACCTGGATGAGGGGATGGATTGCACCCTCAGCAAGTTTGCAGATGACACTAAGCTAGGGGGAGAGGTAGATATGCTTGAGGGCAGGGATAGGGTCCAGAGTGACTTAGACAAATTGGAGGATTGGGCCACAAGAAATCTGATGAGGTTTAACAAGGACAAGTACAGAATCCTGCCCTTGGGTTGGAAGAATCCCAAACATTGTTACAGGCTGGGGATCAACCAGCTAAGTAGCAGTTCTGCAGAAAAGGACCTGGGGGTTACAGTGGATGAGAAGCTGGATATGAGTCGACAGTGTGCCCTTGTAGCCAAGAAGGCTAATGGCATATTAGGTTGCATTAAGAGGAGCATTGCCAGCAGATCCAGAGATGTCATTATTCCCCTTTATTCGGCTCTAGTGAGGCCACATCTGGAGAATTGTGTCCAGTTCTGGGCCCCCCACTACAAAAAGGATGTGGACGCATTGGAGAGGGTCCAGCGGAGGGCAACCAAAATGATTAGGGGGCTGGAGCATATGACTTGTGAGGAGAGACTGAGGGAATTGGGTCTGTTTAGTCTGCAGAAGCGAAGAGTGAGGGGGGATTTGATGCAGCCTTCAACTTCCTGAAGGGAGGTTCCAAAGAGGATGGAGAGAGGCTGTTCTCAGTAGTGACAGATGCAGAACAAGGAGCAATGGTCTCAAGTTGTGGTGGGAGAGGGCTAGGTTGGATATTAGGAAAAACTATTTCACTAGGAGAGTGGGGAAGCACTGGGATGGGTTACCTAGGCAGGTGGTGGGATCTCCATCCCTAGAGGTGTTTAAGTCTTGGTTTGACAAAGCCCTGGCTGGGTTGATTTAGTTGGGATTGGTCCTGCCTAGAGCAGGGGGCTGGACTTGACGACCTGCTGAGGTCTCTTCCAGCTCTATGGTTCTATGATTCTATGACCTGTACAAAGATCAGCAGTGCTGCCAACTCTGGGCTTGTGCACACTTAAACTGCAACAGCGGCACAGCTGCGTAGATCCCCTTAAACTGCAACAGTAGACAGAGCTTGTGTAGATCCCCTCTCGACGCTTAGTGCTGGAAGAATTCGGTCTGACTTTTTAGCGCAGAGCAGACCTCACACAATGTTAGTGTAGATCAGGCAGGCCTGGCACAATTTTATCACAACTCTCACACTTTGGGGATTTTCCTTTAAGCCTCTGCAACCTTTGTGTAGGCTAGAGTTTACTTCATTGCCCTTCTCAATGGTGTCTCCAGGAGGGCTTTGGCTTCCTTGACCACGGGATGCTATCAGGGCCAGCCCGAGCCATTCGTGCGCCCCAGGCCCTGGCGCCGCCCCCGGGAGTGTGACGCATGCACGGCTCCGCCTCCGGGCACGCAGCGCATGCCTGGCCTCACCCCCGGGCACATGATGCATGCACAGCCTCGCCCCCGCCCGGCCCAGCAGCCCCACGCGGTGCCCCCTACAATGGGGCGCCCTGGGCGGTAGCCTGGTTGGCCCGTACCTTGGGCCGGCTCTGGATGCTATCCCAGGAAGGACTGCTAGGCGGAGATGACGTTCACCTTTCGAGGAGGGGGAAGACCTTAGGAAATGGAAATGGAAAATGGAAAGCAGGACAAATTACAAAGGATGAATATAGGCAAACAATACAGGAATGCAGGGGCATAGGATAGGGTCATAATTCAAAATGACCTGGACAAATTGGAGAAATGGTCTGAGGTAAACAGGATGAAGTTTAATAAAGACAAATGCAAAGTGCTCCACTGAGGAAGGAACAATCAGTTTCACACATACAGAATGGGAAGTGATGATCTAGGAAGGAGTCCGGCAGAAAGGGATCTAGGGGTTATAGTGGATCACAAGCTGAATATGTGTCAGCAGTGTGATGCTGTTGCTAAAAAAGCAAACATGATTCTGGGCTGCATTAACAGGTGTGTTGTGAGCAAGACACGAGAAGTCATTCTTCCGCTCTACTCTGCGCTGGTTAAGCCTCAGTTGGAGTATTGTGTTGAGTTCTGGGCACCGCATTTCAAGAAAGATGTGGAGAAATTGGAGAGGGTCCAGAGAAGAGCAACGAGAATGATGAAAGGTCTAGAGAACATGAGCTATGAGGGAAGGCTGAAAGAATTGGGTTTGTTTAGTTTAGAAAAGAGAAGATTAAGGGGGGACATGAGAGCCGTTTTCAGGTATCTAAAAGGGTGTCATGAGGAGGAGGGAGAAAACTTGTTCATCTTGGCCTCTGAGGATAGAACAAGAAGCAATGGGCTTAAACTGCAGCAAGGGAGGTTTAGGTTGGACATTAGGAAAAATTTCCTGACTGTCAGGGTGGTCAAACACTGGAATAAATTGCCCAGGGAGGTTGTGGAATCCCCATCTCTGGAGATATTGAAGAGCAGGTTAGATAAATGTCTCTCAGGGATGGTCTAGACAGTGCTGGGTCCTGCCATGAGGGCAGGGGACTGGACTCGATGACTTCTCGAGGTCCTTTCCAGTCCTAGGATTCTACGATTCTCCAGGGCCTAACCCTCGCCCCGCCACAACTCTGGTAGAAAGCATCCAAGAGACCCAGAATTCGGTCACTAAGGATTTTGAACAAAAATTGCTCAGGGGCAGCCATGCCATATTCAAGTCCAAAAAAACCCCCAAGCCCAAAACCCTAACAAGAATTAACTTAATTTTTAATGCCAACTTTATAAAAATAAACATAATAATAAAATTAATAATATAAATCTTAATAACAGCTTCATTTCTACAATGTAACATTGCGACTTTCTAATCCATATACAGTCGGGACTAACAGTTTTGTAATAAATATACCACCACCACCTTAGATAATTCAAGCAGGAAAAAAATGGAAAAAACTCTGACTTCCCCATTCATGCTGCTTCTCTTTGCATTTCAGTTCAGACAATGAGAAAAGGCTAGTCAGTTTCACATTAGTAACAAATCAGTTTCAAGCCAATTGCACTTTTAGGGTATGTCTACACTACAGCGTTATTTCGAAATAACTTATTTAGAAATAAGATATTTCGAAATAATGCGTCTACACACAAAATGCATTTTGAAATAGCGTTTTGCTATTTTGAAATAGCACGTCCACACTGAATCGCATTTAAGGCTGGCTGGAACCAGGTCCGGCAGGCCATCACGTCAGGAGTTACTTTGTTTGGCTGCTGCCTGAGGCTATCTGAGGCCTGTGCTTAAACGGACCCCCCTCACCCTCCCCCCCCGGACAGCCGGTTCTCAGCTTTCCCTGCTTACTTGCATAACTTGATGAGGGACAGCAAAGCATTTTGTCTCTGCGTGCTCTGATTACCTTCACTCGGGACACCACAGCACTCTGTAACATGGAGCCAGAGCTGCCCCTGGGCACTCTGGTGCTTCTCATGGACATGTTGCTGTGGCCTGGCTGCACTTTCTGCAGGCTGCCATCTGGGAGGTCCATTGGGGGGCTGTCAGTATCCAGGAGGCCCTGCGGGAGAGCTTCCACCCTGAGGAGCACTAAGAGCCTCCCTAGTCTGCCCCACTGAGGGCTTGTGCCTCATTCCTCCCTCACATCCTTCCACTTACCCCTCCCTAATCCCCCTTCCTGATGTCAAATAAAATACATGTATTTTCATGAACACAAACTCTCTTTATTTAACAAAACTAGGGGAGGGGAGGAATGAAACTCTGGTGAGACTGGAGAAAGGAGGTGGGAGAGGGGAGAAGAGAGGGTGGTAAAGGGGAGGGGGAAGCAAGGGGAAGAAAGGGGAGGGGAAGCTCAGGGCTCAGGGTTGGGGCTCTCGCCGGACCAACTTGATTGTCATGCAGACCTGCTCCTGGGTTCACATGTGGCCTTTGATGGCCAGGCTGGCAGCTATCGTGCCGTAGACGGCTGCACTCCTCCATCTAGTGCGGAGATCATGGACGTTGGGGGCATCCTCCCCAAACCTGAATAAGGTCCATGATCTCCACCCTGGATCAGGAAGGTGCCCACCTTCTCTGGGCCCTGGCAGGCTCCTGGGAGCTGGCAGACTGCTCCTGGGGAGCAGTGGAGGGCTGGCTGCCAGTGGCTTGCTGGCTCATGTTTTGGGACTACTGGGTCAGGGGCAGGGACTGCTGGCTCTGGACTGGCAGGCTTGGAGCTGGCACAGGCACTGTGGCCAGAGTCTACCCCTTTAAGGGTTCTGGGGAGGCGGGAGGCCCCCTATTTCGATGTAAGTGTCTACACAGCACTTATTTCGAAATAGCTATTTCGAATTTGGCATTATTCCTTGTGGAATGAGATTTACCAAATTCGAAATAAGTGCTCTGCGATTTCTAATTGATTTCGAAATAGCAGTTTGGCTGTGTAGATGCTAGTAAAGTTATTTCGGAATAACGGCTGTTATTTTGAAATAACTTTGCTGTGTAGACATACCCTTAGATTTTCAATTCCCTAGACACCAATGTAGGTTGCAAATACTGCAGGGGCAGGTTTATTTGTTTATAACCATCCTCCCACCAAGTTTTGTTTCCAGTGGAATTTTAAAACGCAACATTTTTTTCTGTTGACATTAGGTTGCATAAAAATTATTTCAAAACCCACAAAAACCTAACAATCGGTGGTAGAAGCAGGATTTGACCTAACAGTGTCCCTATAAATACTTTGAAAATAAAACTACATGTATGGTGCTTAAAGTAACGAGACATCCCATCATGGCTCATGTATCAATGTGCAGCTGTAATAATAAAATTAAATTAAATAAAATAAAAATAAAATAAATACAATTGAATGAATGTGCATTTCCTTGACCACACCGACTCTGCGTCGGTGTCTAGCAGACAGGACTTGCGTAGCTCCAACAACAATCACAAATGTACACAAATCATTTTAGTACTGACTGCAGGGGTCGTGAGACGTCATCTTCACTGCCTGACTAAAGGGAAAACCTTAAAAAACAAGGAATGGCCTCGCAGCACCCTCAAGACTAACCAAACCTGTGGATGGATCATGAACTTTTGTGGGCACAGCCTACTTCTTCAGAGGACTGGCGCATTGAAAGTCCAGCAGAAGTGGGCTGAGCTTGTCCCCACTGAGGGGTCCAGGGACTCACTGAGCCGGGGGCTTGAATGCTGGACACTGTGAAAGTAAGAGAGGTGGGTCAGATCCCCCCCCCCCCCCCAGTGCCCCCTCCTGGTTTAACTTGTTTCTCCCCACTGTTCAAAGACAGAGCTAAATTGGCTTCATTAGGAGCCTTTTGTTATAAGGAGCTCCAGCTGAAGCTTGCACTGGATCCTACTGGAGCCATGTTTCTGGCCAGACACAAATGGCCATGAGCTGATGAGCAACACGAGTGGTTGGCGCCCAGTGGAGAAGAACTGCAGCTAGTGTGATGCCCAGCGGGGAGAACATCAGAACATCAGAGCGCCCAGACGGGGTCAGACCAAAGGTCAATCCAGGCCAGTGTCCTGTCTGCCGACAGTGGCCAATCCCAGATACCCCAGATCCTCATGTGATCCCTCCCCTTCACCCACCTCCAGAGAAATGGGGAGGGACCTCAGCTGGCACCTGCTCAGATGGCAGGTTTAGATGAGTGTTCAGTTCTAAACCAGTATCTGCAGGCAGAGCCGTCTGGTGAGGAGGAGGGAGGGGAGGGTGACCCCTGCGGCTGCTCCGCTCCAGGCCCCATAATCCCCCAGGTCCCTCCCATCCATTGGACCATTGGAGCGGCTGCCACGGGGCCCCCAAAAGCACAGGGCCTGAGCCAGGTGGCTGGGACAGCTCTGACAGCAGGGCGGGGATTAGACTTCGAGCACAGAGAAATCCGTGATGTCCTGCTCGCCGGTTCGGTTCACCATCCTGACAGGCTTGTCGTTGGCTTTCGAGGTGCCGATGAACCAGCCAGGGTGGGCGGCCGACTCGAAGCTGGAAGTTGAACCAGAAGTGCTCTTGAAAAAGATGAACCGCTCCAGCTCCCCGCTCCTGATCTCCTTCATGGGCCCCTTCACCTTCTGTGGGGCAGAAGAGAGGTCAGAGGCTCCGGCGATGCTGGAGCTCACAGTGGCCCAGAAGGCCTGGCAGGTGGCTCACTGCCGACAGGAGAGAGCTCTCCTGCCAGCACTGCCCCCCAGCAGGTAGCAGTGGCTGCGTGGCCAGGGAAAGCAGGGAGCCCACGGCTAGGTACTGCTAGAAAGCAGCGAGGTGGATGGCGTGAGGGTGGCAATGGAGTCTGGCCCGCTAACCACGCTCACCTCCAGCTGCAGCACCGGGCTGTCTCCAGCAAGCACACAGCACAGATACAGATGGTTCTCCACAATGTTCATGGCCACAGGATTGGTGCGCTTTGGGGAGCGATGCGGGGAGCGATACAAATCCAGGGTCAATTTCACTGGCGAGAGACAAGCAAGAGACAATGCAGACCCAGCTACAACCAAAGGGAAGCCCCCTCACTTATAACTCCCCAGGGAGAGACCTGCAGTCCCCGCACAGGAGCGGCCAGCGCCGGGAGGCTGGGGGGGCTGTTAAAATAACTGCACCTCAGAGGTTCGACTGGGCACTTTGACTCATTGGGGAACGGCCTCTGCTCCAGTGGGACTCTGCCCGAAGACTCAATACGCCTAAGACGCAGGGGGCTGGCAAATCAGATTAATAATCATGACATGCAAAAAATGGCAAGAAAAGAGCATTGGAGGCTTCAAAGTCAAGAGTGCCAAAGGCGAGTGTAATAGACGGTTCCTGGGGGCTCTGCTGAGAGGCAAACTGCTTAGAACCAGGGCTACGGACAGCCCAAGCGTGGCTCACGATACGGCACCAAACAAGCCACACTGGCCAGCAAGAAGTCTCACAAGCAACCCCCCCAGACACCCCAGTGCCCCACCCAGCCCCCCCTTACACAGGGGAGAGGTTATAACCCATCCCCCTCCTCCCCTTAGACACCCCACAGTTCCCTGTGCCCCACCCCCAGCCCCACCTTACACAGGGGAGAGGTTATAACCCATCCCCCTCCTCCCCTCAGACACCCCAGAGTTCCCTGTGCCTCACCCCCAGCCCCACCTTACACAGGGGAGAGGTTATAACCCATCCCCCTTCTCCCCTCAGACACCCCAGAGTTCCCTGTGCCTCACCCCCAGCCCCACCTTACACAGGGGAGAGGTTATAACCCATCCCCCTCCTCCCCTCAGACACCCCACAGTTCCCTGTGCCCCACCCCCAGCCCCCCCTTACACAGGGGAGAGGTTATAACCCATCCCCCTCCTCCCCTCAGACACCCCACAGTTCCCTGTGCCCCGCCCCCAGCCCAACCTTACACAGGGGAGAGAACATAACAACATAAGAAGAACACAAGAGTGGCCAGACTGGGTCAGATCAAAGGCCCATCTACCCAGTGTCCTGTCTGCTGACAGTGGCCAATACCAGGTGCCCCAGAGGGAGGGATCACAACAGGTAATCCTCAAGTGATCCCTCCCCTGTCACCTACCTTCAGAGAAACAGAGGCTAGGGACCCCATTCCTACCCATCCTGTTTAATAGCCACTGATGGATCTATTAGTGACCCCATGAATCTATCTAGCTCTTTTTTGAACCCTGTTAAAGTTCTAGCCTCCATCGCATCCTCTGGCAAGGAGTTCCACAGGTTGACTGCGTGCTTCCTTTTGTTTGTTTTAAAGCTGCTGCCTATTAATTTCATTTGGTGACCCCTAGTTCTTTTATTGTGGGAATAAGTAAATAACTTTTCCTTGTTCACTTTTTCCACACCACTCCAAACTTTCCCTGTGCCCCAACCAGCCTCACCTTACCCAGGTGAGAGGTTATGAAATCAATCTCACCAACTCCCAACAGGTTCTCCCTAACCCAAAGGACCAGCCCCAGCCCCAGATCAATGTATACCTCAGATCTTACCCCAAAGAGCCTGCTGGGCCTGTCCTTAAGCATCTAACACCGGAAGGTTTATTAATAAAAGGAAGAAAGAGAAGATGGAGAGTAGGATTGTTAAAGGAAACGACGAGACACGCCAAGTGCAAAGTGCCTGAGACGGGCTCTTAGTGGAGATGGAACAAACCGCTGGGTTAGTCTCTGGGGCGCAGCCTTTGGTGGGGGGCTCAGCAGGCCTTCCGGGCCGGTGCCTAGCACAGCTGCCCCTGAAGTGATGTGCTGGAGCGAAGGCAAAAGGAGGAGCCTCTTGGGCCCTTTTTACACCCTTGCCCGTGTGGGGGGAAGTGCCTCCCAAGAGCGAGTCCGCTGGCCTTGGGCAAGCCACCAGCTCCTCCCCGCTGGTCTGCACGTTCCTCCGCTGTGGACCGGCAGCGCGTAAGGCCCGTTGCCGGTCACGTGAGTGGCCCCCCTCGTGATAGGCCGGCGCTGCCCCCCGAAGCAGGCACCTGCCATTCCAGCACCGAGCCAGTGGGCGCCACGTCACACACCTGGCCCCACAGGCGGGTGCATGGCACCTAGGGTATGTCTACACTACCACCCTAGTTCGAACTAGGGTGGTAGTGTAGACATACCCAAAGAGACTTGGAAAAGCATTCCCTAGACGCCTCCCCTGGCCACTTCGTACGGAACTTGGGGCAAACACGCCCAACGTCCCAGGGGCCGGGCAGAGACGCTGGCGAGCCCTCATTGGCTGCCTGGGGGCCGGCGGAGACGCTGGCAAGCCCTCATTGGCTGCCCGGGGCCGGGCGGAGACGCTGGCGAGCCCTCATTGGCTGCCCGGGGCCGGGCAGAGACGCTGGTGAGCCCTCATTGGCTGCCCGGGGCCGGGCGGAGTGCCCGTTCCCCTTTTGTGCCTCCCAGCGTGAAGGGCTCTCAGTCCAGCTCCCCACCTGGGATGTGGCTTGGCCTCAGCATTTCCAGCACCCGCCCCCTCCCGGCCCTGCAGCACCGAGTGTGGTCGGTAGGGGAGCCCCGGCCCTCTCGCTCCACTGGGCTGTGGCCCAGGAGACACAGCAGAGACCGGTGCTCTGGGGGGCCCTGGGAGCTGCCTGCCTGGCCACTCCCCTCCCCCCGGTTCCAAAAGAGGAGAACAAAACACACCCAGCGCGTCGACTCCAGCGGACTCAGCACGCTGTCGTCTTCCTCCCAGCGCGGCTCCGTCGGCAGCCACGGATTGGGGGTCCTCACAGCGGGTCTGTCTCCTCCCCAGCGTCCCCCGCAGGCCGGGGTTGCTCCCGTTGAAGCTCCCTCTCCAGCTGGCGCATGCCCCAGGCCCAGTGCCGCCTGTAACCCCGTCAGTCCCCATGTGGGCAGATGCTGCCAGGGCAGCACGAGAGGGCTGTGCCCACGGGGTAAGCCGGGACTCAGCTGGCCGTGGGCAAGGCCACGTGCACAGTCCGTGCCCAGCTGCTCTTTTCTGAATGCCTGTCCTCTCCTGAATTTGATGGCCACTCAGAGCGAGTCCCGGTGACAGTGGGGATGTGTGCCTGTGTGCAGTGTGAACATGGGAACTGTGGGGCAGCTACAGCATCACCTCACCACAGGGGTGAAGCCCTCAGCCAGGGCAGGGCACCCCCAAGCCGGTTGTTTGCTGTCACAGGGCACAGGAACGTAAGGGGTTAAAACAGCCCTTGGAGAGGGCTGTGGCAGCAGCCAATCAGAAGGAGGCTGAATGTAGCCAATCAGGGCCAGGCTAGGCCCTATAAGAAGGGCTCTGGGCAGAGGGGGTTTAGTGTCCCTTCAGCTCTGGAGGGAGGTTGACTTGTTGCCTGCACAGAGGTACACGGGACAGAGCAGTGCGGGAAAGCCAGGGGCAGCCGGGAGCTCTGGCTGGACCAGCTCCCAGGCTGAGGCCCTGACACAGGGGCCCAAGAGGGGACTGGGCGGGGGGAACAGACAGTCAGTTCCCCCCTTGCCGACAGTGAGAGTGGCCGGTTTAGACGGCAGGTTGCCCCGAAGGAGAGGGCTGCAGTAGGTCGCTGAGACGAGTGGTGGGACGAGGCCCAGCTGGCTCCTCGAAGGGGAGGGACTCAGGGCGAGCGCTGCCGGGGGGAGGGGCGCTGCGGCCCGGGAGCGTGGAGGTTAGCAGCGGCAGGTGAGAGGCCGCTAGGAAGGAGGCTCCGGAGCTCGAAGGAGCAAATTCCCAGGACGGGCAGCAGGGGGTGCTGCAGCAGTGAGTGTGAACCTGTCACATTTACAACAAAACCCATGCAGCAGGAAGAGGAGAAGAGGGGGGGGGAAGGGAAGAGACGGGTTTCTGCTGCACAGGTAGATGCGCAGGGTCTATCGATATGAGACACTTCAACAGATTGCACGAGGTCGAGTCACACACGCAGCAGCAGCTACAGTAATGACTGTGGTGGTGCACGGCCACACAGTCGGCTCCTGGGCTTCTGCCCCCCACCTCCGCCTGCTCCCCCTAGGAGCCAGGCAGTCTTGTCAGTTTCAGGGCTCCCAACCTGAGCAATGAAACTGACCAGCCATCCAGCATTCTCAGCTGGGAGTGGGGTCCAGCCACCTATGGCAACAAGATCCATTGTCTACAACCAAGCACTAAGGTACAACCTCATTTGCTCCAGCTCCTCATTCAGAGACAAACACCTACAAGATCTTCACCGAGCAATCTTGAAACTACAATACCCGCCCGAGGAAGTGAGGAAACAGATCAACAGAGCCAGACGTGTACCCAGAGGCCTCCCACTACAAGACAAGCCCAATAAAGAAACCAACAGAACACCACCGGCCATCACCTACAGCCCTCAGCTGAAACCTCTCCAATGCATCATCAGTGATCTACAACCCATCCTGGACAACGATCCCTCACTTTCACAGGCCTTGGGAGGCAGGCCAGTCCTTGCCCACAGACAACCCTCCAACCTGAAGCAAATTCTCACCAGCAACTCTACACCGCACCACAGTAACCCTAACTCAGGAATCAATCCATGCAATAAACCTCGGTGCCAACTCTGCCCGCATATCTACACCAGCGACACGGGTTCATTCACCTGCACAACTACCAATGTAATATAGGCCATCATGTGCCAGCAATGTCCCTCTGCCGTATACATCGGCCAAACTGGACAGCCCCTATGTAAAAGCATAAACGGACACAAATCAGATATCAGGAATGGTAATATACAAAAACCTGTAGGAGAACACTTCAATCTCCTGGGACACACAGTAGCAGATTTAAATGTAGACATCCTGCAACAAAAAAAATTTACCTTCTTCACTGATTTTGGGGCCTTGCAAGTGCACTGCCACCAGCAGGGCCTGGCCGGCGTGGCTCTGCAGGACCAAACTCTTGTGTTCCTCGTCTCTGACTGTGTACAGCTTGGAGCGGGTGTACTTGTAGACTGGGGTCTCCGCATGCGTGAAGGAAACGGTGGTGCTGGAGATGGCGTCTGAAAACAGGGAGCACGTGAACCAAGAGCACGAGTCACCCACCCGGTGCCTGCCCTTCTCAGCTGACCCGAGAGCCCTGTTCTCAGCCTACACAGCCTGGTAGGGATCCAGAAGCAGCTTGACCGAAGGCCCTGGAGTCTGCCTCAGTGTAAAATAGGAGTGAGGGAAGAATCCCGCCCCCTTACCCATCACTCAAGAGCTGCAGAAACCCCCACTCCTCAGCCAGGCCTGGCTCCTCTCATCTTTTGGGGGGGGGGGGGCACAGAGTTTGAAATCTCTCCCGAGGATGTACCCCCACAGCCTGGGAACGCAAACCCGCGCATCTCCTGCGCGGGCTCGCTTGGGTACGACACTGGCGCCTTTGCTCTCGCGTGTCTTGAAACTACACCCCTCCCCAGCGGGCACAGCCACGGGGGAGGGAGGGGGGCGGTGAATGTGCCCCGGCTGGGGCAGGTCCAGGTTTATCTGCCCCCCATGCTCCCCACCTACAGTTGGAAATGCAGCAAACTGGGCCCTTTCCCCTCGCTCCCTGGCAGAGGGGAACAGCTGGCAATGTCCAGGGGAGATTCAGCCCTCCTGGAGGGGTGGGAGGGGCAGGGCTGGGGCAGCCCCCAGCCAGCCCCTTTCAGCTGTTTGGCGATTCTGTCTGGGCTAGGAGAACAATCCCGTTCCGGGCACATCCCATTGTCCTGGCACAAGCACCCTCTGCCCTTTCTGTAAGCGAGGATCAAAGGAAGCGTAAAGCGCCTGAGGTCTCTTCCAGCCCTCGAGTCTCTGATTCTATAGAGCTGCCTACGATTTGGTGGCCCTAGCGCTTGCCGTTTAGAAGGAGTCTCGACCAGACACACACACACGCTCCCAAATATACAGTAGATACGTCATCCTGCCTGTGTTTTCCCCACACAGGAAACCTCGGTGCTGCTAACCTCCAGTAAGCGAGCACTGCACCGACTAAATTCATTCCTTTTCATTTTCTAGGTCATTCCATTTCTTCCAGAAAGGACCCGAAGCTGCAGAAACCCCCCTTGGATCTGAGCTTCCCTGAGGCCTGGGCGTTCTCTCGACTCAACCAGCGCGCAGAAAAGGCAGCTCCGTACCTTCCAGCAGGGCCTTGCTCTGCGCCTGCCCGTGGCCGGTGTCCGATCTGGGATGCTGGCTTATCCTCCTTCTTGTCGTCTTTTGACGTCCTTCCGCAGCCTGCTGCCAGGCCCCTGCGCTGACTTGGTCTCTGGACTTCCAGTGGCTGCCCCTCTCCACCTGAGGGCAACTCCTGGGCCAGAGGGCAGGGCTGGCATCACAGGAGGAGTTCTGCGGGTCAACGAACAGCCAGAAAATTAGGCGTGTCCCCTCCCGTCTCTCACGTGCGCTCTCGTCTGCTGGACACTCAGCTCCCCAAGCATCCCAGTCTGACCCAGCCTGCCTGGCCTTGGACAGCCGCAGGGACAACCGGCCCCGGGGCTAGACTGGCCTGTGGGACCAGGCGGGCTGAGATCACTGCGCACGACCCTGCTTAGCCCTTCCACAGAGCCCGAGGCCAGACGGAACCCGGGTGCTTATGGAGTGGGAGCTCCTGGAACACACCAGCTGCAGAACCGCCCCGTTTGCTCCAGAGCGTTTCCAGACCCGTTACGGGTCCGCGGCTTCCCACACTCGGTGCCAGGGCAGCCCCTCCAGCCTGGGCCCCGGGGGATGGGAATCGGCACATCTGTTCTGTGGCTCCTTCCTTACTCCCAGTGTGAAAGGTGCTAATGGCTCCCTCCCCCCGCCCCGTATCTGGCCCTTAGACTCAGTGTCTCCACTGGCCTGAAATCAGGGCTAGCTGTTGCACTTCCAATTCACACCCTCCCTTGATCTGAATTAACTGTCAAGTGTAGACAAGCCCGTCCTTGTGCAAGAAAGGGGTTACTCAGTGCAGAAGCAGCACGCCCAGAGACCAAGGGCTGGGTGGGACGTGACTCTCCTCGCGGTGCTCTGACTAACCCTGGGTACCCCTGAGGGCCAGGCAGGGGCAGAGCGTCTGGGGCGCAGCACGCACGGGAGGGGCAGGCTGGGCATTTCTGAGCACGGATCCTGCAGGCTGCGCGTTGTTTCTGTGGGGCTCGGGGACAGGACGCTGGGTCCCTGCTTTGGGCACATCCCGGATTTCACCAGTGAATGTCCCTGACGCATATCATCCGCTGTTCATCCTAACAGGCACAGCCCTGCCCGTCCCGAACGTGGCTCCCGTCCTGTCCCGAATGTGGCTCCCATCCCGTCCCGTCCCGAACGCGGCTCCCGGCCCTACACTGCCCGTCCCAAACGTAGCTCCCGTCCCGTCCCGAATGTGGCTCCCAGCCCTACACTGCCCGTCCCGAACGTAGCTCCCGTCCCGTCCCGTCCCGAACGCGGCTCCCGGCCTTACACTGCCCGTCCCAACCGTAGCTCCCGTCCCGTCCCGAACGTAGCTCCCGTCCTGTCCCAAATGTGGCTCCCATCCTGTCCCGAACGCGGCTCCCGGCCCTACACTGCCCGTCCCAAACGTAGCTCCCGTCCCGTCCCGAACGCGGCTCCCGGCCCTACACTGCCCGTCCCAAACGTAGCTCCCGTCCTGTCCCGAACGTGGCTCCCGGCCCTACACTGCCCGTCCCAAACGTAGCTCCCGTCCTGTCCCGAACGTGGCTCCCGGCCCTACACTGCCCGTCCCGAATGCGGCTCCCGGTCCTGCCCTGCACGTCCCAAACGCAGCTCCCGTCCCGTCCCGAACGTGGCTCCCAGTCCTGCCCTGCATTTCCTGAATGCGGCTCCTGGCCCTACACTGCCCGTCCCGAACGTGGATCCCGTCCCGTCCCGAACGTGGATCCCATCCTGAACGCAGCTCCCAGCCCTACACTGCCTGTCCCGAACGCGGCTCCCGGCCCTACACCGCCCATTCCGAACGTGGCTCCCGGTCTTGACCTGCATTTCCTGAATGTGGCTCCTGGTCCTACATTACCCGTCCCAAACGCGGCTCCCAGCCCTGCACGTCCCAAACGCGGCTCTCGTCCTGTCCCATTCCGAACGCGGCTCCCGGTCCTGCCCTGCACGACCCAAACGCAGCTCCCGTCCCGTCCCATCCCGAACATGGCTCCCAGCCCTACACCACCCATTCCGAACGTGGCTCCCGGTCTTGCCCTGCATTTCCTGAATGTGGCTCCTGGTCCTACATTATCCGTCCTGAACGCGGCTCCCGGCCCTACGCTGCCTGTCCCAAATGCGGCTCCCAGCCCTGCACGTCCCAAACGCGGCTCTCATCCTGTCCCATCCCGAACGTGGCTCCCGGCCCTACACCGCCCATTCCGAACGTGGCTCCTGGTCCTGCCCTGCATTTCCTGAATGCGGCTCCCGGTCCTACACTACCCGTCCCAAACGTGGCTCCTGGCCCTGCCTGTCCCGAATGTGGCTCCCGGCCCTACACTGCCCGTCCCGAATGTGGCTCCCTTCCTGTCCCATCCCGAATGTGGCTCCCGTCCTGTCCCATCCCGAATGTGGCTCCCGGCCCTACACTGCCCATTCCAAACGTGGCTCCTGGCCCTGCCCGTCCCGAACTCGACTACCACTCACGCCAAAGGGAGAACATACGTAGTTAGTTAGTAGGTAGAGGGCCCCCTTGAGGGTCGTCATGCTGGGGGCTCTACATACATAAGAACACACAAGCCCTTCTCTGGAGACCATTCAGAAATCAGCCGGGATATCGAGTCTGCCTGAGGGGCCACTGGACGATGGAGATGCCAAAGGGGCACTCAAAGACGAGACAGTTGTTGTGGAGAAACTAAACGGATTCTTCACTTCAGTCCTCACGGCAGAGAATACTGGGGAGATTCCCGAGCCTGGGCCGTTCTTTGAGGTGTCAAGTCTGAGGAACTGTCCCGGACTGAGGGGTCATTAGAGGAGGTTTTGGAACAAATTGGTGAACTGAACAGGAACAAGCACTCGCCCGACAATTCAGATATTGGCATAGAGAGGACACTTATTCAGTTTGCAGATGATATGAAAGTGGGAGGGGTTGCGGCTGCTCTGGAGGAGAGGGCCAGAATTCAAACTGATCTGGACAAACTGGAGAAATGGTCTGAGGTCAATAGGGTGAAGTTTACGAAGGACAAATGCAAAGTGCTCCACTTAGGAAGGAACAATCAGTCTCACACATACAGAGTGGGAAGTGACTGTCTAGGAAGGGGACCTAGGGGTCATAGTGGACGACAAGTTAACATGAGTCAGCAGTGTGACGCTGTTGCAAAAAAAGCAAACATGACTCTGGGATGCATTGACAGTGTTATGAGCCAGATGTGAGAAGTCATTCTTCCGCTCTGCCCTGCGCTAATTAGGCCTCAGCTGGAGTCTTGTGTCCAGTTTTAGGCATGACATTTCAAGAAAGACGTGGAGAAATTGGAGAAGGTCCAGAGAAGAGCAACAACAATGGTGAAAGGTCTAGAGGACATGAGCTAAGAGGCGGGGCTGAACTGGGCTTCTTTAGTTTGGAAAAGAGAAGACGGAGAGGGGACACGAGAGCCGATTTCAGGTATCAAAAAGGGTGTCACAAGGAGAAGGGAGGGAATTGTTCCCCTTGGCCTCTGAGGATAGAGCAAGGCGCAATGGGCTTAAGCTGCAGCAAGGGACGTTTAGATGGGACATCAGGAAACATTTCTTAAACACTGGAATAAATTGCCTACTGGGGGCTGTGGAATTGTCATCACTGCCGATATTTAAGAGCAGGTTAGACAGACACGGTCAGGGATGATCTAGATGGTACTTGGTCCTCTTGTGAGGGCAGGGGACTGGCCTTGACCTCTCGAGGTCCCTTCCAATTCTAATGTTCTATGATTCTTTGTGGACAAGGGGGATCCAGTGGACTTACATTTCCAGAAGGCCTTTGACAAGGTCCCTCACCAAAGGCTCTTAAGTAAAGTAAGTTGTCATGGGATGAGAGGGAAGGTCCTCTCCTGGATTGATAAATGGTTTAAAGACAGAAAATAAAGGGTAGGAATAAATGGCCAGTTTTCCGAGTGGAGAGAGGTAACTAGCGGGGTCCCCCAAGGGTCTGTCCTAGGACCAATCCTATTCAACTTACTTATAAATGATCTCGAGAAAGGGGTGAGTAGGGAGGTGGCAACATTTGCAGATGATCCCAAACTGCTCAAGGTAGTTCAGACCAAAGCAGCCTGTGAAGAGCTTCAAAAAGATCTCACCAAACTAGGTGGTTGGACAAGAAAATGGCAAATGAAATTGAATGTGGATAAATGTAAAGTAATGCACATTGGAAAACATAATCCCAACTATACGTACAATATGATGGGGGCTAATTTAGCTACAATTACTCAAGAGAGAGATCTTGGAGTCATTGTGGGTAGTTCTCTGAAAACATCCGTGCAGTGTGCAGTGGCAGTCAAAAATCAAACCGAATGTTAGGAAACATTAGCACAGGGATAGAGAATAAGACTGAGAATATTTTATTGCCTCTGCATAAATCCATGGGATGCCCACATCCTGAATACTGCATACAGATGTGGTCACCTCATCTCAAAAAAGATATATTGGCATTCAGAAAACAGCAACAAACATTATTAGGGGTTTGGACCGGTCCCATATGAAGAGAGATTAAAAAGACTGGGACTTTTCAGCTTAGAAAAGAGAAGACTAAGGAGGGATTTGATAGAGGTCTATAAAATCATGACAGGTGTGGAAAAAGTGAATAAGGAAGTTATTTACTTGTACCCATAACAAAAGAAATAGAGGTCATCAAATTAAATTAATAAATGAAATTAATAGGTAGCAGGTTTAAACAAACAAAAGGAAGTATTTTTTTCACACAACACACAGTCAACCTGTGGAACTCCTTGCTAGAGGATGTTGTGAAGACCAGGACTTTAAGGCTACATCTAGACAGCGGGGCTCTTTTGGGATACCGAAATTATCCCAAAATAGCAATTCTGTGTCTTTAAATGCTCCCATTATTTCAAAATATATTTTGAAATAACGGGCGTGCTATTCCTGTGTCCCTGTAGCCCTCCTTCCACAAGGGTTAAGGGACTTGTCAGAATCGCACATTATTTTGAAATTTGGCGCTGGGTAGGTGGCACCAAATTTTGAAAAAACTGTTTTGAAATAACCTCGAAATAAGCTACACAATTTTTGTAGCACGAATTGTCTCGCTTCTTTGCAAGTAAGGGTGCAGCGTAGACGCACCCTATCAGGGTTCGAGAAAGAGACATTCCTGGAGGACAGGCTGGGCAGGGAGGAGGCCCCTGGCCTCTGTCTGTCGGGGGCTGGGAAGGGGCGACCGGGGGATCACGGGATGGTTCCCGGTTCTGTTCTCTCCCGCTGGATCTTTGCTCTGACCCGTCTGGCCGTTCCGATGTTCTTAAACGTCCAAACATGTCAAAGCTGAACGTGGCTCCTTACCTGCATCTGGCGGGGAGAGTCAACCTCATGGTGGTCGTCAGGAGCGGCCCTAGACGAGCTGCCGGCAGCTGGCGCCCCAGGCAAAACGCGTGATCGGCGCGCGATCGGCTCCCCCACGCCCGCCTCCAAAGCCCTCAACGGCCGTTTCTTTTGGCACCCTGGGCGACCGCCTCGCTCGCCTGGATGGACGGGCCCCTGGTGGCAACTGTGGGAGAAAAAACAGACCCCAGAGATGAGGCTGAGCTGGGGCCAGTGGAGACGGCTGCTGGCTCGGCAGCACTGAGCCCAAGATGGAAGAAAGCCGGAGAATCCGGGCTCCTGGCAGGCGTCCCGGGAGGGGGCTGGGCCCTTCATCATGCCCAGCCTTGCTGCCTGCGTCACCCAAGGGGGCTCTGGCCCGCCGCCAGGGTGAAAGTCACTTCCATTTCTTACAGGCACCGTCCTGCCGTGGAGGGGCTCAGAACCTGTCAGAAATGTAAGTGTGGGGCGGAGGGCGGGGGCTCAGGGCAGAGGGTTGGGGGCACCGGGATACAGGCGTCGGGGTTGGCGTGTATGAGGAGGGGGCTCAGGGCAGCGGGGGGAGGGCCACGCAGGTGGGGGAGGGGAAGGCAGCAGGGAAAGGGGAGGGTAGCACAGCGGGTGAGGGCAGCGCGGGGGGGGAGGATTGCACAGCCGGGGAGGACAATGCAGCAGAGCTGGGGGGGGAGGGGAGGGGAGGGGAGGGGAGGGGAGGGCAGAACAGCCGGGAGAGGGCAGCGTAGCGGGGGGGCAGACCTGCCTCTCCCAGTGCCGAAGGGGAAGGAGCTGGTGGTTACCTGTCGCATCCCATCAGCTCCGGGAGGGGCTCGGGGGTTGTGGCCGTGGCTGCTCCCGGAGGCGGAAGGGCACTGGGTTCGGCTCCAGGAATAGACTTGTCTCCCTCCGAACGGGCTCCTCCCGCCGGCCGCTGGCTTCTCATTGGGAGCCCCCGGCAGGGCCCCGCTTCACCTGCAAAGGCTGCCCCCAGCATCCCGCCGGCACGGCGGCCCTCGCGAGCTGGGTGGCAGGAGGGGCCCTGCTGCGGAGCGGCGTGAAGACGGTGCCTGAACCCTCCCACGGCTGCCCGGGCTCTGAACGGTTCCTTTGGAGCAGGGCCACCCAGCTTTATAGCCTCAGGGGATTCCCTGGCGTTTTAATCTGAGATTTCGTAACCCCTCTCTGACGGTGTCAGCTGCACGCCCCCCGCCCCCACAAGACGCTCCAAGATGCTCTCTGGGATTCGGGGCCTTGCTCTGGAAGCTGACAGGGCCCCACGGAACAGCGGGGTCAGCAGCCCTGTGTCCTGATAGCAGCTGGTCCCCGAGACAGCCCGGCCTGCTCCTGCGCTCGCCATAAGACTGTTCTTTGCGGGGACGAGGGGGCGTGTGGCAATCGGAGCGAGGGCGCCAGTAGCCGAGGGGCCGAATTGGCGAGGAAAGCGGGAAGGGAAGGGAGCCTTGGTCCGTGGACCACACTGCTCCTTTTTACACAACACCCCTTGCTCAAAAACCCAGCAGAAAACATGCTAATGAGGTCAGGACTTATGCTAATGAGTCCCTCATTGGCATATTTGCTGCTGCAAAAACCTGTACTGTAGGCGTAGCCCCAATGTGAAACCCGCCCTCCAAAGTGCCTGCAACCCCTCCCAGCTCGGTGCCACCTGCCCATGCGCACTGCTCCGCCATCCAAGCGCTAGGCTGCGCCAGGCGCAGGCGGCAGGGGCTGGCCTCCCTCCGACAGTGAGCCACTCAACCCAGCCCGTGTCCCCGGGGGGCTAGCGAGCATGTCTCGTGGGCTCGAACAAAGCACGACACAAATCAAAGCAGATCACACGCGTGCACCGCCGGGCCCGTGGCACGTCAGGACGAGTTGCACTGCCCGGTCCTTGCTGGCCGGCCCGTGTTGCGTGAGGGGCTCACACGTGGCGTGTCCCACTCAGGGCCGGATTAAGGGGGGAGCTAGCCGGGGCGCCAACCTATGGGGGTGCCTGATGGCAGCTGTAAGGTGCGCAGTGCGCCGGGGTGCGGGGCCACGCTTGCACCACGCGCCCGCTGCCCGGGGCGCAGGAATGGCTCAAGCCGCCCTGGTCCCACTACGCTGCAGGCGTGGCCGTGGGGCTGGCCGCGCTCTCATTGTCCAGGTTCGTTCCCCCGGTGGAAGCGGGGTCCTGTGCTCGCCCTGCTCACGCCAAACAGAGAGCGGTCCCAAGGCTGAGGAACAGGCACTGACCCTTCCTTGTTCCTTCCAGGAGCCTGGTTTCCCTTCCTCATTTTCGGGGCATCACGCCGGTTCGCAGAGTCGCAAAGCGACGGCCTGGAGCCGTCTCAGACTGGCCTGTGCGCGGCCAGGCCAGCGCGGCTGCAGAGGCTCCTGCTGGGCTCAGACTCTGCGCCAAGCAGCGGGTGCCGGCCGGACTCTCGAGGCAGGGCTCAGACCCCGCCGGCGCGCCGCTGGCCGCCCAGGCAGTGAGAGGGGGCAGGGGCGACTGCTTTCCACCATGGGAACGAACAAACACAGGAAGCAGAAACAAAACCCGGGGAAGGGCAGGTCGCGGATCGCAGGCCCTCTGGCTCGGCTCCCCCGACTCCCCTGGGGGAGGCGGAGGAGTCACTTCCCTGGGACGTGGCGTTTTCCGGAGCCCTTCATCCCATGGGGGAGCCCCGGCGGCCCAGGGCTCCTCCGCCGGCCGCAACGGCGCTCCTGCGGGAAGGGGCGAGCGTCAACCCGCCCGGCCAGCCGGGAACTGCCTGGGCTCGTGTTCTCCGCGCACGGGCGGAGGCTTTGGCACAGAACCCGGGGCCCAGGCTTGGCCGAGCGCTGCCACCCACCCCGCTCTGCCCGGGAGCCTCCGTGAACCACAGAGCCCCCGGGCCTGCTTCAGCCAGTGCAGATTTGGGGCATCAACTGTCCAGCCCGGCTCCCCCACCTGCCTCGGCTCTGGCCACTCCCGGAACTGGCCAGCACCCTCCCTGCAGCGTCTCGGGGGGGGGGGGGGGTGTCTCTGCACACTGGCCCCGCCTCCAGCGCCGACTCAGCAGCTCGGGGGGGAATTGCAGTCAATGGGAGCTGACACCTGCAGGCAGCAGCACTCCACAGAGACCCCCCAGCGCCCGCCTAGGCCCTGCCGGCGCTTTCAGGAGCCGCCCAAGTTAAGTGCCACTCCCCTCATGCCTCCTGCAGCAAAGCCCCTGTCCCAGCTCAGAGCCTGCACCCCAACTCCCTCCAGAGCCCGGTCGATCCCCCTGCACCCCAACTCCCTCCAGAGCCCGGTCGATCCCCCTCCTGCACCCCAACTCCCTCCAGAGCCCGGTCGATCCCCCTGCACCCCAACTCCCTCCAGAGCCCGGTCGATCCCCCTCCTGCACTCCAACTCCCTCCAGAGCCTGGTCGATCCCCCTGCACCCCAACTCCCTCCAGAGCCTGGTCGATCCCCCTGCACCCCAACTCCCTCCAGAGCCTGGTCGATCCCCCTGCACCCCAACTCCCTCCAGAGCCCGGTCGATCCCCCTGCACCCCAACTCCCTCCAGAGCCCGGTCGATCCCCCTGCACCCCAACTCCCTGCAGAGCCCGGTTGATCCCCCTCCTGCACCCCAACTCCCTCCAGAGCCCGGTCGATCCCCCTGCACCCCAACTCCCTCCAGAGCCCGGTCGATCCCCCTGCACCCCAACTCCCTCCAGAGCCCGGTCGATCCCCCTGCACCCCAACTCCCTCCAGAGCCCGGTCGATCCCCCTCCTGCACCCCAACTCCCTCCAGAGCCCGGTCGATCCCCCTGCACCCCAACTCCCTCCAGAGCCCGGTCGATCCCCCTCCTGCACCCCAACTCCCTCCAGAGCCCAGTCGATCCCCCTCCTGCACCCCAACTCCCTCCAGAGCCCGGTCGATCCCCCTGCACCCCAACTCCCTCCAGAGCCCGGTCGATCCCCCTGCACCCCAACTCCCTGCAGAGCCCGGTTGATCCCCCTCCTGCACCCCAACTCCCTCCAGAGCCCGGTCGATCCCCCTGCACCCCAACTCCCTCCAGAGCCCGGTCGATCCCCCTGCACCCCAACTCCCTCCAGAGCCCGGTCGATCCCCCTGCACCCCAACTCCCTCCTGCACCCCAACTCCCTCCAGAGCCCGGTCGATCCCCCTCCTGCACCCCAACTCCCTCCAGAGCCCGGTCGATCCCCCTGCACCCCAACTCCCTCCAGAGCCCGGTCGATCCCCCTCCTGCACCCCAACTCCCTCCAGAGCCCAGTCGATCCCCCTCCTGCACCCCAACTCCCTCCAGAGCCCGATCGATCCCCCTCCTGCACCCCAACTCCCTCCAGAGCCCGGTCGATCCCCCTCCTGCACCCCAACTCCCTCCAGAGCCCGGTCGATCCCCCTCCTGCATCCCAACTCCCTCCAGAGCCCGGTCGATCCCCCTCCTGCACCCCAACACCCTCCAGAGCCCGGTCGATCCCCCTGCACCCCAACTCCCTCCAGAGCCCAGTCAATCCACCCTGCACCCCAACTCCCTCCAGAGCCCGGTCGATCCCCCTCCTGCACCCCAACTCCCTCCAGAGCCCGGTCGATCCCCCTCCTGCACCCCAACTCCCTCCAGAGCCCGGTCGATCCCCCTCCTGCACCCCAACTCCCTCCAGAGCCCGGTCGATCCCCCTCCTGCATCCCAACTCCCTCCAGAGCCCGGTCGATCCCCCTGCACCCCAACTCCCTCCAGAGCCCAGTCGATCCCCCTCCAGCACCCCAACTCCCTGCAGAGCCCGATCGATCCCCCTCCTGCACCCCAACTCCCTCCAGAGCCCGGTTGATCCCCCTGCACCCCAATTCCCTCCAGAGCCCGGTCGATCCCCCTCCTACACTCCAACTCCCTCCAGAGCCCGGTCAATCCCTCCTGCACCCCAACTTCCTCCAGAGCCCGATCGATCCCCCTCCTGCACCCCAACTCCCTCCAGAGCCCGGTCGATCCCCCTGCACCCCAACTCCCTCCAGAGCCCGGTCGATCCCCCTGCACCCCAATTCCTCCAGAGCCCTGTCTATTCCCCTACTGCACCCCAGCCCCTGCCCTGGCCAGGGGAAATGGGGGAGAGCAAGCGGGGGGAAGGGGTCTGAAGGGAACAATGCTGGGAGCCAGGCCGGCTGTTCATGGACACCAAGAGCCGGGTGGATTTGTCCTGGTTTCCACGTGTCAGGCGTGGGGTTCGAGTTCGGTTCATCCAGCGCCACCACACGCAGGCGTGGACCCCAAAGCACTTGCTGCCGAGCTCGCGGCAGTCGGGGCGGCAGCTTCAGAAGGGACGAGGTGCTGAGAAATGAAGATGGAGGGAAAGGGCGGGGGAACGGCCCAGCAGCTACCTCAGGCCTGCCCTTCAGGGCACAGCGAGGGGGGCCCAAGGCAGCCTCCCCGCCTCCGTCCTGGTGGGCCTGGGGCCGCTGCAGTGGCTGCACGTCGGCCTGGCCCAGGCCCAGCTGCGAGTGCCGGGGAGACGGGCCTTGGACCAGGCCCGAGAAGGCCCGCGCCCACTGAACTCAGGGCTTTGAGGGAGGGTCTGGCTGCGAACTGACCACGTAGCCGTGGGGTGCCCAACACTAGGGCAGCCGCAGCCGCCTCTGCCCTCCCGGCTGCACCGTGCGCTGGTCTCGCTCCCCACGGGAGCTGGGCCAAGGAGGGATTTCACCTCCCCCAGCTCGCCCCTCTGAGCGACTGACAACGTCAGGCTGGAAATAAAGGACAAGGGTTCGCCAGTGCTGAGCAGCGATTGGCCCTCGGAGCCGCGATCGGCCCTCGGAGCCGCGATCGGCCCTCGGAGCCGCTTACCCAGGGCGTTGCTGTAGGGTTGCCAGATGGTTTCAACAACAATACCGGACACGCTTATCATGACCTCACAATCAACATTACAGCTGAGTTAGAACATCCCGGACAGACAGCTCAAATACTGGACTGTGCGGTTCAAAACCAGACCCCTGGCACCCCTACGTGGCTAAGCGCCCATCACGTGGCTAGAAGCCGGGCATCTTCCCGGGAGCTGCGCTGCAGCCCAAGCAGGAGGCAGAGGCGGGGGTGCCTGGGGAAGGCGCTGGGCGCGGGAGGTGCTCAGACTGGAGATCGGGAAGGGTCCCCTCCTGGCCTGACTGGGTACGTCTACACTACAAAGTTAATTCGAACTAACAGCCGTTAGTTAGTTAGCGTCTACACATGCAAACCGCTAGCGGAGCGCTTAGTTCAAACTAGCTAAACCTCATTCGATGAGGACTAACGCCTAGTTCCAATTAACTAGTTCGAATTAAGGGCTGTGTAGCCACTTAATTCAAACTAGTTGGGGCTAGCCCTCCCCAGCTTGCCCTGGTGGCCACTCTGGGCCAAACCAGGGAAACTCTTCTGCCCCCTCCCAGCTCTGGAGCCCTTAAAGGGGCACGGGCTGGCTACGGTGCTTGTGCCAGTTGCAAGGCTGCCAGCACCCAGCCAGCAGACCCTGCACCTGGCACTGCATGAGCCAGCCACCCGCTGCCACCCAGCCCTCCGCCTCTTCCCAGGACCAGGCTGGCGGCTCCCAGGAGCCTGCCCGGGGCCGCAAGAAGCGGGCACCCGCCTGGTCTAGTGCGGAGATCGTGGACCTCATCGAGGTTTGGGGGGAGGCCTCCAATGTCCACGATCTCCGCACTAGGCACAGGAAAGCGGCCGTCTACAGCAGGATAGCTGCCAGCCTGGCCACCAAAAGCCACATGCGAACCCAGAAGCAGGTTTGCATGAAAATCAAGTTGGTCCAGTGAGACTCCCGACCCTGAGCCCTGAGCTTAGAACATAAGAACGGCCGTACTGGGTCAGACCAAAGGTCCATCTAGCCTGTCTGCCGACAGTGGCCAACACCAGGTACCCCGGAGGGGATGGACCGAAGACAATAACCAAGCGATTTGTCTCGTGCCATCCATCTCCAGCCTTCCACAAACAGAGGCCAGGGACACCATTCCTACCCCCTGGCTAATAGCACTCCATGGACCCAGCCTCCATGACTTTATCTAACTTCTCTTTAAACTCTGTTATAGTTCTAGCCTTCACAGCCTCCTGTGGCAAGGAGTCCCACAGGTTGACTATGCGCTGTGTGAAGAAGAACTTCCTTTTATTAGTTTGAAGCCTGCTACCCATTCATTTCATTTGGTGTCCTCTAGTCCTTCTATTATGGGAACTAATGAAGAACTTTCCTTTATTCACTTTTTCCACACCACTCATGATTTTATAGACCTCTATCATATCCCCCCCCCCAGTCTCCTCTTTTCTAAGCTGAAAAGTCCCAGTCTCTTTAGTCTCTCTTCATATGGGACCTGTTCCAAACCCCTAATCACTTTAGCTGCCCTTTTCTGAACCCTTTCCAAGGCCAAAATATCTTTTTTGAGGTGAGGAGACCACATCTGTACACAGTACTGAAGATATGGCGTACCATAGTTTGATACTTCCCCTCCTCCTTCTTCCCCTGGGTTCCCTCTTCCAGCTCCCTCCTCCCAGGTTTCCTCCTCCCCACTCCCACCCTCTCTTCCCCTCTCCCACCTCCTTTTCCCAGTCTCCCTAGAGGTTAATCCCCCCCCCCCCCAGTTTTGTTAAATAAAGAGAGTTTCTATTTTTGAACACACGTGTCTTATTTTTTACATCAGGAAGGGGGGCTAGGGAGGGGTAAGTGGAAGGAGGAATGGGGCACGAGCCGCCGATGGGGAGGACTGGGGTGGCTCTACGGGCTCCTCGTGGTGGAAGCTCTCCTGCAGGGCCTCCTGGATCCTGACAGCCCCCTGATTAACTCCCCCGGATGGCAGCCTGCGGCAAGTGCAGCTGGGCTGATGGCCGAGTGCTGTGATGTGCCGAGTGTGGGCACTCAGGGCGCTCCAAGCCAGGACTGCTTTGCTGTCCCTCATCGAGGTAGACAAGCAAGCGGGGAACCCTGAGAACTGTCTGTCCGGGGTGGGGGTCGGGTCCCTTTAAGCACAGCCCTCGGCTAGCCTGAGACAGCAGCTCCACACTACCGGCACCTGTTCCGGCCAGCCTTAACTTCAGTCCAGGGTCCACTCAATGTGGACATGGTATTTCGAATGAGCAAAACGCTAATTCGAATTAGTTTTTAGGTCTAGATGCACCAATTCGAATTAGCGCTGTAGTGTGGACATACCCATGGTGGCTCTGTGTGTGCCCTGGCACGTCAGGCTGGGCTGCGTTCGCTGCAGCTCCTGGCCCGATTTTCTAGCCCCCCCCCGTAACGCCACTGGTGTGAGGCCCAGAAATGCTGGGGTGGGTTTGTCCACCCCTCCCAGAACTGCGGCTGCGGGGCCCCCTCCAGACGAAAGCCCCCGGCCCCGTGGCCAGCGGCTGTGTTAGGAGCTGCAGCTGGTGAGCCCCTCGGCAGGGAGGGAACGTGCCCCCGACACCCCCACATGCACGGCCCCGCCGCCTGGGCTAGCGGGCTCTGCTGTGGGCAGAGGGCGGGGGAGATGTGGGGCCCCGAGCCTGGGCACAGACGGCAGCGCGGGTGGTGCGGCCGGACCCGCCAGAACCTTCGGACATGTACCCCCCCACATGGTCACACCTGGTGGCTCAGCCTCCCGCCCCCAGCCCCACCCCCGCCCCCGCCGAGAGACGCCTGCTGTGGCCCCCTTCCCGGCAGAGTCTGTCATCGCCTCCCGGAGATGCTGCGGTGTGAATCCAGCCTGCTCTTCCCGGAGCTTGCAGCTACATCCCCCGCTACAGCCCCCCCGCTACAGCCCCCGCTACACCCTCTGACTACACCCACCACTACACCCCCCGCTACACCCTGACTACACCCACCACTACACCCCCTGCTACACCCTGACTACACCCACCACTACACCCCCTGCTACACCCCCCGCTACACCCTGACTACACCCCCGCTACACCCCCCGCTACACCCCCCGCTACACCCATCGCTACACCCCCCCGCTACACACCCTGCTACAGCCCCCTTGCTACACACCCTGCTACAGCCCCCGCTACACCCTCTGACTACACCCACCACTACACCCCCTGCTACACCCCCCGCTACACCCTGACTACACCCACCACTACACCCCCTGCTACACCCCCTGCTACACCCCCCGCTACACCCTGACTACACCCCCGCTACACCCCCCGCTACACCCTGCTACACAGCCCCCCTACACACCCTGCTACAGCCCCCGCTACACCCTCTGACTACACCCACCACTACACCCCCTGCTACACCCCCCGCTACACCCTGACTACACCCACCACTACACCCCCTGCTACACACCCTGCTACAGCCCCCCCGCTATACCCTCTGACTACACCCACCACTACACCCCCTGCTACACCCACCCCCCACTACACCCTCTGACTATACCCCCTGCTTCACCTCTCCCGCTACACAGCAGAGCCTGCAAACCCTGACGGCGTCTCTGTCCCACCGGTGGGGGTGACAGTCGCCCACGAGGACCAGTTGGGAGCTCTGCCCATGTGTCCAGGAGTGTGGCAGAGCTGCCCGGGCTGGGGGGTGGGGGCTGGGATTCAGAGTGGATGGGGGAGGAGGGGCTGGGCTGGGGGGCCCAAAGGACTTGCCCCGGCCCCTTTGTGTGGTGGAAAGGAAACGGAAAACGACAAGCTGCGGCTTTTAGCGCGAGGGGCTTCCTGACACTGCGCAGTCTGGGAGCCGGTCTCATACAGGCAGCCTGCAAGGAGCCAGCCTGGACGGAGGCCGGGTGAGCTGGGTCTCACCCCCATGGCTACACAACCCCTGCTACAGCCCCTGGCTACACCCCCTTGTCACACAACCCCTGCAACACCCCCCGGCTACACCCCCTTGTCACACAACCCTACCTACACACCATGGCTACACAACCCCTGCAACACCCCCCGGCTACACCCCCTTGTCACACAACCCCTGCAACACCCCCCGGCTACACCCCCTTGTTACACAACCCCTGCAACACCCCCCGGCTACACCCCCTTGTCACACAACCCTACCTACACACCATGGCTACACAACCCCTGCAACACCCCCCGGCTACACCCCCTTGTCACACAACCCCTGCAACACCCCCCGGCTACACCCCCTTGTTACACAACCCCTGCAACACCCCCCGGCTACACCCCCTTGTCACACAACCCTACCTACACACCATGGCTACACAACCCCTGCTACAGCCCCCGGCTACACACCCCCAGCTACACCCCCTAGCTACACCCCTTTGTTACACAACCCCGGCTACACACCCTGGCTAAACCCCCTTGTTACACAACCCCTGCAACACCCCCTGGCTACACCCCCTTGTTACACAACCCTACCTACACACCATGGCTACACAACCCCTGCTACACCCCCCAGCTACACCCCTTTGTTACACAACCCTGGCTACACCCCTTTGTTACACAACCCCGGCTACACACCCTGGCTACACCCCCTTGTTACACAACCCTACCTACACACCATGGCTACACAACCCCTGCTACAGCCCCCGGCTACACACCCCCAGCTACACCCCCTAGCTACTCCCCTTTGTTACACAACCCCGGCTACACACCCTGGCTACACCCCCTTGTTACACAACCCCGGCTACACCCCCCGGCTATACCCCCTTGTTACACAACCCTACCTACACACCATGGCTACACAACCCCTACTACACCCCCTGGCTACACCCCCTTGTTACACAACCCTACCTACACACCATGGCTACACAACCCCTGCTACAGCCCCCGGCTACACACCCCCAGCTACACCCCCTAGCTACTCCCCTTTGTTACACAACCCCGGCTACACACCCTGGCTACACCCCCTTGTTACACAACCCCGGCTACACCCCCCGGCTATACCCCCTTGTTACACAACCCTACCTACACACCATGGCTACACAACCCCTACTACACCCCCTGGCTACATCCCTTTGTTACACAACCCCGGCTACACCCCGGTGGCAGCCATGGACAGCAGGGCCCAGGTTCAAGACTCCAGGCCTGGGATGCAAGGGCCCGACGTGCGACCAGGGCGCAGCCAGGCCGGGGCGTGTCCGTCTAACCGCTCTGTGCGACGCCGACGCAGCAGCGGCCTGGCTCCCTCCATGCACTGCGGCCACAGCGCCTCCAGCCGCCCGGAGCCAGACGTGCGGGCCCTTTGCTCCCAGGGGCACGTGGCCCTGTGTTCCCTTTGGCGGAGGCGACCCCCTCGGTGCTGTTCCAAGGCAGCGGGAGCCGGGGCGAGGCCAATGGCCCGGAGCCCAGGGGTGACTGTCCAGGCCCTGGCACGGAAAGAGCCGGGAGAACACTCCCTCTGCAGCAGCCTGCCCGGCCCTGCCGGCCCTTCCAGACATGGGCAGGCCCCATGCTCCTTACAGGCCCACAGGAAACGGACCAGCCACTGCCCGTGCCCTCGGGGGGGGGGGGGGCGTCTTTGGCTGCTAAGACGGAGGCAGACGAAAGGACGCCAGGTCTGTTCCGACACGCAGATGAACGGAGCGAGCCCGCAGCGCTGGGCCTGCAAAGCAAACGTCGCTCAGTCCCTCCGGGGGCCCGACCCAGGGCGTGGAAAACCCACCCGAGCAGCCTCGTGAAGCCGACCTGCCGCCAGGGCAGGCCACACGGGGCCGCTGGACCAGCTCCCTCCTTACAGGAGGCGGGTTCGCTCCAGCGGCGCCAGCAGCGCCCAGTGGCCGGAAACTGACTCCCTGCGGGGCTGCCTGTCTGCTCCAGCCTGTCCAGCCGCTGGTCCGGAGGGGCCTGGGCCAGCCCCAACCATCCCCATTAACTCTCCCAATGGGTAGATTGAAAGATCATGCAGCCCGTGGCCTCCGGTGTAGCACGGGCCACGGAACGGCTCCCACGTCGGCCCAGGGGAAGCAGAGCAGGCCTTTACTAGCGGTTCTCAAGCAGGGCCCCGCGAGCAGGTTTCTGGGGCTCTGCCAAGCAGGGCCCGCCGTGGACTTGCCGGGGCCCAGGACAAAAAGACGGAGTCCCACCCGATGGGGCTGAACCCAGCCCCGAGCCCTGCCCCCGGGGGCTGCAGCCGAAGCCTGAGCCAAGCTATCCAAGGCTGTTGTGAGTGATGGATCGTCCCGGCCAATGGGAGCTGTGGAGTCAGCACCGGGGGGCAGGGCAACGTGTGGCACTGGCCCCCCCCCCCCCCCAGAGGCCACCTCCAGGAGCAGGGGGAGGGAGGCAGAGTGGGCGGGGACCCGCCACAGCTGGGCACGCCCCTGCATGCCCCTTGGGGCAGGGGGCAGAGGGTCCCTGTGCTGCCCGGGGTGGGGGCAGCATGCCCAGAGCTGCCCCCCCTGCAGGGGCACACGGAGCTGTACCAGTAGCCGGCTGCCTGCAGGAGCGGCGTGGGGCCCCCAGCCACGACCGGCGGGCAGCCTGCCTGCGCCTGCTGCACCGCCGCATGGCGGGGGCCCCACGGCGTGTTTGATGGGAAGGCCGCTCCTGCTCACAGCCATGCACGCTTGGATGTGTTATTTCCTCCTGCTCCAGCGAGCGGGGCCGTGACTCATGGTTCCTCCCAGCCGGGGACTCTCCCTGTTCGCCTCGGGGCTTTCTCTTCCCTGGCGCTCCGTGGCCTCCGTGGCGTTGGTTCCGTGGGAGGGGCCCGTTGCTCACCCATTACATCACCCCACGCGCGGCGCCGCCGTGGTTGCATCAGCTGCCGCTTGGCGCACACACACACACGCCGCGCTGTTGGCCGTGGCCTGTCCCGGCGGGCAGGAGGCTGGTGGCGCTGGCTTGTGTGACCATCTCAGTAAGAAGCGAGGGCAACGCAGCCTCGGCGCCGCCACGCGAAGGCGGGCGCATCACTGCGTGGGGAAAGCCCCCTTCCTCAGAGGGGCTGGAGAGGCACCTACAGAATCCAAGCGACACGGGACAGCAAGCGCAGTTGCCGGTCGATTGCAGGACCCGTGTTCACGAAGCGAATGAAGCGGCTGGAGGCGTCTCATTCATACGAGTTAGGTTCATTGACGGGGTCCTAGAGCTGACAGGAACGGCGTTTGCTGCTATATACCCCGGACCCAATTCCCTCTGCAGTGGCTGGGCCGTGGCACGGAGCACGCTGCAGAGCCTGCGGCTGGCACCACGTGGGGAGGGCTCCCAGCCCGCAGAGGATAGGGCCCTGACTCAGCGTGGTCCGGACAGGCTGGAGAACGGCTCTGACCAGGGTGAGACCCAGCAAGGACACCAGAAAGCTCGTCCCAGAGGAAGAAAACCCGTTTCACGCGCGGAGAAAGGAAGTGACCCAGGAATCACAAGCTAGATATGAGTCAGGAGTGTGAGGCTCTTGCAAAAAACCCGTAATTCTGGGCAGCATGAGCAGGCAGGTGGTGAGCAAGACCAGAGGAGTCATCTCCCACTCGGCTCCGCGCTCACTGGGCCCAGCCAGAGCGTCGGGTCTAGTTCCGGGCCCCACATTTCCGGACAGATGTGGAGAAATAGGAGAAAGCCCAGAGAAGAGCAACAAGAATGACGAACGGTCTGGAGCAGAGTTTCGTAAACTTTTTGAGACGGAAGAACACCAAATAATCACTGTTCTGGACAGGGCCGGCCCGAGCCATTTTGGCACCCTGGGCAGGCGGTGCCGCCCTGGGTGCACGGCACATGTGCAAGTCTGCCCCCCCGGGGTGCGCGGGCCCACCTCCAGGCGCACGGTGCATGTGCAAGTCTGCCCCCCCGGGGTGCACGGGCCCACCTCCAGGCGCACGGTGCATGTGCAAGTCTGCCCCCCCCGGGGTGCACGGGCCCACCTCCAGGCGCATGGTGCATGTGCAAGCCTGCCCCCCCCGGGGTGCACGGGCCCACCTCCAGGCGCACGGTGCATGTGCAAGTCTGCCCCCCCCGGGGTGCACGGGCCCACCTCCAGGCGCACGGCGCATGTGCAAGCCTGCCCCCCCCGGGGTGCACGGGCCCACCTCCAGGCGCACGGTGCATGTGCAAGCCTGCCCCCCCCCCGCCCCGCCCCCCCCCCGGGGTGCACGGGCCCACCTCCAGGCGCACGGCGCATGTGCAAGTCTGCCCCCCCCAGGGTGCACGGGCCCACCTCCAGGCGCACGGTGCATGTGCAAGTCTGCCCCCCCGGGGTGCACGGGCCCACCTCCAGGCGCACGGCGCATGTGCAAGCCTGCCCCCCCCGGGGTGCACGGGCCCACCTCCAGGCGCACGGCGCATGTGCAAGCCTGCCCCCCCAGGGTGCACGGGCCCACCTCCAGGCGCACGGCGCATGTGCAAGCCTGCCCCCCCCGGGGTGCACGGGCCCACCTCCAGGCGCACGGCGCATGTGCAAGCCTGCCCCCCCAGGGTGCACGGGCCCACCTCCAGGCACACGGAGCATGCACGAGGCCGGCCCGGAGTGCACAGGTGGGCGCACGGCGCAGGCGCTCCCCGGCTACCGTCGCTGGTGCGCAGCCCGTGGCCACGTGGGTGGGCCGCACCTGGCCATGCAGGGCCCCACGGCCACGGGGGGAAGGGCACTGTGGGGGTTAACACGGCCCCTGCCCCGGGCGGCCACTGCAGCCCTCCGGGAACTGGGCGTCCGCACGCCCCTTACAGCTGCCATCAGGCGCCCCATGTCGGTTGGTGCCCTGGGCAGCTGCCTGGCTCGCCCAGCCCTCAGTCCGGCCTGGCTCTGGATGAGGAACAGCAAGGGTTTCTGCTGAGCCATTTGAATTCTGTTCTCCGCGGCTCACAGCCCAACACACGCTGGTCTAGAGAACACCAGCTCGGAGGCAAAGCTGACAGAACCGGGCGTGTTGAAATGGCAGTGAGGGGGGGTTAGGCTGGGTTCCTGCCTGGCTGGGGGTGAAACGCTGGAAGAAGTCGCGGGGGGGGGGGGGTGAATTCCCGTCCCTGGGGACTCTGAAGAGCAGGCGGGACGGGCACGGGCTGGTTTGGGGTCTCCACACTTCTGAAGCCTCTTTTGAACTGAAGTGCCAGAGAGGGGCTGGGGTGTGGGGGGGGGGGCTCTGGTTGAAGTCTGAGGCATGTGGCGGGTGCAAGGGGGCTCAGGGCTGGGGCAGACAGTGGGACTCAGAGTGGGCCCTGGAATGGGGATGTGGGGTGTGGGAAGGGGTTTGGGAGGGGGGGTTGGGGTGTGGGAGGGGGTTCAGGGCTGAGCGGGGGTTGGGGTGTGGGAGGGGGTTCAAGGCTGAGCGGGGGTTGGGGTGTGGGAGGGGGTTCAGGGCTGAGCGGGGGTTGGGGTGTGGGAGGGGGTTCAGGGCTGAGCGGGGGTTGGGGTGTGGGAGGGGGTTCAGGGCTGAGCGGGGGTTGGGGTGCAGGGAGGATGTGAGGGGGTTCAAGGCTGAGCGGGGGTTGGGGTGTGGGAGGGGGTTCAGGGCTGAGCGGGGGTTGGGGTGCAGGGGGGTGAGCTATGGGAGGGGTGCGGGAGGCTCATGGTTGAGGCAGGGGGTTGTGGGGGGGGTGGGCCTTGGGGCGGAGGCTCTGGCCAGGCACCACTCACCTCTGGTAGCTGGGTGGCGGCACAGGGGGGCTAAGGCGTCTCCCTGCTGGCCCCACGGGGCAGAGGGCTGAGTACGTGGGGGCAGGGCTTTGGCTGGGGGAGCAGGCCAGGGATGAGGGGGCAGGGCTGGGGCAGCTAGTACTTGGCAGGCTGCGAGGGAGGGGCTGGACTGGACTCCGGGAGGCACGTGGCTCTCGGGAGCGGCAGGGCCCCAGCGTGGCCAGAGGCCTGGCGCCCCCCCGGAGCTCGACCCTCACGGGGAGCTGGCCAGGTACCTGCCATTCGATCTACGGGCCCCTCCGTGGCCTCTGCGCTGCGCCCTGTTTGCCTGAGCCGCCCCGTGGGAGCCGCAGGTCACAAGTGCCGGCTTCTTCCTTGCCCCGCCTCCTCCTGCCCCCCACCCCCTACCTCCTCCTGCCCCTGCTCCGCCCATTGCCACAAGGCCCCCCCACACCCCACCTCCTCCTGTCCCTGCTCCACCCATCCCCCAAGGCCCCACCATGCCCCACCTCCTCCTGCCTCACTCATGTCCAACCTCTTGCCCCTGTTCCGCCCCAGATCCTGCCCCTGTCAAACTCTGGAATAAATTGCCCAGGGAGGTTGTGGAATCCCCATCTCTGGAGATATTGAAGAGCAGGTTAGATAAATGTCTCTCAGGGATGGTCTAGACAGTGCTGGGTCCTGCCATGAGGGCAGGAGACTGGACTCGATGACTCGAGGTCCCTTCCAGTCCTACGATTCTATGATTCTAAGAAGCCACATGCGGGGCCTGCAGCTCAGCAGCTGGGATGGAAGTTTCCATCCTTGCTCTACACAGCTCAGCAGAGCCTTGAACCCTGCAACCACAAACAGCAGCTGGCCCTTGTCAGCTTTGAGCCGTGCACTTGAGCTGGGAAACGACTAAGCGGTAAACAAGTTTGACCTCAGTCTCAGCTCCTGAGAACGCTGGGAATGGCGTTGAGTCAGTGCACGCTCAGCTGGTAACCAAATGGAATATAACTCGTGTAGGCAGCCCCGTGCCCGGTGAGTCTCACCAGGGACCTAGACCTCGGAGGGTGCTCTGGATTCCCCCAGCTGGAGCCACGTCGTCCGCGGCCCTCGCAGCGAGGATCAGGGACGGGACTCCCCGCGGTAAAAGGGACGTAAGCATTCCAAGAGCCTTTACTCTTGCATGCGTTGCTCTGGGGCGCTTGCTGGTGCGTGCTTGTAAGGGCTGTATGACAACCATTCAGCAGCATTAACTGTGCAGGAGCAGGGCCGTAGTGAGACTCATCAAACAAACGATCCCCAAAGCACTCTGCTGAAGCGAATCCATAATCCTGTTTGTCCGTGGCCCTGTGAGCTGACACACCCCTTCCCCCAAGGCCCCACTGCACCCCACCTCCTTCTGCTCCTGCCCCTGCTCTGCCCAGGCCCTGCCTCCCCTCCACCCTTTTCCTCCAAGCCCCAAACCCGTCCTGTCTCTTCCCACCTCTGCTCTGCCCCCGAGCCACTTCTTCCAGCCTAGGGCTGCCCCATCCCGTCTGCTCTCCTCCCCCACCCTCCCAACCCCCTGCATGCTATGGGCACGAGGTGCTGGTGGGGAGGGACAGGGTCACCAGTGGGTGGAGGTGCTGGCGGGGAGGGGCTGCCTGCCAGTGGGTGCTAAGCACCCACAATTTTTTCCTACTGGAGAACCCTTGAGGCTAGTGCCGATGATGGGCCGTCTTTTGCATACCTCTATGCACCAGGCTTCCTGACTGGACTACGTCTCCCATGATGCACAGTGATTTCTGGTGGCGTGAATGTAGGGCATCATGGGAGTCGTGTCCATGGTGCCTCATGGGAGATGTAGTCCGCCGGGGAGCCCTGGCTGTAGGGGCGTAGGGGGCCTGAGGCAGTGCAGAGGAACGCGGAGTGATGCCGACTGACCCCAGTGCCCACCCGCGGAGGGGACACCAGGCTGTGAGAACAGCTGTTGCCTCGACACAGCCGGGGATTTGCGGCACCCAGCAAACTCTTCTGTGTCGCGGCTGGAACTCCCAAGGGCTCCGGGTGTCAAACCAGGAGCAGCTCCCAGGGGCAGATGCCGGGTGAGCTCACGGTGCAGCAGAGGCAGAAGAGGCCTGGCTGGGCCATGAGGTCGAGGAATTCCCATGGGAAAAGGGGCCGTTTGCTTAGGAGCGGGGGGCCCTGCCGGGGAGCGTGCCCGATAGCCGGTGGCTGGGCGCTGCAGCAGGGAGCAGCGCAGCGGGTCCAGGGCTCCAGGGCGACAGCCCAGAGTTGTAATGACCCGCTGGCCCGGCCGCGGGGAACTCCCCCTCCGGGGGCTTCAGCAGGGGCTGCAGGGTCGCTGCCGTTTACTTGCCAGGCTGCGAGAATCCCGGGGCTCCCCGGCCTGGCAGGACAGAGCACGGCGCCCCTTCTGCCTGGGCCTGCGCCCCCTTCACACCCCAGCTGAGTGCAGCCGGGCATAACGGGCGGGCGAGTCCGCTCCCCGGGAAAGGCCCGGCCAGCACTCAGGCACAGGGAGCCACGGCCTCACTAGGTCCCTGGGCAAGGTGGGGGGAGACCACCAGAAGGGGCGGGCCCTCAGGCAGGAGGGGCGGGGCCAGGACAGCTAGCCCTCAGCGCCACCCAGAGCACGGTGCGCCGGCCGCCACAGCCCTTAGAGCCGCCGGAGCGTCCCGCACGGTGCTCTGACAGCGATGTAAAGGGCCTGGGGCAACTGCCCCCCATCAGCAGGCCTGCTCAGGTAGCGCGGGAAATTCCCTCGTGGACGTGGCTTGTCAGGTCCCAGCCGGCAGCTGGGCAGGAACAGGTGACAAGTGACACGAAATGGCACCAAGGGCCTTTCCTGGCTCAACGCTGCCAGCCAAATCCCTGGCACAACCAGCCCCCAGACTCAGGAGCCGGGCACACAACCAATGTGCGGAATAAATACGCTGTATACACCAAGGCACGTGCAGATGTGCACCACCAATAGAAACACATGCTGCCGGCCGTTGGCGCTCTGCTCTCAGCCAGGCGCGTTGGACTCTCTCCGGAGGGGCTGCCCAACCACCCAACTCACAGGAGACACGGCTCACAGGAGCAGTGGGGGAGCGGGGCTCACTTCCCACTGACCTGTGCCGGGCAGCTCACGCCTCTTCTCCTCTGCTGTCTCAGAGCTCCCCCGGCGATCTGTGTCCAGCGCCTGGCGCGACCTCGCACGAGGCTCCCCTGCTGTCCGTGTTCTCTTGACCAAAATGCCCCCTTCCCCCTGCCTCCCCACTCACGTCCAGCCACACACCGCACGCTGCTGGCATGCGCCGGCTACACCTCACTTACACCGAGGCAAGCACCAGCAAGGCCAGGCCCCATGAGTTACAGCCACTTGCTCCCTCCTGTCCGGAAATCCACAGGAGCCGTTAGCATCCACCTGGGCCTGTCACAGAACCACAGAACCCTCGGGCTGGCAGAGACCGCAGGCGGTACCCAAGGCAGGACCAATCCCAACTCAATCAACCCGGCCAGGGCCCTGTCAAGCCAAGACTGAAAAACCTCTAGGGATGAAGATTCCCCCCCTCCCTGGGGAACCCAGCCCAGCGCTTCCCCACCCGCCTAGGGAAATCGTTTTTCCTAATAGCCAGCCTAGACCTCCCCCGCTAACTTGAGCCCATTGCTCCTTGTTCTGCCACCTGCCCTGCTGAGAACAGCCTCTCGCCAGCCTCTTTGGAATTGCAGGCTGCTCTCAGATCCCCCCTCGCTCTTCTCTCCTGCAGACTGAACAGACCCAAGTCCCTCAGCCGCTCCTCGTCGGTCATGTGCTCCAGCCCCCGAATCATTTTGGTCGCCCTCACTGGCCCCTCTCCAATGCGGCCACGTCCTTTCTGTAGCGGGGGGCCCTGAACTGGACACAACACTCCAGGTGTCCCCAGCTCCAAGGCAGAACTGAGTCTTGTCCTGTCGGTCCCACCCGGAAAGGACGGGTCTCGTGCTCCCTCTGGTGGAGACCAGGGCTGGGGTTCTGCTCTTGCTCTCAGCTCAAGTGCACGGAAGATCTTGCACGTATAACGTGAGATGCCCTCAAGTGCCAGCAATGCCCCCCGGCCAGGTGCACTGGCAGACCCGACAGTCTCGGCACCAAAGGGGAAATGGGCCCAATCAGACATCAGGAACGGGAACACACACACCCTGTAGGGGAACATTTTAACCTGCCCGGGCACTCAACCATGTAGCCAGGCCTCCGCACAGGAATGTTATCGCCCAGTGACAAGGGGAGGCAGGCAAACTGTTCACTTCCAAGTTCAACTCGACCAGCTTGGGCATGAATAAAGATATTCACTGGTTAAAGCACTACAAAGGCAATTTCCCCTGCCTTTGATATTTGCATCTCCACACCAAGGGTATGTCTACACTACAAAGTTCATTTGAACTAACAGATGTTAGTTCGAATTAACTTTGATAGGCGCTACACTAACAAACCGCTAGTTCGAACTTAATTCGAACTAGCGGAGCGCTTAATTCGAACTAGTGGAGCGCTTAATTCGAACTAGGTAAACCTCATTCCACGAGGACTAACGCCGAGTTTGAATTAACTAGCTCGAATTAAGGGCTGTGTAGCCACTTAATTCGAACTAGTGGGAGGCTAGCCCTTCCCAGCTTTCCCTGGTGGCCACTCTGGACACCACCAAGGAAACTCTTCTGCCCCCATCCCGGCCCCGGAGCCCTTAAAGGGGCACGGGCTGGCTACGGTGCCCGTGCCAGGTGCAAGCCTGCCAGCACCCAGCCAGCAGACCCTGGCACGGCTCGAGCAAGCCACCCGCTGCCACCCAGCCCTCCGCCTCTTCCCGGGACCAGGCTGGCAGCTCCCGGGAGCCTGCCCAGATCCGCAAGAGGCCTGGTCTAGTGCAGACATCGTGGACCTCATCCACGACCTCCGCACTAGGCACAGGAAAGTGGCCGGCTAGGGCAGGAGAGCTGCCAGCATGGCCACCCAGGAGCAGATGTGCATGAAAATCAGGGTGGTCCAGTGAGACCCCCGACCCTGAGCCCTGAGCATAGAATGGCAGTACTGGGTCAGACCAAAGGTCCATCTAGCCCAGTAGTCTGTCTGCCAACAGCGGCCAACAGTAGGGACCCCGGAGGGGATGGACCGAAGACAATGACCAAGCCATTTGTCTCGTGCCATCCATCTCCAGCCTTCCACAAACAGAGGCCAGGGACACCATTTCTACCCCCTGGCTAATACCACTCCATGGACCCAACCTCCATGAATGTATCTAACTTCTCTTTAAACTCTGTTCTAGTTCTAGCCTTCACAGCCTCCTGCAGCAAGGAGTTCCACAGGTTGACTATTTGCTTTGTGAAGAAGAACTTTCTGTTATTAGTTTGAAGCCTGCTACCCATTCATTTCATTTGGTGTCCTCTAGTCCTTCTATTATGGGAACTAATGAAGAACTTTTTTTTATGCACCCTCTTCACACCACTCATGCTTTTAGAGACCTCTATCATATCCCCCCTCAGTCTCCTCTTTTCTAAGCTGAAAAGTCCCAGTCTCTTTAGCCTCTCTTCACATGGGACCTGTTCCAAACCCCTGATCATTTTAGTTGCCCTCCCCTCTCCCACCCTCTCTCTTCCCCTCTTCCACCTGCTTTTTCCCAGTCTCCCCAGAGGTTAACCCCACCCCCACCCTGAGTATTGTTAAATAAAGAGAGTTTCTATTTTTGAACACACGTGTCCTTTATTTTGTACATCAGGAAGGGGAGCTAGGGAGGGGTAAGTGGAAGGAGGTGAGGGAGGAATGGGGTACGAGCCCCCGATGGGGAGGACTGGGCTGGCTCTGCGGGCTCCTCGGGGTGGAAGCTCTCCTGCAGCCCCCCGATTGACCCTCCCCCGGATGGCAGCCTGTGGCAAGTGCAGCCGGGCTGATGGCCGAGTGCTGTGATGTGCCGAGTGTGGGCATTCAGGGCACTCCAAGCCAGGACTGCTTTGCTGTCCCTCATCGAGGTAGACAAGCGAGCAGGGAACCCCTGAGAACTGTCTGTCCAGGGTAGGGGGCGGGTCCCTTTAAGCACAGCCCTCGGCTAGCCTGAGACAGCATCTCCACACTCTAAGTCCTAACCTGATGTCCTGCCGGCACTGCTTCCGGCCATCCTTAACCCCGGTTCAGGGTCCACTCTGTGTGGACATGCTAGTTCGAATTAGCAAAACACTAATTCGAACTAGTTTTTAAGTCTAGATGCGCTAATTCGAATGAGCTTAGTTCAAATTAACTAATTCGAATTAAGTTAGTTCGCATTAGTGCTGTAGTGTAGACAGACCCCCAGTGCTGTGAATGGGGCACATCCAGCCTGACTCAATTAGCTTCATGGACATGGGCCCCACGGTCGCCAGGTAGCTGCTTTTGTTGTTCTATACCCTGGATTCTGTAATTTCCAGTCAACTCATCTGAGGACGTGGGTTTTGCCCACGAAAGCTCATGACCTCACCTATGTGTTGGTCTCTATGGCTCTGTCTACACAGCAGCCTTCCCCCAGTGCCTCCAGCTGTGGGTGCCGCAGCCCTGCCTGGGGGGTGAACCCTGTCCACAGGGAAACACAAGCGTGTGCTGCCCCACGCCGCACTCCGGCCTCCTACTGGCTCCTGCGCCCCCCAGCCTCACCTGGGCGCGCCGGGCAGCTCCTGGCGTTCAGCTCCTGCCTGCAGTCTCCTTGCTGCCTGAGGGAACCTCCACCCCAGAGGCCTGATTTTTAACCACAGCACCTGCTGGGACCCACCTGCCTTAAAGGGCCAGTCGCACTGTGACAGGCCTGGGTGCAGACTCCCCCTGTGATGTAGTGGGGGGGTCACTGGTCGCTGTGCTTGGGCTGTGGGTGACCCCTACTGGCCTGGCGCTGTAAGCACTGCCCGGGGGGGGGGGGGGAGGGGTCAGCCTGAGGGCCCTCATGTCCCATAGACCGTGACCCAAGCGGTTCTCACCTGGCCAGGGAAGGGTTTGGACACAGGGAGGGGGTGGCTTTGGGAGGGGACAGGGAGAGCAGGGGGAAGCGTGGAGGAAGCAGACTGACCAGTGTAGGGAGTTCAGGGGCCTGTGACCCCTTCCCCCAAGGGAACTAGGGCTGCCGGCCTGTCCTCGTATACCTGCATCGCTCCCATGCTGGGCTGTATCCTGGAGACACAGGAACACCCCCTCTGTGCTACTGGCTGGCGAGTCACCTCTTGCTGCAGTGGGGGGTGCAGGGTCGGACCCCAACGCGCCATCACACCCCACTGTTGGAGGTGGGTGAGATGCCCTCTAGCCTGGCCCCTGTGCTCGCCAGTCACCTTGTAACCTGGTGCCGGTGCCGGCGCGGTGGTGGGGGAGGGCAGGCCCGCCAGCACGGCCAGGTTGCAGGCAGCTCCCCCTTTGGGGATCTCTCATGCTGTGTTCCAGGTGGCTGCCCAATAGCCAGAGCAGGGGCTCCTCCCCAGCATAGGATGCAGCCAGCATAGAGCCCAGGGTCAGCGGACTGACATGGGGGTTCAACCCGTTAGAGGCTGCCCTGTAGCTCAAGGGGGGCCGGGGAGGGAGTGCCCCAGCCAACCCCCAGCCCCAGCCACCGAATGTGGGAAGCCAAGCTGGAGGCAGCAGGGGAGAGGGTATGAGACGGGGGAGGGACACGAATGGCTCTAGTTAGGGCACAGGTCAGGTCTGAGAACATGCCCAGCACTAGGGCTTGTCTCGCAGTGCCCTGCCCCCAGCTCCTCGGGCGGGACCGAGCTGGAGACCAGCAATGCCAAAAGCACTTGCCCCAGTCTAGCTAAAGGAGCAGCTCCGTTAGCTCCCAGCGGTAGTAGGCTGTTATCCCCCGGCGTCTCTGCAGCGACACAGGGCACTTAGCCAGTGCCTGAAACACACGCGTATCCCCTTTGCTTAGTGAACCAGGCAGGAATGGACGCTCATTGACTTGAGACGCGCCACAGCAGTTTGGACAGGTGCTTTTCAGCTCTCTGCTTGGCTACTTATCCAAAAATCACAGAATTGTTTCTGCACCCTGGCTGGGGATCTTTGACTTCCAGTCCAGCCTAATTTGCTGACTGCCACGCGCACCGACCACAGACGTTACAAGCAGGCCAAGGCCATTGTCACTAGTGTATTCAAAATCGACCTGGCAATATTAAATTATTTAATAAATATTTTCCATTTACAAAACAACATCTTAATGATAAAAGAGGGTTCACAGAAATTGCCAACAGTGAAAAACAGTCAGAACAAGTTCATCGCGAATTGAAACAATAAATAGCATTATTACAGAAAACGCTCGTACGGCACGGCCGTGTACATCCCGCTGTGACTAACACGCCTCGTCCCTCGGGAAGAACCCAGTGTGGTCTCGAAACCAGCCATCCTCAGACCCAGTGAGTCCGAGCCAAACTAGCGATCAGCACTGGCTCTGGGAATTCGTGGTTTCATTTGCTACAGCTTTGTAGTTAAACAGACTTAATATGAACACACGTCTCACAGCAAACTCACTCCCCACTAGGGGTCTTTGATCAGCTACTGCCGTTTACTAACATAGTAAAAAGCACTCTGGTTAATAACATAGATGGGTTAAAAAATTAAACCTCACGGTGATTTAATGTCGCGCTGCAGGGAACCCCAGCCTCAGGCTGCGCACCACTGCTCTCCGCTCAAGGGCACGATGCCGGTTTGCATTGTGCTGGGGGCCCGGAGATGGCAGCCAATGGCGTGGCTGCTCCCAGGCCGGCTCCACTGAGCTGTCCAGGCCCCAACCGGCCGGTGGGCGTTGGAGCCGACAGGACTTTGCGGAGCTGCTGGTGTGAGCGGCGCGAGCAGGGCGGAGGAGGCCCCGTGCGCAGCCTTGAACTGACACAGTGATCCTGCACCCGGAGCGGAGCCCCCAAACCTGCATGCTTGAGCTAATACAGCTCATGCAAAGGGAGCGGGTCCCGTGGGGCGCGGGACCCCCAGGCCAGGGGGCTCTGGCCCTGGCTCGGTCACCGACGCTGCGGGCGGAAGGAGGGAAGCCAGCCCCCAGGAAGCCGCTCGTAGCGAGGGCTCTAATGTAGAGTCCCAGGCGGGTCGGGGGGGCTGGCTGCTGGGGCGGGGCAGGGAGCAAGCAGAAGGGCCCATGCACTCGGCGGCCGGGGGCTCAGTGCTTGGCCTGCGTAAGCAGGTAGTTGGTGATGAACACCTCCCCCACGCGGTTGGTGACGGCGACGGGCTGGTTGCTTTCGGGGGAGGTGCAGATGTACCAGCCCCGGTGCGCGGCCGACTCAAACTGGGTGGTGTCCCCGCTCTCCACCTTGTAGAAGATGAAACGCTCCAGCTCGGGGCCTCTGACGTCCTTCAGGAGATCGGCCTCCTGTGGGCAAGGGGCCTGGTTAGAGAGGCCAGGGAGAGAGCCCCGCCAGGCATCTGGCTCCACCCATTGCACCGCGCTGCTGCTTTGATTGCCTGGGGAGGCCCACCGGGCAGGGAGCGCTGCGGCTGGGAGCCAGGGGGCGCCAGTGCTGCTGGAGGCTGGGCGCGTCCCCCAAGCAGCCCGGACTAGCCCTGGGGAGCCGGTAGCCCGGCTGGTGCCTCGCCCACAGCTATTGACTTGGCGAGCTTTATGGCTGGGGTTGGCGCCTGGCGGCAGCCAGGTCCCCACTCGGCTCGCAGGGGCTGGGACTTCGCTGCGGCCGGCCTGATGGAGCGAGACCCCGTCACTCCCTGAGAGCCAGGCCCGGCCAGCCCCCCCGGCAGGGCCCAGCGTGAGACCCCTCGCTCCTGCCATCCGCCAAAGCAGAGCCCCTCACCTCCAGCTGCAGCATGGGCTGCTGGCCGTTGTGCACACAGGACAGGTAGAGACTCGTCCCCTTGATGCCCAGCGCCACCGGGAAGCTCGTGGAGACCTGGACTCTGGTGCCGCTTTTGGGTCTGTAGAGAGCCATGTTCAGCCTCACTGCAAGAGGGGAGAGAGTCAGTGACGGGGCAGGGAGCGGCCGAAGCTGCGGGGCTTTCTCTGGGGACGGTCCCGGGTTCATGCTGGGCCTGGGGCCGGGCTCACCTTGGTGTTGGATGTTGGGGCCTTGCAGATGCATTGCCACCAGCTGGGCCGGCGCCTCCAGCTTGAAGCACTTCTGGTCAGTGTCCCGGATCTCGCAGGAGATGGAGCGGAGGTAGCGGTAGATGGAATTCACCGCGTAGGTGACGCTGTGGCTCTCGAACGAGACGGTCTCTGCAAGCCAGCACGTGCACAGAGGTTACTCTCGCCTCCCGTTCTCTGAGCCCCGCTCGCCTCTCCAGCCCGGGGACCCCACACCACCCAGAGCTTGAGGAACGGATCAGTGGGTGTGGGATTTGATCGTTTCCCAGCTGTGTGTCATGGGCCCCGTACTGCTAACAGCCAATGGGGATTCCCCCTTCTCCTTAGGGCCTGGCGTTGGAGTCCTGCCTTGCTGTGGCTGCGGAGTTCCTGACAGCTGTGACTTTGCTGTAGTGCATGGGCCTGGGGACTGAAGAGCGGCCTGTAACCTTTGGCCTGCCCTTCCCGTGCCACGGTATTTGCCCCCTCCCCTCCAGGAACCTGGCCTTGTGTACCTGGGGCTTCTGTGGAAATGGGGGGTCATTGCACTGGTGGGGAAACCGAGGCCAAGTGAGGGTGGGCACTTAGACAGGCATACTGGTTAGGGCACTAGCCTAGCCCTAGTCAGTTCCTTGCTCTGCCACTGTCTCCTTGAAGTCACTGCCTCACTCCGTGCCTCAGTTTCCCCAAGTGGAGACTAGCCTTGCCCCCAGGGGTGTTGCGGGACAAAGGCGTTAAAGCCTGTAAGCGTTTCGGGCCCCAGCCCCCAGAGCTGCAAGGCACCAAACTCGCGCCCATTCCAGGACCGTGGGCAGCCTGGGGTCACATCAATCCCTCAGTGCGAGACGCCCACGCTGCACAGCGCTGGTGTCGGGGGGCTCCAGAGCCCCCTGCCCCCCCCCCTCGGCAGCAGGGACCCCGGGCCCTACCGAAGACGGCGTCCAAGATGCTGCTCAAGTCATTGTCCGAGAAGAGCGTCGCTTTCGGCTTCTTCATCTTCTCCAGGGCGACCAGCAGCACCACGGACCGGCGGAAGGTCCGGAGAGAGGTCTTCTCCGTGTACTTCAGCTGGATGCCCATGTCGCAGGCGGAGCAGCTCCGGGAGAGGGTGCAGGACCTCGGGCACCGGGCAAGGCTCTGTGGGCAAGGAGACCAGGTGGTGACGCAAGCGGCTGCCTCGCCCTCCCACCCAGCCAAGAGCTGGACCGGGGCAGGAACCGCCTCTGAGCCCTCCGGCCGGGCCTGGCCTGTGCCAAGAGACCCCCGGGGCGACAGGCTGGGCATGCCAGCGGGCCCCAGTGTGAGCTGCTGCTCCCCCCAGCTAACCCCAGAGAGGCCCCTGCTAACCCTGGACGGGGCTTCCCCGGAGATCGGACCCCTCTCCCCTGCTGCCCTCCTCCGCTTTCCCACGGGTGGGGGGGGAAAGGGGAGGCACTAACAGCAGCTAGCCCGACAGGCTACCCCAGGGCCGGCTGCTGCCGGACACGCTGCCCCAGCCCCGCTGGCCGGGCTGCTCACGGGGCCGGAGGGCCCTGACCGAGCCGCGCTGCCGGGCAGCTAACCGGGCTGTGGCCAGATCTGAGCTCCAGGAAGGGGGGGGCTGGAGTCTGCCGCTTACCTTCCCCAGGTAGGGCTGGTCGACTTCGTAGAACTGCTCATCGCTCACGCTGCAGGCAAGGGACAGACAAAGCCGTTAGTGCCAGGGAGAGACTCTCCTGCAGGCGCAGGGGGCTCGGGGCCCACCGCTAAGGCCCTGCCAGGAGACGTAGCCCTGCAAAGGGGGGTGCTTTCACCCTGAGGCGCCAGCACGAACCCCCAGCTCTGAGCCCCGCGACGACAGGGACTCGGTCAGTTACCTGCAGAACTCCAGCGACTCCTGCATGTCGGGGACAGCTGCCATGGCTGCGTCTGGTGGTGAAACCTGAGAGGGGAGAAAGCCAGACCCCATCAGCCTCAGGCCGGGGCCTCTCCAGCTGGCCCTGGAGAGCGAGACTCTGTCTCCCCGCCTAGAGGCCCTGGAATCCACCCGCTGGGCGCCCCTTCCGGCCCTCTCAGCCGACCGAGCAAGGACCGATTTATGGATTGGCCTGACGCCAACGTGAAAGGAAAGGGCCAGAGAGGAGTCTCCGCACATCCGGGCGTCACGCTGGGATTGCCCGGGGTCCAGGCGGGACAGTCTGACCCTATTGCTGGGACAGCCGCAGCGGCGCATGGGGCCCTCGCCCAGGGCCGTGCCAAGCGAACACACCGGCGAGCGCAGCGTTCCCCCCGTCCCTCCGAACGCTGGCAGCCACCAGATCCGGGACGCCGCACGCCAGCCATCCTGCACAAGGGGGCGCTGAGCGCAGGCGGTCCCCAGACGCTGCGCCCTGCACCCCCAGACTCAAGCCGTGCCCCCGCTCAAAGCCCACAGAGGCTTTGCCTCGCCTGCCTCAGAGCCCTGGTGACAGGACCTGCCCGGTGCGCCGGCTGCCACCCCGGCTGCCCCTCCGACAGGACTGCCAGCCCCGAGCGAGCTCTGTGCCCGGTACCTGTGATGCGAGTGCTGGCCCTTCTCGGAGAGTCCGTGATGCCTGCCCCTCGGCGCTGCTCAGCTGATATAGGGCCCCGCACCGGAAGGAGGCGGGTTCTCTGTCAATTTCGTCAGTGGGTAATACACAGAAATGAGGAAGTGTGGTTATGAATACGAACCCCCCCCTGCTCGGGCACGACGCCAACGTGCACATGAGGGATGCCCCCCCTCCCCCGCTGCACTCCCGGCTGATGCACCTCTGGGGCACGGACCTGACACTTCTCCATGCGGGGGCAGGTGATTCCACCCGAGAAACGTCCCTGGGGCCCAGCCAGAGCCCCCGAGTTCCCCCAGGCCAAAGAGCCACCTCTCGGGGAAGCCGGACAGCCAGGGCCCTGTGGCACTGCAGAGCCCCACACGCTGGGCTGGGCACAAGCCCTGATGCCCGTTTGACCGGGACCTGCGAGAAGCGGAGGGCCCATTCCCATGCAGGGACCAGGCCGGCTGGGCACGTCCCTCATGGAGAGCTGGCAGGGGAAAGCGAGGCGCGGGCGCTGTCCGCCAGTCAGCGTGGGGCAGGCTGCCCGTTGGACACGAGGGCCCAGGGAGCTGCATCCGCCTGGCGCCGCAAAGCGAGTGTGTGCGGCTCCCGAGGGGTCAGCCCCTCTGTGGTCGGCCTGGTCAGCAACATGCCAAGGACAAGACGTTTAACCTGGTTGGCCCCGGGCCCCGTGCAGCCGTCTCACCTGGCTCCATCGTCCCGGCACCCTTGCTCTCAAGGCCAGAACCATCCAGAGGGGCGCTGGGCACCAGCAATTTTGGGGAAGACCTGTGGGTCCGGCTGAGGGAAATGTTTGTGCATTCACCGAACCTGCTCTTTCTGGGGCACCAACGCACCCGGGGGTCCCACTCGGAGAACAGTTTCAGCAGGAAAAACCTGAAACTACATAGTGTGGAAATGGTAAAACTTTTCATTTAGAAACAACTTCCCCCTGGACTCTTTGGCAATGACATTCTTGAAACTTGCCAGGGTGTTGCGATAGCCGTGTGGCTCCCAGGGCCCAGAGGCAGCGGCTGAGGTCATATCTTCTGTGGGGCCCGTTTCTGCTGCTGACTGAAAGTGATGAGTGCCGAGCTGACCCTACATCGGGGAAGCGGACAGTTTGCTGCAAAGGGGAAGCAGCTAAGGCGTTCACACAGGTCGCAAGGGAACATTCGAGGTGCACGGGGCAGCCAGCCCCTCCAAAGTCACAGGGAAAAGAAGGGTCGGGGGTCGGGCTGTCGAAACGAGCCCTAAATTCAGAGTAAATGTTGATTCCTGCCGGGGTGTTTGGACTCGAGCAGCGTTAGGAAAGTGACTTGCCTGGCTTGTCTTTCGAAGGCGTTTTGAAATTAAATGCCAGAGCAAAAACAACATTTTTGTAACGGAAAAATGTCCGAAATGGAGCATCTTGCAGCAGCAGCCGTAGGGGGTATCTGTGAACATGGGCGGTGGGTGAATGGCTGGTTTGGGGAGGCACACCCCCAGCCCCGCCCCTTCTGTGCCCACAGGAGCCCTCCCAGCCCCTCTTGCCGCCACTGGCTCCTGCTCCCCCCCCCCCAAACTCCCCTCATTGTGGCTGCTGGTGGGACCCATCCCAAGGCTCAGCCCCCCCCCCGGGAGTGCCACGTTGCCAACCCCCCCACCCATCTTGGACCCCGCCCCCCCAGGACGGCCCTGGTCACCAGTCCCAGTGCTAGCGAAGATCCCGGCAGACCGACAGGGCTCCAGGGGTGGAGACTCCACAGCTCCCAGGGCAGCTCAGTCCAGGGGCTCTCCCCGGAGCAGGATGTCTTTCCCAGAGCCCAGCCTTGCTGCGGCTGAGGCCAGTTGAAGGCCAGTGTGGCTGCCGCGGGTGGGAATGTGGGCGGCCGCAGAGGGGCGCAAGACACCACAAGCACAAGGGGAGCGGCCCCTGGCCGGGGCCGTGCGGCACGTTTCTTTACACACGCTGTAGGAGCAAGCGAGAGACGCCGGCGGGGGGAGCCCAGACTTGGCGGGGAGGCGAGCCGGTAACGGAGGCCGTCGGGAAAGCAGACGTGTTTAGCGCCCATTTTGTTAGACCGGGGCTACTCACTTTGGAAGCCCCGGGGGCCACAATGATACAGCACACGCTGAGGGCCGCAGCGTAAGTGTGTTCACATAGACATGCAAATATATATGCAAATATATGCAAATAGCTTCTCTCACACTGGCGGGCATGAATACAAAGCACTTCCCACAATGCTCCAGGCACCTCCTCTCTGGGGGCTAGAAACGCCGACACCCCGTTCTAGCCAGTCCGTCCGCTTGCGTCTTTCAACGCTCGCCCCGCCTGGGAGACGCCTCGCCGTCGGGGAGCCTGTTCCCAGGGGAGGCCGTGTTCAAAGGATCCCACGTGTGGGCAGGTGTTGAGCCCTGTGTAAACCCAAACCGCACTGCGGGCCACAAACAAACAGGCCCACAGGCCTCGTGTCTGCTCTGAAGGTTAATGGTGACCAGACACTAGCACAATTCCTATTGAAGGTGGGGGAGGAACAAGCCAAACCCGGTGCCAGGAGAGGTAGAGCAGTTAACGCCTTCCAGTCAGCAGAGCCGGGTGAAATTCACTCTCGGGGACTTGACGAAAGAGCTGGACCCTCCATGGAGCCTCTAGCAATCTCCTGTGAGCGCTCCTGGCGATGGGCAAACCCAGCACCTGTTTTCAAACGGGACGGGCGTAGCTAGGGAGTGGGAGGTTAGTCAGTCTCCTTTCAGGACCTCGAACGATTCCAGAGCGAATGATTAAACGAGCCGTTTGTAGGCACTTGGCGGGAGCCTCCCCCCCCCCAGTGAGAGATACTTAAGGGGGAGAATGTGTGACAGGGCGTTCGCCCTGCACGGGCCCTTTAAGGGCAAACCCCGGCCTGGAGCAGGGCCTGGGAGTTTAGCCCCAGCTGATGCTGCTTTAGTTGATTAGGGCCCAGCTGGGAGCCAGATAAGCGCATGGGTGGCTGCTCCCAGGGAGGGCAGTGAGAGCCTGGCTGCTGGGGGAGTAGGAGGCTCCCTGGAGCTAAGGCGAGGCGAGGCGAGGGGAGCTCTGGCCAAGCAAACCCCCAGACTGCAGGGCCTGAATAACGGCCTGCTGAAGAAACAACCACCCCTGGAAGGGGGGCTCAGAGACTGACGTGGGCACTGCCGGAGGGCAGTGTATTGAAGAGGACGCCACGGCCTGGAGGAAAGAGGGGAAACACCACCTGAGGGAAGGTACCTCGCCAGGCAAAGAAGCTAATTCCTGAGGACAGACAGCAGGGGGTGCTATGGTGGTGAGCGAACCCCTCACAAGCCCCCATCACAGTGTACAGATAGTCGGGATTGTTTTCCAATGGGCGTTACTTTACATTTATTCACATTCAATTTCATTTGCCATTTTGTTGCCCAATCTCCCAATTTGGCGAGATCTTTTTGAAGCTCTTCACAGGCTGCTTTGGTCTTAACAATCTTGAGCAGTTTGGGATCATCTGCAAATGTTGCCACCTCCCTGTTTACCCCTTTCTTGAGATCATTTATACATAAATTCAATAGGATGGGTCCCAGGACAGACCCTTGGGGGACCCCACTAGTTACCTCTCTCCACTCGGAAAACTGACCATTTATTCCTACCATTTGTTTCCTGGCTTTTAACCAGTTCTCAGTCCACAATAGGACCTTCCCTCGTATCCCATGACAACTTACTTTACTTAAGAGTCTTTGGTGAGGGACCTAGTCAAAAGCTTTCTGGAAATCTAAGTACACTACATCCACTGGATCCCCTTGTCTACATGTTTGTTGACCCCTTCAAAGAACTCTTAAGGCTGTGTCTAGACTGGCATGATTTTCTGGAAATGCTTTTAACGAAAAAGGTTTCCGTTAAAAGCATTTTTGGAAAAGAGCATCTAGATTGGCAGGACGCTTTTCCGCAAAAGCACTCTTTGCGGAAAAGCGTCCATGTCAATCTAGACACGTTTTTGCACAAAAAAGCCCCGATCGCTATTTTTGCGATCGGGGCTTTTTTGCGCAAAACAAATCTGAGCTGTCTATACTGGACCCTCTTGTGCAAAAGGGACTTTTGCCCGAATGGGAGCAGCATAGTATTTCTGCAAAAAGCACTGATTTCTTACAGTAGGAAGTCAGTGCTTTTGCGGAAATTCAAGCGGCCAGTGTAGACAGCTGGCAAGTTTTTCCAGAAAAGCGGCTGATTTTCCAGAAAAGCGGAAAAACTGGCCAGTCTAGACACAGCCTAATAGATTAGTAAGACTTGATTTCCCTTTACAGAAACCACGTTGACTTCCCCCAACAAATTATATTCATCCACGCGTCCGCCAATTTTATTCTTGACTATAGTTTCAACTAACTTGCCCAGTACTGACGTTAGACTTACTGGTCTGTAATTGCCAGGATCACCTCTAGAGCTCTTTTTAAATATTGGCGTCACATTAGCTATCTTCCAGTCATTAGGTACGGAAGCTGATTTAAAGGATCGGTTACAAACACAGGTTAACAGTTCCGCAATTTCCCACTGGAGTTCTTTCAGAGCTCTCGGGTGAATGCCATCCGGTCCCGGTGACTTGTTACTGTTTAGTTCACCAATTTGTTCCAAAACCTCCTCTAATGGCCCCTCAATTCCTCAGATTTGTCACCTAAAAAGAATGGCTCGGGTTTGGGAATCTCCCCAGTATCTCAGGCATAGCTCCCCCATGGATACCTCTTTCTGGAAGAAAATTGCTTCTGTTCCTCAGCAAGTCCGGCGAGGGTTGTCCGTGCCGAGGTGCATTCCGCCGTGGCCAGCCGGCGTGTGTGTATGTCCTGTCCCGGTGCCGTCCCAGCTCCGCTGGCCCAGCAGACCTCGGGAGCAGTACCCAGAAAGACCCGATGCAGCAAGGGGCTGGGCCCTCTGAAGTGGGGAGCAGGGTAGAGGCGCTGCCCCTCCCCCCCGGCTTGCTTGAAAGGGTTTCGGTTGGGGACACCTTGTTCTAGCCCCTGGGGCGGAGAGGTGCCGGGCAGGCGGTAACAGTTGGTGGGGGTGGAGAAGAGGCATCAGCGGTTTAGCCTTCCCTGGCCTATCACACCTGCCCGCCCGCCATGCCCCTCGCTGGCCAACGCTGCCCTCGGTGGCTTCTTTCACACACTGATACAACCTGGCCAAGGCTCACACTCGCGATGTGGTGAGCTACCGACCCCCCCACCCCTGCTGGTTGGAAGGACTCCCTCCCTCCCCCCGTTCACTACTCCATCCTCCTGGCCTTGCAGAGCTCGGGGGGCGTGATCCGAGGAGCGGGCGGGCGCCAGGCAGCGGGCATGCCGTGGTGCGCAGCTCAGGCCAGGGCTGGCAGAGCAGGGAGCTCTCTGACGGGCTGGCAGGGCCCTGGGGTGCAGAAGGCAGAACCTGTAAGTTCCATTCCCCGCTGGCGCTGTGACTGTGCCGGCCGGTGGGAGTGGGTTCGACGTAGCTGTGCCCGTGGCTTTGCCAGGCCCCGGGGCCCACACTTGCCTACAAGGCCTGGCCACGGCAGGCTTCAGGTCTAGCCCAGTCCCCTCCCACATCTCCCAGCCTGGCCACTGTCCTGGGGCTGTTCCAGAGGAGCGGCCACGCCCAGCCCAGCGCCTGGTTTTGCCCACGAGGCCGTGTCAGCTCAGCAAGCCAGGCAGGGAGGAATCGCAGCTGTTCTTTCTCCGTGCACGGAGCTGGCGGGGCCAGGCCCACGACCCCGGCTCCGGCACCCCCGGTGCTCGCTCGGTGCCGAGAAGGGAGGCGCCCGCTGTCTGGGCTTGGTGCATGCTGGCCCTCCCGCTGGCTGCAGGGCAGAGGGATGAGAGGGGTGCAGCCAGCCTCCCGGCTGCATGTCCCCTGCTAGGGCTTGTGCAGATGGATCCGCTGCTTGTTTCACTTCCCGCCCCCCGCGTCGGCTTCTCGTTCAAACCTCAGAGCAAGTGTCGGGCGCGTGCTCCCTGCCTGCTCAGCCCCGCAGCGCCTGAGGTTCACCACGCCTCTTGCACGTCGGCTTACGCCCTGTCCCCTGCGCCGGGAGGCCTGGTTCCTGCCTGCAGAGCGCAGGGGGTGGCGCGGGGTTGGGGTCCTGGCTGCACACACAGGGTCAAACTGAGACAACCCCCCCCACGTTGTGCCAGGCCGCAAAAGACCCGGGGGGGGGAGAGGCGGGAAACGGAGGCAGAGTGACGGAAAATTCCACTCCCCTTGAGCGGCAGAGTGAGCGGCCTGGGCAGCTGAACCGGTGCACGGCTGAGCCCCCGGGGGTGGGTGCTGGGTGCTCGCCCTGGCCCCGCGTCATGCAGGCCGCAGGTGGCAAACCCTGGCAGTGAGGTGCGAGCTCCGGCAGCGCAGCCCAGGGCTCCCCCCACAAAGCTGAGGGAAGAGGCTGCGGCTTGGAGCTGTAAATGCCAGTGAGGCTGCCTGGAAGGGGCCGTCCCATCAGTCTTTATAGGGGTCCTCCGAGGCGGAGGGGGACCTGGGCCCTCCCCCTCTCCAGGTCCCAGCCCAGGACCCTAAGGGTAGGTGTCCTAGACGCGTTGCCCAACCGGGATGGCCATGGCCACAACTCGCCGGTCCCCGGGTCTCCCTGACCCTGTCCTGGGCTGCTTCCTCTGTCTCGGCCAGTCCTTGTCCATCTCCCCCCGGGTTGGGGGGAGGGGGCTCACCCCTCCTCGTCGGGCTGTTCCACTCCCCGGTCGGCGCCTCCGGCGCCCCGTCAGTCCTGGTTCAGGTCTCCGCTGGCTCGGTTCTCCCTGGTCAGGTTCTCTGTTCCGTGCTCCTGCTTCCAGCGGGAGCCCGCTTTTAAAGTTGGCGCCCCTCGCCGGGGATGCCGGCGCCTGCGCGCTGGGCCGTCGGCTCCCCCGCCCCTGGGCAGCTGACTCGGGGGTCGACTGCGCTTGCGCAGGCAACTGCCGCCGAACAGGCTCGGCAGAGCCGCCCCGTCTCCTCAGCAGCTGCGCCGCCCGGCGCGTCCATGCGGGGCGCGGGGCTAGCGTCTGCGGCCCCGGTCGCCCCGTCACCCACCCCCTCCTTAGGTTTCTTGCCTTTTTCCCTTCTGTGATGCTTTCCGGCTCGTCCGTTCTCGAAAAAAAGTCCGCGTTGTTGCATCGCCCCGGACAGAGACATGTCACATCAAACCTGTAAGGTTGTGAGGCCAGATACCATCTTGTTATTCGGGGGTTAGTCTCTTTCATAGACTGCAGCCACTTGAGGGGGCCATGGTCCGTTATTAGTTTGAAGGGGTTTCCTAGTAAGTAATAGCGGAGAGCCTCAATCGCCCATATCACCGCTAGGGCCTCTTTTTCTATTGTGGCGTATGCCTTTTCCCTGGGGAACAGTTTCCGGCTCATATAGGATTGGGTGTTCCTCCCCGTCTATCTCCTGAGCTAAGACGGCCCCTAATCCTACCACCGATGCATCCGTCTGCACTATAGACTCCCTCGAAGTTCGGTTGCCTTAACACCGGGGCTCGCATCAAGGCCGTCTAATTCGTTAAAGGCCCGTTCGGCCTCCGCTGAGCGTATCACCCTTTTTGGTTGCTCAGCTTTCGTCAGGTCCGTAAGGGGGGTTGCTATCGTCGCAAATTGCGGGATGAATCTTCTGTAATACCCCGCCAGGCCCAAGAATTGCCGCACCTGCTTCCTGGTCGTTGGAAACCTATATCGGCTAAGGCTTTCACTTTGTCCGTTAGCGGTCGCAGTCTCCCCCTCCCCACAGTGTATCCTAGATAGGTTACCTCCCGTTGGCCTATATGGCATTTGGTGGGGTTGGCCGTGAGACCGGCTTCCCTTAACGTCCTGAACACTGCTCGCAGGTGTCGCGTATGGTCCTGCCAGTTTTGGCTGTAGATGACTGTGACGTAGTGGGGGGGAACTTGCTAACTCACTAGCCACTGTCTGTAGCACCACCGAGCAAGACAGGCGATGAGTCACTATGCAAAGAGGGTCTCAACCTGTCTGACCAGCTACCCCCCAGGGAGAGGAACAAAGGAAGGTGGATGCTGCCCTGGCTGGGGGACAGGGCTGGAGGAGAGTTAGTTAGCGTCGATCTAGGAGGACGGAGGAAGCAGCCTCAGCAACAGGCTGGGGGGTTTAGAAGCTGAGACCCCCCCATATCAAGGGGGGCAGAGGCATCCTAGACCTGCCATGTAACCTGGTGACATCTGTGCTGTGCTGTACCCTGGGGAGGCAATAAACTCCCTCTGTTCTACCGGCTGGTGGAGTCTGTTTGTGCCATTTCGGGGGTGCAGGAGACGGGGACCCCAACGTGTCTTCACAATGACTATGTCATCAATATAGGCTGCTGCATAGTCCCGGTGGTCCTGCAAGACTTGGTCCATCAGCCTTTGGAATGTCGCAGCCGCCCCATGTAGGACGAACGGCATTGTTTTGAACTGAAATAACCCGAACGGGGTTGAAAAGGCTGTTTTTTTTCTCTTGAGGCGGGGGTAAGCAGGATCTGCCAGTACCCTTTCGTCAAATCTAGGGTCGATATGTTCCTGGCCTGCCCTAGTCTATCTAGCAGTTCATCCACGCGGGGCATAGGGTACGCGTCGAATCGGGATATCGCATTCACCTTCCGGAAATCCACGCAGAATCGGAGTGTCCCGTCTGGCTCCGGTCCGAGTATGATGGCACCCCTCCAGCCGCTCCAGGACTCTTCAATCACCCCTAGCTTTAACATCTCCTGGACCTCTTTTCATACGGGGTCCCACATTTTCCGGGGTAGGGGCCTTATCGCGTCACATACCCTTTTCCCCGGGGTCGTGGAGATGTGCTGATACATCGCTGATGTTCTCCCTGGGGTCCTCGTGAGCATGGTGGCGTACTCCTGTGCGATGACTTCGACCTCTCGGCGTTGGGCTGTCGTGAGGTCCTCTCCCATAGCTGGGGCTACACTGCCCACCATCTCCCCCGCCCAGGGGCCCACTTCCGGCTCTTCTAGCTCCGTTGTGATCAGGAGCGCTTCGCGGGGTTTCCACTATTTCAAAAGGTTGACATGATATATCTGTGACCTCGCCCGCTTCTCATCTAGCCGTACTTCGTAATCCACTGGCCCGACTCTCCGTACCACCTCAAAGGGGCCCTGCCACCGGGCTAACAGCTTCAATTCTTTTATCAGCAGCAGGAGAAGGACTCGATCGCCGGCCTCGAACTCCCTCATTTTAGTGCCCCGGTTGTACGCTAGCTCCTGGCGGTCTTGAGCCTGCCGCAAATTTCTTTCCGCAAACTCGCCGAGCCGCTTTAGCCTCTCTTAACTTTAAGACGTAGTTTATGTTCCCCTGGACTCTGGACTCCTGCTCTTCCCAGGTTTCCTTGACCAGGTCTAAGATGCCCCGTGGCTGTCGTCCGTACAGCAGTTCGAACGGCGAGAACCCGGTCGAAGCGTGCGGCACCTCTCTGATGGCAAATAGCAGGGCTGGCAGGGCCTTATCCCAGTCACGGGGTTCCTCGTCTAGAAATCGTCTCAGCATTTCTTTCAGGGTCCGGTTAAATCTCTCTACCACCCTGTCCGTCTGGAGGGGGTAGACCGAAGTCCACAACGTTCTTACTTGTAGTAACCTGCACAACTCTTGGATCAAGCGGGATGTCACATTAGTCCCTCGATCCGTTAGGATCTCTTTGGGAATTCCCACTTGGGCGAATATTTTGCTTAGTTCTCCTGCTATCGTGGCTGCGGTGGTGTTCCTCAGTGGCACGGCCTCGGGGTAACCGGTTGCATAGTCCACGAGGTGTACCGATAGTTCGGAATAGGAACCTAGTCCGAACTACCTAGTTCGAGCCCCGTGTAGCCGCGCTACACGGGGTTCGAACCAGCAGGGATTTAAAAATGGCGGCTCCCCGCTTATGCAAATGAAGCCCGAGAAATTCAAATCCCGGGCTTCATTTGCAAGTGCGGTATGCCTACATTACCCCGCTAGTTTGAACTAGCGGGGTAGTGTAGACATACCCATAGAGGTCTATAAAATCATGACTGGTGTGGAGAAAGTGAATAAGGAAAAGTTATTTACTTATTCCCACAATGTAAGAACTAGGGGTCACTAAATGAAATGAATAGGCAGCAGGTTTAAAACAAACAAAAGGAAGTTTTTCTTCACATAGTGCACAGTCAACCTGTGGAACTCCTTGCCAGAGGATGTGATGAAAACTAGGACTTTACCAGGGTTCAAAAAAGAGCTAGATAGATTCATGGAGGTTTCGTCCATCAATGGCTATTAGCCAGGATGGGTAGGAATGGTGTCCCTAGCCCAGTGGTCCCCAACCTTTCGGGGCTGCTGGGCGCTCGGGGGCGGGGCTGGCCCAGATCATTCAGCGGACACACACAAATGCCCCAGCAGGCGCCGTGGCGCCGTGTTGGGGACCACTGCCCTAGCCTCTGTTTGTCTGGAAATGGGTGACGGGAGGGATCACGTGAGGATTTCCTGTTGTTCCTCCCTCTGGGGCACCTGGCCACTGTGGGCAGACAGGTCACTGGGCTGGATGGACTGTTGGTCTGACCCCGTCTGGCCGTTCTTATGCCTGACAAGCTATTGCAGAATATTCCCGTCTATTTCTTTGTGTAGTCCAGGCTGGAATGTGTCTGGCCTCTGGTTCCATCCACGCTCTTGTCCTGCCCTCTTTCTGGCCATATTAACCACTCCTCAAACACTCACGGATGGCAAGTGGGTACGCTTCCCCTTCTGGGGGGGAGAGACAACAGCCAGCATGGTTTTGTCAAGAACAAATCACGTCAAACCAGCCTGAGAGCTTCCTTTAATCGGGTGGACAGGAGGAAGTGGTGGTTGCGGTACATCTCGACTGTAGTAAGGCTTTTGATACTGTCACACGCGACCTTCTCCTAAAGGAACTAGGGAAATGCAGCCTAGATCGGTGGCTCTCAGACTGTGTGTGAGTGGCCTTGTCAGACAGCAAGCCTCTGAATATGGCCCCCCCCTGAAAATTAACCCCCGTGTTTCTATGTATTGCTATTTTACAGGCTAGTTCATAGCCCTCTTGTTTAAAATGCATTTCTCTTTTCTCACTGCTTTTAAATTCAGACTAGGAGGCGTGTTGCTGAATTAGAAGTGGCGGGAGGGGGGGGATATTTCTTGTTCAATCCTGGGGTGGGGGGGAATTGGTTCATATCACTTTTCACAGGGGCTTACTCGTGCTGCAGCGCTGCCCTCGCTTCTGCCCTCTGCCTGCAGCCGAGCTGGGCACCCGGAGAGCCGGGCAGCGTCCCGGCCAGCAGCAGGAGCGCTGCCGAAGGACGGGTGGCAATGCTGTGCCATGCTCCTTCGCTCTGCGAGAGGTTTGACCCTTGCGCTGGGAGGGATGGCAGAGGCAAAATTTGGGGGGGCTAAAGCCCTCAAGTCCCCCAACCCGTTACATTATCGACTGCTCTCTGCATGTGCTGAGCTCCGTGTGCTGCTGGGCCTGGAGCGTAAGGCAGCTCCCCAGGTCTGGACAGCCAGGTTCTCCCACTGTCTCTGTGCCGCACGCGGGCGGGCAAGCGCTGGCCGAATCCCCGTCGCTGGAGATCTGACAGCAGCCCAGACACACACCTGTCAGGGACAGTCCAGCTGGTGCTTGGCTCTGCCGTGTGTGCAGGGGACTCAAGTTAAGCTCCCTCTAGCTGCTCGCCTGGGCCTCCTTCTGCACTAACGCGCCCCGTGCTGGGCTCCGGGCGGCTGCAGACAGCACTGCCTGCCTGCCCCAGCACCGGCCTGCTGCAGCTGGAGGAGAAGCACCTCTCTCCCCCCCAGCACCTGGTGGCAGGAGGCCTCTCCCCTCCCTGGTCCTGGGCTCTGGCTGCTCCCTGCTGTGTCTGGGAGAGAGGCAGGTTCTGCCTGCCACCACGGCAGCTCCGGGCTAGGTCTGGGGAGCACGCCTCTCCCCTCGCCATGCTGCCCCACCCAGAGCTGCCAGGCGCCTTCCCCTGGCCCCAAGCTGCTGCTGGGAGGGTGGGGGGGGGCCTTTTTCCCCAGGCACCCTGAACCCCTCAGTCCTGGCCCCACACGCCTGCCAGAGCCTCACCCTGCCCCCAGCCCCTCAGCCCCGCCACACGCCGTGGAATGACTTTTGGGATGTGATGCCCCCTCCATACCAGGGCACGCAGCAAACGTGGTTCCTCACACAGCCGGGGGCTCTGCTCTCATGGCTCCCCCAGCCTCACCCGCCTGAGGCTCTCAGAGTGCCTCGCGCCTGCCGCCCCCAGTGTGCCCCGCACTGTAGCTAAGTGCAGGGGGCGCGGCAGGGACCCATGCAAGGGCCCGATGCACCTGCAGCTGCCTGGCACCCGCTGCTGGCGATGGGGAGACGGGCAGACGGGGCCCAGGGGACCGGAAATGGCCAGACGCATCCCTTGCCCGGCAGGCCGGCGCCCTGCTGTTGCCGTTGCACAATTGTGGGCCCAGGTCGCAGCCTGCACCCAGCGCAGGGCCCAGCTGGCCACCGGTGGCGTCTGGAAGAACTTCCGTCCTGGCCAGGCGGGGACCGAGCCCTGCCCACCCCAGCAAGCCCTGGCAGGAGCAAGAGGAGGGCCTGGAACCGAGCCCCTGTATCACAGGCTTGAGGCCCGGGCGTGGCGGCCAGCAGAGCGGGGAGCAAGAGGCAGGCCCCGTGCAGAGCTCGGCAGAGCAGGGCTGCCCTCACGCTGCCCCGAGGGGCCAGGCCCAGCCCAGGAGCATGTTCCCGAGGGCTGGGAGCCTTGTGAAGAAACGTCTCCCCCCCAGAGGACAAACCCACCAACCTGGGTCAGGCCAGGCTCCGACCCAGCAGCCAGCGAGCCCCCTGCAAGAACAGGGGTGGCGCTAGGTAACGCTGGAGGGGGACAGGCGTTGGAACAGACCAAGGGCGCTGCGGGACCTCTCGGACTGAGCCCGCCTGGAGACGGCTGACCAGGGCACTCCGTGCGAGGCTGGCTCGTCGGACTGCAGCCTGGGCGGGCTCTGGGCGTCGCTCTATCCCCGCGGCGTGCGGGCTCCGTCCCAGCGCTGCACCGATCCCTGTGAGAGCCATTCTGGGGGCCAGAGAGCCAAGGGGCCCGGAGGGCTAAGCAGTGAGCAGCCCTCACAGCCAAGCGGGTGGAGCTGGGCCGTATGGGGGAGAACGGGGGTTGAGGCCAGTCCTGGCCAGACTACTACAGAGAAAGGGGGTTTGGCTGCTAACTCCCGTAGAAGTGAGTCCGTGCATGGGGTGACAGCCCTGCCCTGGCTGAGGAGAAGGCCCGAGAGGCTCCAGTGGTGAGTTCCGGGGATAAACCTGCTCTCCCACACGCTGTCTTCCTGGCCTGCTCCAGGTATCACGCCGGCCTGTTCACACGCCCCAGACGTCAGCACCACAGCGCCCGGTTTACACCTGGTGCAGGTGAGAGGAGTCAGCAAAGCGCGCAGGCGCAGGAGCAGGCGCGGCCCAGGGCACAGAGCGGAGCGCGCAGAGCAGAGAGAGCGGAGTGCGCAGGCACAGGCCCAGCCCAGGGCACAGAGCAGAGCGCGCAGAGCAGAGAGCAGAGCGCGCAGAGCAGAGAGAGCAGAGTGCACAGGCGCAGGCCCAGCCCAGAGTGCAGAGCAGAGAAAGCGGAGCGCGCAGGCCCAGCCCAGGGCACAGAGCGGAGCACGCAGAGCAGAGAGAGCGGAGCACACAGAGCAGAAAGAGCGGAGCGCGCAGGCCCAGCCCAGGGCACAGAGCAGAGAGCGCAGAGCAGAGAGAGCAGAGCACGCAGGCGCAGGCCCAGCCCAGGGCACAGAGCAGAGCGCGCAGAGCAGAGAGAGCAGAGCACGCAGGCGCAGGCCCAGCCCAGGGCACAGAGCAGAGCGCGCAGAGCAGAGAGAGCGGAGCGCGCAGGCGCAGGCCCAGCCCAGGGCACAGATCAGAGCGCGCAGAGCAGAGAGAGCAGAGCACGCAGGCGCAGGCCCAGCCCAGGGCACAGAGCGGAGCGTGCAGAGCAGAGAGAGCAGAGCACGCAGGCGCAGGCCCTGCCCAGGGCACAGAGCAGAGCGCGCAGAGCAGAGAGCAGAGCGTGCAGAGCAGAGAGCAGAGCGCGCAGCCGCAGGCCCAGCCCAGGGCGTGGAGCAGAGGGGCGGTTGCCAATTCAGCCATCACGCTGGGTAGTGTTAACCCCCCGAGTGCAGCAAAGCAGCAGTTCTGCTGCGAGGACGTGGCTGGGACGGTCCCGCCGCAGCCTTGAGCGAGAGCGAGTTGTTCCGACGTCTCCGGCTCTGTTATCACCTGATCTGCAGGAGGAGACATTTCCCTGTGACTCAGTGTCTGGGGTGGCCGCGATGGTGGCTCCCCTGCTCGCCTTGCTGCTAACGTGCTGCTCTTGCCCTTGTTTTTCTTCCCAGAGCAGGACAGACAATGGGATCCGGGCGACTTCTCCCCTCAGGGAAGGGGCAGCAGAGGAAGGTAACTGGAGCATCGGGCGTTCCAGAACTTCGCAGGCTGGGGCAGGTCCGCTGGCGGCCGAGCAGGGCCGTGCGCACGGACCTCGCGGGCGGGCCGAGTGAACTCACAGGCGTTTCCTCTCCTCGCTGCTAGATTCGTTCCCATCACAAGCTCCTGAGACGTCCACGGACGTGGGCATGGGCTCCAGGTAAGTGAGCAGGGCCCGGCGGCCCTCGGCCAGGGTCTGGGTCAGCTCTCACAGGTCCGTCCGCGCCTGGGAAGCAGGGAACAGCCATTCCCAGATTCACCCTCCCCGCGCGTGCTGGGATTCTAGCCTAGTGCCGGCTTGGGCCCCGACTCCCTTACTCCAGAACGTCCCCGTGGAACAAGCCCCGAGTGCCCGGCCCTGCGGCTCGGGTCCCTGCTGACACGGCCGGGGAGGAGCCAAGGTGCTGCTGTTCTGGGCTGCTCGCGTTCTCCACCCACTTGCCCCAGGGGGAATGATGACACCTGTTCTTAGGGCAATTGCGGCACACCCTGCCCATCCCCCGGCTCGGCAGACTCAGTGTGCCACCCTGCTCACGGCGCTGCCGCCCACGGTCTTCTCCAGCTGTGGGGAGGCCAGGGCAAGCGCCTAACCAGCTCTCCCAACAGGGCAGTGCGGCCTACCGGCTAGGGTCTCTCTCTCGTTCCCTCTCAGGGCAGCATGGCCTAGTGGCCAGAGACAGTAAGAACGACTGTGCCCCCACATGGGATCAGGCAGGCAGGAGGAGGTGAAACCAGGCCTGCCCTCTCCACCGGGTCCCGGCTGGCGTGGACCATCACTAGCTCCGTGGGGAATCCCACCAAAACACACCACGTGCCTGGGGTTGCAATTCCCCACCCTGGGCCACTTCCTGCCAGTCTCTTCCGGCGCGTTTCAAAGCGGCAGCTGGCGCGAGGTGCCCGGCTCAGCTGGGGACGCCCTGGCGGAACCCGGGCTCCACATGGCATTTCAAAGCGGCAGCGCCACCTGGAGCCTGGGGGCCAGTGGGCGACCGAGTCCCCCGCTGGCCCTGGGCTCCATGGCTTTGAAATGCACAAGAACCCCCTCTGGGAACTCCGGTGCATTTCAGAGCTGGCACCCGCCTGCAGCCCGGACTCAGCGGGACTTCCCACGGCCCGGGTTCCGCATTCCTCCTTTGAAAGGTACGAGAGCCCCAGAGGGGCCCAGCGGGGGCCTCCTGTACATTTCAAGGAGGAATGCAGAAGTGCCTTGACGTGGGAATTCCATCGACTAGTCAATTGACTGATATTTAACGTCCTTACTTTATACCTGGCCTCCAGCTGGAGCATGCCCAGCAGGGCTGTGGGGCGGGGCCTCCTCAGCCAGGTGAGCCAGGCTATCCCTCCCAGCCCCAGTGCGTGGGGATCTGCCCCCCACCCCGCCCCTGGTCACAGGCGGGAAGACGGCCCTGGGAAAGCGGCTGGTGATCTGCGGATTCCACCCGCACAGAAGGGCCCAGGGGCCAGGCTGAACCATGAAGAGATGCTGGGGTCGCCTCAGGCTTTATTCTGAAAGCTCTGGCTGCACCAGGGAGCGAGATGCTCGCTCTGGGATTCTGGACCTGCCCCCCGGCAGGTCAGGCAGGCGCAGGCCGCTCCTGAGGTGCAGCGCGGACAGTCAGGCCCGGGGCCGGCCAGAGCAGGCCCTAGAGAAGGTTGCCGGACAGGCTCTGTTGCAAGGCCCCCTCTGCCAGTGTGTGCAGCTCTGCTAATCCGCGAGCGCTCTGCCCATCTGAATGGCTCCCCTGGGGCCGACGCGCCCTGCTTGGCCTCAACTCGGCTCTGCGTACCCTGGGGGCTCGGGAGCTTGCTGGGGCTGGGACGTTTCAGCCCACGTTGGTCCAGCGCCTGGCCCCACGGCGCATCTCACAGGTCATATCAAGCCAGCGCGGGGATGAAACAGGTCGCGGGCGGCTCCTGAGGGGCTCGCTGTAATTGGATTCGAACTCCCTGAGGTGTCCATGCAGCGCCCCGGCACGCAGAGGTTTTGTGTCGGCGCGGGGCCCCGCAGTGGGGATCTCGTCTGGGTTTGAGAACTAGCCCGTGATCAGTGCTTCCTCTCGTTTCTTTCCACGCACGCATGGAATACATTTTGTTGTGTGCACCAAGGCCTGTTCAGATGCGCACCACCAACAGAAACACACGCAGGCCCCCGAGAGCACTCTGCTAGTCAGCTGGGCAGCACGTGACCCGCCCAAACGCTCAGCTCACAGGGAACCCTGCCCATGACCCTTTTGGTACCGCCTGCACCCTCACATTGCCAAGTCCCAGGAGGGGAGGGGACGTGCAGGCGGGGCCAGAGTTAAAGTTGCACCTTCGCCCTGAGCGTTGGCATTTTCTTACTCTTGGGTTCACGGCACGTACATGAAATTCTGCCTGCGCGGAGCGTTTCTGCAGGCCAAAAGCGCCCGGCCCCCGTGCACAGGGCCAGGGAGCCACAAGGAGACCCGGATGGGGGAGGAAGGACCGAGCCAGGTGTGTAGCAGCCAGAGCCAGCGTGGGGCTGGCAACCGTGGTGGCTGGGAGCGGGAGCGTGGAGCCCAGAGGTGGTGCCGATCTGGCTCAGTTCCACTGGTCTGAGCCCCATAAGTGTGGGGCGAGGGGACCAGGGAGCCTACACGGCCCTGCTTTCCCGTGTCGATTAGCGACGTGGACGCCGGAGTCCTTGCTCAGGCAAACTCCCCTGAGATCAAGCGGAGCTTTGCCCGAGCGGGGCTGTGGGCTGGGCGGCGGCAGGGGCTGCCGGTCTCAGACGGGGCAGGGCGACGAGGGGAGAAATCTCACCGCGCCTTGTTCTCTCCCCAGGAGCCCCGCGGGCCCCGTCTCCACGCACCCGGGACAGGTCTGCGCTCGCGGCCCCGCGCCCGGCCAGCCCCAGCCAGAGCTGGGCAGTGGATATGCAGAGCACTGGGCCGCAGCGGGGCCCAAAGGGGCACGACCCCCAGTGGGAACCAGCCCGGGGCTGTTGCCTGCTCCCCACAGGGCCCGTCCTGGGCAGGGCAGCCGGGGCGGGAGGGCCGCTGGCCCGTGGGGTGCAGGCGGGTCAGCAAATCGACCCCTTCCCCGGACTGACTCACTGGCCCTGCCCTGGGGTTTGTTCCATCCCCTGGCGCCGCCTGGCTGGAGAAACCCCCTCGCCCAGCACGTCCCGCCGGCAGCCAACGGCTCCGGGAGGCCTGGCTCCCCTCGGAGGGCGGCTGGGGAGACGCCCGGCCCCGGCAGCCAGCCTGGAGCCCCTCGGCCGAGTGCCAGGGCCAGCATCTCCCATCCCGCCCCTCCCCCCGGCAGCCAGCCTGGAGCCCCTCGGCCGAGTGCCAGGGCCAGCATCTCCCATCCCGCCCCTCCCCCCGGCAGCCAGCCTGGAGCCCCTCGGCCGAGTGCCAGGGCCAGCATCTCCCATCCCGCCCCTCCCCCCGGCGCCAGCCTGGAGCCCCTCGGCCGAGTGCCAGGGCCAGCATCTCCCATCCCGCCCCTCCCCCCGGCGCCAGCCTGGAGCCCCTCGGCCGAGTGCCAGGGCCAGCATCTCCCATCCCGCCCCTCCCCCCGGCAGCCAGCCTGGAGCCCCTCGGCCGAGTGCCAGGGCCAGCATCTCCCCGGGCAGCATGGCCAGTGGCTGGTCCAGGCCCCTCTTGCTGCTGCGTTGAGGGGCTGGCAGCCCCCTTGGTGACTCCTGGGGATCTGCCCCAGAGCTGGGCCCACGGAGGCGGGGGGGAAGAGGAGGAGGGCAGTGAGGGAGGGAGGGGGAATGAGCCCTGATTGGCTTGGATCTCAGAGAGCAGCCAATCAGGTTGCTCGGCAGGTGGGGCTCATCCCCGCCATCCTACACCCCAGGCCATGTGCTGCTGGCTGAGCAGAAGAGAAGACCCTTAGAGCAGCCAGACGGGGCCAGAGCAAAGGTCTGTCCAGCCCAGTGTCCTGGCTGCCCACAGTGACCAGGCTCTCAGGGGCTCTGCTCTGCTCCCATCATGGCTCAGCAGAGCCCAAGGGACCAGCCTGCCTGACAGCTGGTGTCCTTCTGTCCTTCCCAGCCGCCCTGCGCCCCCCCAGGACACAGCAGGCACCGAGCCGTGGCCGGGAGCTGGGCCAAGGCCGGACTCCTGGGCCCAGCCCAGCAACCGGGACCTGGTGGAGCTGTTTGACGAGTTCTTGAACCAGAGTAAGAGCCCGCAGGGTCCCTGCTCTCTGGGGGTGACTCTTCCCCAGCCCAGGGCGCTGCCCACCTTGCCCTGGCCATGCCAGCTGCAGCCGTGCGTCCCAGTGCTGGATCCCAACGTGCAGGACTCCAGCTAGGGGAGCAGGGCAGGGATCCAGGGGGCAGTTCCTGGGTGCGGGGTCCAGGGGGACTGCAGGGGCGTCGAGGGTGTGTCAGGAGGGGCAGGGTGCCCAGACAGCCCAGGCACTGGCGGGGCAGGGAGGCAGCGGGTGTGTCTCTGCCCCGGGCACCCTCCCTTCCAACGTTGCCCTTCCTTCTCCATGGTCTCCGTCAGAGCAGCATTTCATCCCGAGCGTGCCGAAGCACAGCCTCTTCACGCTGCGGGACACCAACCAGAGAGTCATCCGCCGCCTCCACAAGCAGCTCGTGGCCACCCCGCAGACCTCCAACGCCCCCCCAGGTGGGTGCGGCCGGCTCCTCCATGCCGCGCCAACTCCTCTGCTGGGCAGAGCCGGGCAGACCCTGACGCTCCGGCCGACACTGGCGCCCGGCCCGGCTGGGCCTGGCCCGGCAGCGAGCCAGCGACGTGGCGGGGCCAAAGCAGCCACCAGGGCCGCTTTGCCAGACCCAGGGACCCTCCCGTCCCTGCAGACCAGCCGCCGTCACCCAGCCTGGGCGGGGGATCCGCCCCGGGCTGCCCCAGCGGGAGGGGGGCCCTGTCCCAGGCAGCTGGCAGAGCCCAGGCCTGGAGAGGAGCGCTGCTGTGGGGCTGCTGCACAGAAGCCAACACCCCCCCACCCCGCAGCTGCCTGGAGCTCACTCTCCACCCCTGGGTGCTCTGTGTTCCCAGAGAAGATCAGCGTGGTGCCCAACCAGTTCCTGGACCCCAGCAATTTCCCCATCATTATGGGCATCGACAATGGCACCCGCTGCCTGTCCTGTGGCACTTCGGCCCCGCCCACCCTCATGCTGGAGGTGAGCGCCCATCCCCGGGAACTCAGGCCTGGGGCATTCTAACCTCTCCCTAGACTGACCTCACCCTCCTCCCTTCCTGCTCCCCACGGCCTGCTCCCAGCCCCCCATCCTCCTTCCCCTCACCCCACCTTTTGGGCCCCCCATTCTCCTCCCTCCCCCCGTCCTTCTCCCCACTTCACTTGTCCGCCCCCATCCTCCTTCCCCCACTTCGACTGCTGAGGTCAATGGGCAGATGGCAGATCCCTTCCTCCCTTGCTCCAAGCTGCATCTCCCTTTCTAATTGGCCTCTCTCGCGCCCCCCCCCCCCACCCCACCCGCAGGACAAGGAAATCATGGCCCTGTACCAGAACAGCCAGGAGGCCAAGCGTTTCACCTTCACCTGCGTGGCCACCGGCAGCACCCGCCGCTTCGAGTCGGTCGCCTTCCCGGGCTGGTTCCTGAGCACCTCCCCCAAGGACGGCCAGCCCGTCCGAGTGACCAACATCTCCGGGGAGGCCGAGATCGTCAACTTCTACTTCAAGAAGATGTGACTGCGCAGAGGCCGGGGTCCACGGCTGTGATGTGGCTTTGGGGCCGCTGCCCGGCTAGTCCCCTCTGGCCGCCCTTGTGATTCCAGCTGAAAAGCAGCTTCAGTCGGGTTCACCGAGACCTTCCCGCGTCACTGAGGTGGGCATTTCACCTCCAAGCCCTGTGAGACCTGCTGGTTTCCAGGGCCTCTGCCCTCCCCGGGTGGGTCCAGGGGCAGGTCCCATCCGTCCTTGCGCTGGGATGCTGTCTGCTCCTTTCCCAGCGGGAGAACTAGTCAGCCCTTCAGAGGGACTTGGGGGAAGCCACTGGAGGACTAGCCACACCTGAGTTGTGTAACGGGGGCTAGCGCCTGCAGTCACACTGCAAAGTGAAAGTGAAAGCCAGGTTTTGCCTGCGTGCCCAGCCGGGTAGCTAGCCCGGATTCAAACCCCACAGAAACCTGGGTCAGAGGCCACCTGTGCGGATCGGCACACGTCTGCAGTGAAGACACAAAGTGGAAGAAAAGCATTTCCACGTGGCGCTAGCCCAGGGTTCAGCATAACTGTAGGTCAGACTTTAAAAGCGCCCCCTCGCTTATACGCAGTATAGCCTTCCCAGGCGGATGAGGCCTTAGGGTACCAAAGGGACGGTTAAGCAGAGATTTCTGCTAGCATGGGGCTCTTTCCTGTAGCAGACAAAAGCGGAACAAGATCCCGCAGGGGAAGCTGAAACCAAACCAACTGAAGCTAGAAATAAGGGTCAGGTTTTGGACCGAGAGGGCAGTTACCAGGGGACTAGCAAACTGCCTTGTGAGCCAAGAAGTGCTTGTACTGGAATCCATTGTGAACCTGGTATTTTTCCATGGAAGCGGGGAGCGGGGGCAAACAAAGGATTCCAAAGGGGAAAGTCTATTTCAGCAATGGGAAGCCATCAGTCCTTTGTCTTCAGCTGGCTTTTGAAACTGCCTGGCCCATCCTAAAAGGATACAAAGAACTTTAGAGAGGGCTGAAGACCCAAGTCAGAGTAAAAGTTTTTCTCTGACTTGGAGATTATGCCTGAAATAAGAAAGCTGCTTAGGGTCAGAATTTGCATGTAATAAGTTGTAGTGAATAAGGCGCTATGCATTTTCCGTTCATTTGGGTAAGAATTTGCACGTAATAAGTTTCTTAGGGTATGTCTACACTACCACCCTAGTTCGAACTGCTGCCATGTGAAATGAGGAGTAACGGTAGTTCGGACTAGGAAGCCTAGTCCAAATTATCTAGTCCATGCTGCGTGTAGCCGCGCGGCACGGAGTCCACACTAGCGGACATTTAAAAATGGCGGCTCCCGGCTTTATGCAAATGAAGCCCGGGAAATTCAAATCCTGGGCTTCATTTGCAACTCCGGTTGCCTACATTACCACCCTAGTTCGAACTAGGGTGGTAGTGTAGACATACCTTTAGTGAATAAGGTGCTATGCGTTTTAGATTCATAGACTTTAAGGTCAGAAGGGACCATTATGATCATCTAGTCTGACCCCCTGCACAGTGCAGGCCACAGAATCAAATAGTTTGAAGACCCCAAGATGCAGAGAATCCTCCAGCTGTGATCTGTGCACCATGCTACAGAGGAAGGCGAAAAACCTCCAGGGCCTCTGCCAATCTACCCTGGAGGAAAATTCCTTCCCGACCCCAAATATGGCGATCAGCTAAACCCTGAGCATGTGGGCAAGACTCACCAGCCAGACACCCAGAAAGTTCTCTATAGTAACTTTTGGTTTTCCGTTCATTTGGGTCAGAATTTGCATGTAATAAGTTTCTTAGGCTATGTCTACACTAGCCTCGTAGTTTGAACTAGGGAGGCTAATAAGGGCGACCAAAATTGCAAATGAAGCATGGGATTTCAATTTCCCGCGCTTCCTTAGCATGTTCCCGGGTGGTCGCCATTTTGGAAATTGACTAGCCCGGAAGAACTGCCCGCGTCTACACGTGGCAGTGAAACGGGAGTTCGAAGTAAAGCCCTAACTTGAATTAGCTGTTATTCCTCCTGGAATGAGGTTTACCAGCTAATTCGAATTAAGGGCTTTACTTAGAACTCCCGTTTCACTGCTGTGTGTAGATGTGCGCAGTTCTTCCGGTCAATTTCCAAAATGGCGACTGCGCTAATGAAGTGTGGGATATTTACATCCCACGCTTCATTTGCAATTTTGGTCGCCCTCATTAGCCTCCCTAGTTCAAACTAGTGTAGATATACCCTTGGTGAATAAGAAGGAGCTGTACGTTTTCTGTTCATTTTAATTTAGTAACTTACTTTGACCTGTCTGTTTTCACCTGCAACCACTTCAGTGCTACTGTTTGTACTCAGTAAAAACCCTTTGGTTTGCTACCACGCCCAGTGTAAATACCTGAGTGGGAGTGTTGGTGGGGTGGGGCTGGAAGCAACCACAGTGCATCTCTCTCGTTCATTGATAATGGGAGCTGACCTGATGAGGTTTCGTTGTGTAAAACTTTTACACCAAGAAAGACAGATTTATTTGGGGGGGGCTGTGAGGAAGTGGGGAGATTTTGGAGTTCAAAGGGGGTTACGTGCAGGGGGCTCAGTGCCCGGATGTTACTGGTTTAATGTGACAAGAGGGGAGTTTGAGAGAACAGCCCAGAACTGGAGCCGGCGTCTGGTGCCTTGGTGCTCCCGGCCCTGCTCAGAGGACATGGCCGGTCCAGCCAGGGGCTGCAGAGGGGACCCCGGCACCCGGCCCCGGCGCCCGGCCCAGTGGGTCCCAGCGAGGGGGGAACATGGGACAGGGAGGGGGGCAGCGAGGAGGGGCCCAGGTGCCCCTGTTACCTGGGGAGGAGACACTGGCGGGGGAGGGGCTGTGGCTGGGGTGTTGGGGGCTCTGCTGGGAGACGGGGGCTGTGTTGGGGGCTGAGAGTGGAGCAGGCAGGACTCAGCCAGCTGCAGGGGAGACTGATGTAGGGGCCGGGGCCCAGGCCGACTGGCCTGAGGCATCCGTGGCTGGGTTCAAAGCTCCATAGCCCCTCCTGCTGGGCGCTGGCTGGGGGTCGCTCTGGGCTGGGAACAGGCTGCGCTGTCCCCTCGGGGAGGGGAGGCCCCGGGGGCCCGAGGGGGGGACCCCTGAGGGGCTCACTGTAACGGACCGGGCCGTGTCTGGGCACATCTGAGGGCGTCTGCTCAGGGCGAATTGCTCAAATCCGGGGCTCCTTACAGCCCCCAGACTGGTGACCTCTCCAAACAGGCCACAAACCAGTCCCACAGAGCGCTCCAGCAGCCTGCCTGAAGCCTCATGAACAAAACCCCTCTGACACCCCAGCAATATCCATGCCTCAGATGGCCCCGGGCCTCATACACAGGTGGGGGGTCCTAGCACCCAATCCCACCTACCCCGAACAAGTTCTGTCCGGTTCCAAGAAACCAGCCACAGATCCCTGGTCAATTTACCCTCTGGACCTTACCCACAAATCACGCTGGGCCAATCCTTTAGCATCTAACAACTAAAGGTTTATTCTTACAAGAAAGAAAAGCAGGAGAGTGAGGTTGTTAAAGGATAGTACATTACATGCACCGAATCTCCCAGTCCTCGATGTTACAGCTGCTGGCTTCAAAGTCCTTGTTGCACATCCTAGGATCAGGATGGGTCCATAGGTCTTCCGGGCTCTTCAATCCCTGCACTGCTGCCTCTGGGATGAAGTGCTGAGCTGAGAACCAAGATGGCGTCGACTACATGGCCTATTTATCCCTCCTTCCTGGTCCCTTCTTGGCTGTAGCAGGTCACCTGGCCAGAGGCCAATCTCTGTGCTCCCTGCTGGCAGCTCTCAGGTGACAGCCCCCATTCTTTAGGTGTGTCCTTGGCCCATTGAGAGCCATTGTCCCACGGGGCCTCGCTAATTAGCATGTCCACAGGCCCGGCCCTGCCCAATGCTCAACCACATGCAGGGAAATCTTCAGTATCCATACAAGTACATGCTAATAATTGCACACACAGACATTCTACAAACACATGAACAGCGTACATAGGATTATCAGACAGTAAGCTTCTATTCAATACCTCACATGGCCCCCTTCTATACCATTTTTGGGGCCAACACCCCCACCTATGGGTGCAGCAGTAATCTGGCTGCTCCCCTCAAGATCCAGTAACGTGACACTCACGCCGGAGGCAGGTGGCTGGAGGCCCTGAGAGGTGCCGTCCCGGAGGCGGAGGAGCAGCCCCCCAGGTGAGAGGGGCCCCCAAGAGAGGGTCGCCGCAGTGGAGTGGGCCCTGGGAAAGGGCTGTCCCACTGCGCTGGAGGGGAGGGGCCCCCCGAGAAGGGGCTGCCATCCTGGAGAGGGAGGTTCCGCCCAGGAGCCGAGTGTGGACACCACCTATGAGCCATGACAGGGAGGTTGATCCCTTTTGCAGGGGTTAGTTTCCTGAGTGCTGAGCCCTAGAACTGCAAGGGGGCGGGAACCCCAGCTCTGTGCCTTGCCTGGAGGAGAGCAGAGGGTCTGGCCCTGCAGGGCAGGGTGGTGGGGAGCCCCACAGAACAAGAAGGTGGGTGTCCGTATCATGATCAGCACCTTGGGGAGCAATCCCACACCCATCCCAGTGTGTCCCCTGAGAATTCTACAGCGCAAGTCCAGCTGAGAATCCACCTCCCAAACCAGCTCTTGCTGCCCCTCTGCAATCCCCTCGCTCACAGGGATTATTCATTAGTATTTATTTGGCTCTGGGGAGGTCACAGCTGGAGTGTTGTGTCTAGTTCTGAGCCCCCCACTACAGAAAGGATGTGGGCGCACTGGAGAGGGCCCAGCGGAGGCAACCAAAACGATGAGGGGGCTGGAGCACATGGCCTATGCGGAGCGGCTGAGGGATTCGGGCTTGTTCAGTCTGCAGAAGCGAAGAGTGAGGGGGGATTTGAGAGCAGCCTGCAACTCCCTGAAGGGGGTTCCAAAGAGGCTGGAGAGAGGCTGTTCTCAGCGGGGGCAGATGGCAGAACGAGGAGCAATGGGCTCATGTTGCAGTGGGGGAGGTCCAGGTTGGATATTAGGAAGAACTATTTCCCTAGGCGGGTGGAGAAGCACTGGGAGGGGTTCCCTAGGGTAGGGTGGGGTGGAGTCTCCATTCCTAGAGGGGTTTAAGTCCCGGCTTGACAAAGCCCTGGCTGGGTTGATTGAGTCGGGTTGGTCCTGCTTTGGGCAGGTGCTGGACTCGATGGCTCCCGAGGTCTCTGCCCGCCCTGGGATTCTGGGATTCTATGGATTTGCATTGCCAGGTTTCACCCGAGCTGCCCAAAGCTTTCAGGGACACAGACTGCGCAAGACGTGCTGTGTTGTAGCTCCAGGAGACCCGCAGAGCCTGCACCCCCCGGGAATGGAGGTTGCTCCTAACACCGAACAGAACGTGGGCACAGGCCTTTCAAAACTTACAGCTGAACCTTGGCTCAGCACGGCTCTGAATCGTTCCTGAGCTGCAGGAAAAGGCCACGTTCGACCGTCTTCGCTGCAATGAAACAATCCCGGAAACAGCCCCCTGCTCTCGGCAAATCTTTTTTTAACTTGTGTTTGTGCAGTAGCTTGTGTTTAGCACAGCCTGTGCTGCGCTTGCTTGGCTGGGTTTGGCTCCTGACCGTGGGCTTCCGGCTGCAGACGGGACTGTTTCCGTTCGTAACTCTGAGACTCGACTGTCACTGTCTTTCTGGAAAGAGCCTCACTCCCCGAAGCCTTCTGGTGCAACTTCCCCACATCACGCGTCCACTTCCTGTGTGTCTGCAGCTGGCCCAGTTAGGGCAGGACAAACATCCTGGAACTGGCTGACCGCCAGCCCAGCATTTCCTGCGGCCCGAGCTCACTCTGCAGACGCTTGCCCAAGTTTACCTTCTTGGACTCCTGAGAAACTCCAGACCACGACCCAAAGGCAGTTACCACAGTCCCCTTGGGCCCTTTTATTCGGGCCTCTGGGCACACGCTGGCTCCGTGTCCCCCCTCAGGGACTCGCCAGCCCTCCTTCCGGAGCTGGGTCTCCATCCATTGTTCCTCAGTCTAGGCAACCATCACCCCTGGGCTCCACCCAGCTCGCGCTCCGTTGTCAAACCTCCCCTGGTGTCAGGGTTTCCTCTGCAGGTTCCTGCTGCTCTAAGGATAACGTGTGGCAAGTGGCCCATCTCCCCTCAGGGCCAGCCCCCCGCAACAGCCTGGTCGGCCAAGGGACGAGGCAGGTTCAGCCTCCTCTGAGAGCAACACCGAGCCACTGGGGGCTGGCAAACCAAACGGATCCCAGCCGGAGCCACGGTGCTGGGGGAGGGATGAGAACCCAGGTCCACTCGAAAGAACCCGTCAGCCCGTGGTCCCACCTCTCCGACTTCCCAGCAGCCTGCCCCCTCCTCGGGCACGGCACGGTCAAGAGGGCGGAAGTTGAACTGGGAGGACGATGGATTTTTGACACTTTGGCAATTTCAAAAAGTCGGCAACACAGTCGGTTCAGGCCCTGCCACGTGGATTTTGATCTTGACCATTTTCCAATTTTGATTTTCTTAAAGTTAAAACAGAAGGGAATTTTGAAACAAAAAAAGTGTTTCAAACCGAAAAACAAAACGTTTCGATTGGGGAGGGGTCTGTTTCGATGGGGGGGGGGGGGGGGGAAGGGTTCGTTTCATGTCTCCCTCCCCTCCAATAAAAAGTCCAAACCAATTCGGCAACGCTGATGCGAATTCGTGAAATGTTTTCGTGTCACCAAATCTGCTTCACCCCCACCCACAAGAAGCTTTAGTCAAAAAATGTCTCCAGGCAGCACCATGGCAACGTGTCAGGGGGCGGGCCCTCACACCCACAGCGCCTCCTGCTGGTCACTTTGGGGATTAGCTCTCCAGCCCTGGAGTGCCCCCTTGCATCTGGTGTCACACCTGCAAGTACCGCCCTAGGTCAGTGCTGCTGCACTCTGGGGTCCTCGCCCCAGGGAATCACCAGGCCCCATAGACCTCCCCCCCCCTTGCCTCAGTGACCCACAGCCAGGTGTCATCTACCCCTGCCTCTGACATGGCAGCTCAGCATTGGCCAGGGGGTGGGGTCCTGCTGCCTCCCTGCAGCCCTAGCACCTCAGGCCTTGTCTCAGGCCCTGCAGCCTGGGAGTGGGGTCTGGCCAGAGCCCCCCAGCCCTACCTTGTCTCAGGAAGCCTCCAGTTTCCCCAGCAGCCAGGTCCCTCCTGCTCCCCAGCCTGAGCCAGAGAGCCCCTTCTCCCCCTCTGGGAGTCCTTATTTATACAGCCCCAGCTGGGCCCTGATTGGCTGTCTCTGCCTCAGCTGTGGGGCTTTGCTCCCTCCCCCCTCCCCCAGGGCTGGGTTCACCCTTAAAGGGGCAGATGCCCCGCTACGCAGCACCGCTGTCCGTTCTTAGCGGGGGAGCCACGGAAAGGGGTGGCCCCGGCATCTCAGAGACGAGCGCAAATGTAGACGGCGCCGCGAGATTTGGTGGGCACAAGCCACGTCTCCGCAGCTGCGGAGCAAATGCCTCAACTGAGAGCAGAAGAAGGAGGCGCGGGGAGCCAATGCCTGCCCCCCAGTGCCCAAGCAAAATGAGCTCACAGAGCGGCTGGCGGGGGCCCGTTCGCAGCGTTCGGTGTCGCTTGGCTTTCGCCGTAACGACCCAGCCAGGTCCCGTCTCTGTTCGATCCCTTGCGTGTGAAGGCCAGTTCCGCAGGCGCTCTCTGTCTGGGCGACGGACACGAGGGGGTCACGGGGGCGCTGAATGCACCTTGGAGAAAAGAGGCGCCAGAGGGGGCCTGCAGGCATCCGTGACGCTGTGGCCGGGGTGGAGAGCGGGGCTAAGGAAGGGCGGCTTGCCCCAGCCACAGCACCACTGGACGGCCAGGCAGCGGGTTTAAAAGAAGCAGAAGGAAACTCTTTGTCCCCGTGGAACTCGGGCCCTGGGGCTGTTGGGAAGGGCAAGACTCTCACCGGGTTGGGCTGAAAAGAACGAGGGGTCTGTGGCGGGCTGGGTCCCTCGGGGACACTAGCCAGGTGGTCAGGGCTCTGCCCCGCTCTCGGGGGTTCCCAGGCCTCTGGCCGGACGCTGGACGGGCCCAGGGTCCGAGCCGGCCTGGCCGCTCTATGTTCCGACCCGCCGAGGGGGGGATTCCCGCAGGCGGCTGGACTCCACGAGGACCGGCGAGTTCTCCGAGAGCGGCTCAGGGAGCCAGTTCTCGCTGGCAGCTTCTGGAGCGCTGCGTTTCCCACGGCGCCGCAGAGACGAGCGGCCCGGGGCAACGCAGAACAACGGGGGGAACTGGCTGGGTCGTGCCCGGGCCGTGTGGACGGAAGAGGGAGGCTTTCTCTGGCACCGGAGCGCCAGGGCGCGTCTTGTTAACAAGTCGCTGGCGAGGGACGGCCCAATGCTCCTCGTGTGCGAGGGCACGCCAGGGCGCTCCACGTCTCCTGCAGATGGCAGGACCGAATGCTCCTTCCTGCGGCTGGGGGCCCAGCCCTCAGAGAAGCCAGGCGAGAGTAGATGGATTTTTCCGTTCACTGCTAATTCGGTGGGAGTCGGGGGGAGGAGGTTGGGGGCCAACATTTTTAGCTAATCGAGACAGTTCCAAACACTGGTCCCAGCTCAGAATGTGCGGCCTGCATTTTGTTTCCATGCGGATCATTTTCTAACATTGGCGAACAAGCCTTTAAGAAAAGTTGAAGGCAATTTCAAACCTGCATCCCAGCCCAGCACTCCACCCGCTAGGCGACACTGCCTGGCACCAGCCAGGACGGCCACGGCGCTAACAGGCGGGTGGCACCTCGCCACCGGGCAGCTTCCGTGAAGCGATTCTGCGTGTGCTCCCCCCGCTGCCAGGTCTGCAGCCTCAGAGCCCATCTCCGAGAAGGGACCGGCACATGCTGGAGCCCGTCTCTGTATGCAGCCCACGCTGTGGGGGGGTCTGCTCTGTGACCGGGGCCCCCTGCGCTGGGCTGTGGAATTCCCACTGACTCACCCACATGTGGATTAACCCAGGGTATGTCTACACTACAGCGCTAGTTCGAACTAACTTAGTTCGAATTAGTTAATTCGAACTAAGCTAGTTCGAACTAACGCGTCTAGAACTAAAAACTAGTTCGAACTAGCGTTTTGCTAGTTCGAACTAGCAAGTCCACATTGAGTGGACTCTGAACAGGGCTTAATGATGGCCGGAAGCAGTGCCGGCAGGGCATAAAAGGAGGACTTAGAGCATGGAGATGCTGTCTCAGGCTAGCCGAGGGCTGCGCTTAAAGGGTCCCGACCCCCACCCCGGACACACAGTTCTAAGGGGTGCCCCGCTTGCAAAGAAGTTCTGGCTTGGAGTGCCCTGAGTGCTCACACTGGGCACATCACACCACTCGGCCATCAGCCCGGCTGCACTTGCCGCAGGCTGCCATCTGGGGAGAGGGAGTAATTGGGGGGCTGCAGGAGAGCTTCCACCCCCAGAAGCCCGCAGAGCCAGCCCAGTCCTCCCCATCGGGGGCTCATACCCCATTCCTCCCTCACCTCCTTCCACTTACCCTTCCTTAGCCCCCCTTCTTATTGATGTACAAAATAAAGATAACGTTTCTTCCAACATTGACTCTGTCTTTATTGAAAAAAAACTGGGGGAGACTGGGAAAAGGAGGTGGGAGAGGGGAAGAGAAAGGCTGGGAGAGGGGAGGGCAACTAACATGATCAGGGGTTGGGAACAGGTCCCAGATGAAGAGAGGCTACAGAGACTGGGACTGTTCAGCTTAGAAAAGAGGAGACGGAGGGGGGACAGGATAGAGGTCTCTAAAAGAAGGGGTTGGGTGGAGAGGGTGCATTCAGAAAAGTTCTTCCTGAGTTCCCATAAAGAAGGACTAGAGGACACCAAAGGAAAGGAATGGGTAGCAGGCTTCAAACTAGTAAGAGAAAGTTGTTCTTCTTCACAAAGCAAATAGTTAACCTGCGGAACTCCTTGCTGCAGGAGGCTGTGAAGGCTACAACTAGAACAGAGTTTAAAGGGAAGTGAGATAAAGTGATGGAGGTTGGGTCCATGGAGTCCTATTAGCCAGAGGGTAGGAGTGGTGTCCCTGCCCAAAGTTTGTGGAAGGCTGGAGAGGGATGGCACGAGACAAATGGCTTGGTCATTGTCTTCGGTCCATCCCCTCCAGGGTCCCTAGGGTTGGCCTCTGTCGGCAGACAGGCTACTGGGCTAGATGGACCTTTGGTCTGACCCAGTACGGCCATTGTAAGCTCAGGGCTCAGTGTCGGGGGTCTCAGTGGACCCCCTTGATTTTCATGCACACCTGGTCCTGGGTGGCCAGGCTGGCAGCTCTCCTGCCCTAGACGGCCACTTTCCTGTGCCTAGTGCGGAGATCGTGGACGAGGTCCACGATGTCCGCACTAGCCCAGGAAGGTGCCCGCCTCTTGCGGTCCAGGGCAAGCTCCCGGGAGCCGCCAGCCTGGTCCCGGCAAGAGGGGGTGGGCTGGGGGGCATCGGGTGGGTGGCTCTGTGCCGTGCCAGGTGCAGGGTCTGCTAGCTGGGTGCTGGCAGGCTTGCACCTGGCACGGGCACCGTAGCCAGCCCGTGCCCCTTTAAGGGGTCCGGGGCCGGGAGGGGGGCATAGAGTTTCCCTGGTGTTGGCCAGAGTGGCCACCAGGGAAACCTGGGGAGGGCTAGCCTCCCACTAGTTCGAACTAAAGGGCTACACAGCCCTTAGTTCGAACTAGCTAGTTCGAACTAGGCGTTAGTCCTCGTAAAATGAGGTTTTCCTAGTTCGAACTAAGCGCTCCGCTAGTTCGATTCAAATTCGAACTAGCGGAGCGCTAGTGTAGCACCTATTAAAGTTAGTTCGAACTAACGTCCGTTAGTTCGAACTAACTTTGTAGTGTAGACATACCCCCAGACACCCAGGCTCAGCCAGGGGAGACAACAGGGGATTCCCAGGGGGAGAGACAAAGGGAGGGAGGCGGAGACCAACACCAGGTTTCGGGGGAAGGGGAGTTTCTGGCTGGAAAACATGAAGGGAACGACCTAAGCTGAGGACTGAGGGTCGGGGCGGGGGGGGCGATGGATCCCCTAACCCCAAGGGTCTGAGGCATCCTGGCCCTGGCTACTGTAGCCACGTCACGTCTGTGCTGGGCTGTCCCTGGAGAAGCAGTAAACCCCCCTGTTCTACCGGCTGGCAAAGTCTGTTCTTGCTTCTACGGGGCTGCAGGACCAGGGGAACCCGCCGCGCCGCCACAGAGGTATCAGGAGCGGGATGCACTGCCCCCGGGCATGGAGCATCCAGCAGAGAGTGACACGACGCAGTAGAAGGAAGGGGCTTGCAAGAGCCAGGCGTGCTGGAGACAGAGCGAAGCGGTTCCTGGGAGCCATGGGCGCTGCAGCATCGGTCGGTGAGTCTACACCCCGGGGATCGGCGGGGCGATGGCCTACACCCGACTCCTGACGGCAGACCTCGTGGGGCTGTGCAGAGAGAGGGGCCTGGCCGTGGGGGCAGCAACTAAGGCCCAGCTGATTGCCCGGCTGGAAGAGAATGAACCGTCCAGGGGCTCCTGGGGATCTTGTCCCAGTGAGGAGCAGCCAGACACGCCTCAGGCTCTCAGACCGGACGGAGGGCTGGAGCCCGCCAGAGAGACACGGTGCCCACCAGGCCACGCTCTACCGGCAGCGGTTCGTTCAGGGCGGGGTCCAGCCTGGCAGAGCTACGGTGGCTGGAGATCGAGCTGTGGCTAAAGGAGTTAGAGGACTGTAGGGGGAGCGCCAGGACCAAGAGAGGCAGCGGCAGCAGGAGCTGGCCATGGCGGAGTGGAGAAGCCGAGAGGCCCCGGCTGCGCTGAGTGGGAGGGACCCAGGGGGCCCAGGGCGGCCTGACGCTTGGAGAAGCTCGTGTTGGCCCAACGTGAGAATGTGGGGGACGTGGACGGGTCCTCAGGGCCTGTGAACTGCACCAGGTTCCTCCAGCGGACCGGCTGCAACAGCTCCCCCCCTTGCAGGATCAGGCGGCCGCAGGGGGGCTCAACCAGCTGGAGGCTCTGCAGCCGGGTGACTAGGAACGGGCCAAGGAGGCCCTGCTGCGCAAGTTCGGGCCGACCCCAGAGACGTGCAGGAAGAAGTTCTGGGGGTGCAGGAGAGGCCACGGGAGACCCATGTGGATCTGGCTCCCGCCTGGCGCAATCCTGCCACAAGTGGCTGTGCGGGGTCGGAGCCCAGGCCGCAGAGGAGCTGCTTAAGCCGATGATGCTGGAGCAGTTCTATGAAGCGTGCACACCCAGCCTGAGGCTGTGGCTCAAGGACCGGAGGCCAGAGACCCCCAGGAGGCCGGGAGGCTGGCGGACGAGTTCACGGAGAGCTGGTCCGGGTGTGAACGGGAGTCCCGGAGAGAGAGGGAATCGCACAGAGACCGGATCTCGGCTGAGCGACGGAGGGAGTCACCGACGAGGCGAGCCCAAGGACCAGGGCCAGCCGTCTGTGCCCCAGAGAACCAGCCGGACCCAGGCAGAGCCGGCCCAAAGGGGCCCGCACGTCCGAACTTGCCATCGCTGCGGGCAAAGAGGCCGCAAGAGGGCTCAGTGCAGCAGGTCCCATGACAGGTCCCACGACCGGAGACTTCCCAGGATTAACTGGCTGGGGCTGGGGGAAGGGCAGGCTGACCCAGCTGAGGGGCGGGAAAGGACGCTCAGTGCCCCTCCCCTGGGAGGTCTGACCCTCGGGAGGCAGATTTCTCCGTGTACCGGGTGGGGGCAGGGTGGCCCCTGTGGAGCGAGTGCCTCGTGCCCCTGCAGGTGGATGGCAGGGAGGTGACGGGTTTCTGGGACACGGGGACGGAGGTGACGCTGGCCCGGCCCAAGGTAGTGGCCCCAGACCACATGGTGCCCAACACTCAGCTGACCCTGAGGGACATAGATGGGACCCTGTTTAAGGTGCCCGTAGCCCGGGTGCATCTGAAATGGGGGGCCAAGGAGGGCCCCAAGGAGGTGGGGGTGCACCCGCACTTGCCCACGGAAGTGTTGATGGGGGGTGACCTAGAGGAGTGGCCAGACGGACCCCACAGGGCCCTGGTCACCACCCATAGCCAGAACCAGAGACCAGGCGGCTGGCCCGAGGCAGGACTCCGGGAGCTGCACCCAGTAGCCTGCCCCAGGAGATGCCCCAGCGGCGAAACCGTGAATTCCTAGCGGTTACTCGGCTTGTCTTCAGTCCCCGGGGGCCCCTGCCACTCCCTGCGGCTGCCTCTGGAGCAGAGGGCGGCAGGCAGTGGGGGCCAGGCGGGAGCTGGTCCGCGAGGGGAGTGCTTTTAAAAACCAGCCCCCCTCACAGAGGCCTGGGCTCCTGGACCCGGCACGAGAGGACGCACTTGAAATGCAGAGCCGCAGCGGGGGAGGCCCTGGACTGAGCCGGGCCACCTGGCTCCTAACGCACTTGAAATGCAGAGCCGCAGCAGGGGAGGCCCTGGACTGAGCCGGGCCACCTGGCTCCTAACGCACTTGAAATGCAGAGCCGCAGCGGGGTAGGCCCTGGACTGAGCCGGGCCGCCTGGCTCCTAACGCACGTGAAATGCAGAGCCGCAGCGGGGTAGGCCCTGGACTCAGCCGGGCTGCTGGCCAGCCTGCTCAAAATTGTACCGGCAAGGTGGGGGTGCGTGTCGCCTGTGGCATTAACCAATCCGCTCTTGCTGAGTGCTTGGTCACTTAATCGGCTGCACTATTACATCCCTAGGCCCCGTGGCTCCAGGCCGCACCTTGGGACAGCAAGAGCTTGCTTAACCCTTTGGCTGTGAGATGCTCGAGGGCTGGCCCGGTGGATAAGATGGGAGGTGTGCATTGACTTGGGCCAGTCCTTTGGGACTGGGAGAACCTGTCTGGAGCTGGGGAGCCTGGTCTCGTAACCTCTCCCGGGTACAAGCAGTGCTCTTGGCAATGGGCATGAGAGGGGGCTGCTTGTGAGACCTCTTGCTGGCCAGCGGGTGAACAGACGTGCTTGGTGGGACACGCCTGGTGCCTTACGGTGGGGGACCCCAGGCTCAGGCTGGGAGCTGCCCTGTCCCTCAGAGGTTTGCCTAGAAGGAGATGAGGATCCCCTGAGCTCGGTCTGTTTGGGAAGTCCCGGCAGCTCGTGTGGGGAGCGGGTTTGAACCCTGGGCACTCCACGTTCATGTGGGCGGGGCAATGTCTGGTCCGTGCTGCCACGTGTCTGTGGGCAGGGCGATGTCTGATCCGTGCTGCCACGTGTCTGTGGGCGGGGCGATGTCTGGTCCGTGCTGCCACGTGTCTGTGGGCAGGGCGATGTCTGATCCGTGCTGCCACGTGTCTGTGGGCGGAGTGATGTCTGGTCCGTGCTGCCACGTGTCTGTGGGCGGGGCGATGTCTGGTCCGTGCTGCCACGTGTCTGTGTGTCTGTGGGCGGGGCGATGTCTGGTCCGTGCTGCCACGTGTCTGTGGGCGGAGTGATGTCTGGTCCGTGCTGCCACGTGTCTGTGGGCGGGGCGATGTCTGGTCCGTGCTGCCACGTGTCTGTGGGCGGAGTGATGTCTGGTCCGTGCTGCCACGTGTCTGTGGGCGGGGCGATGTCTGGTCCGTGCTGCCACGTGTCTGTGGGCGGGGCGATGTCTGATCCGTGCTGCCACGTGTCTGTGGGCGGAGTGATGTCTGGTCCGTGCTGCCACGTGTCTGTGGGCGGGGCAATGTCTGGTCCGTGCTGCCACGTGTCTGTGGGCGGGGTGATGTCTGGTCCGTGCTGCCACGTGTCTGTGGGCAGGGCGATGTCTGATCCGTGCTGCCACGTGTCTGTGGGCGGAGTGATGTCCGGTCCATGCTCCCATGTGTCTGTGGGCGAGGCGATGTCCGGTCCACGCTCCCGTGTGTCCATGGGCGGGGCCATGTCCGGTCCATGCTCCCACGTGTCCATGGGCAGGGCCATGTCCAGTCCATGCTCCCGTGTGTCCGTGGGCGAGGCCATGTCCGGTCCGTGCTCCCGCGTGTCCGTGGGTGAGGCAATGTCCGGTCACACTCCTGCGTGTCTGTGGGCGGGGCCATGTCCGGTCCGTGCTCCCGTGTGTCTGTGGACGGGGCCATGTCCAGTCCGTGCTCCCGTGTGTCTGTGGGCGAGGCCATGTCCGGTCCGTGCTCCCGCGTGTCCGTGGGCGAGGCGATGTCCGGTCCGTGCTCCCGCGTGTCCGTGGGCGAGGCGATGTCCGGTCCGTGCTCCCGCGTGTCCGTGGGCGAGGCGATGTCCGGTCCATGCTCCCGCGTGTCCGTGGGCGAGGCGATGTCCGGTCACACTCCTGCGTGTCTGTGGGCGAGGCGATGTCCGGTCCATGCTCCCGCGTGTCCGTGGGCGAGGCGATGTCCGGTCACACTCCTGCGTGTCTGTGGGCGGGGCCATGTCCAGTCCGTGCTCCCGTGTGTCCGTGGGCGAGGCCATGTCCGGTCACACTCCTGCGTGTCTGTGGGCGAGGCGATGTCCGGTCCGTGCTCCCGCGTGTCTGTGGGCGGGGCCATGTGCGGTCACACTCCCGCGTGTCTGTGGGCGGGGCCATGTGCGGTCACACTCCTGCGTGTCTGTGGGCGGGGCCATGTGCGGTCACACTCCCGCGTGTCTGTGGGCGGAGCCATGTCCGGTCACACTCCCGCGTGTCTGTGGGCGGGGCCATGTCCGGTCACACTCCCGCGTGTCTGTGGGCGGGGCCATGTGCGGTCACACTCCCGCGTGTCTGTGGGCGGAGCCATGTCCGGTCACACTCCCGCGTGTCTGTGGGTGGGGCCATGTCCGGTCACACTCCCGCGTGTCTGTGGGCTGGGCCATGTCCAGTCTGTGCTCCCGCGTGTCTGTGGGCGGGGCCATGTCCGCTCACACTCCCGCGTGTCTGTGGGCGGGGCCATGTCCGGTCCGTGCTCCCGCGTGTCCGTGGGCGGGGCGATGTCCGGTCACACTCCTGCGTGTCTGTGGGCGGGGCCATGTCCGGTCACACTCCCGCGTGTCCGTGGGCGGGGCCATGTCCGGTCACACTCCCGCGTGTCCGTGGGCGGGGCCATGTCCGGTCACACTCCCGCGTGTCCGTGGGCGGGGCCATGTCCGGTCACACTCCCGCGTGTCCGTGGGCGGGGCCATGTCCGGTCACACTCCCGCGTGTCCGTGGGCGGGGCCATGTCCGGTCACACTCCCGCGTGTCTGTGGGCGGGGCCATGTCCGGTCACACTCCCGCGTGTCTGTGGGCGGGGCCATGTCCGGTCACACTCCCGCGTGTCTGTGGGCGGGGCCATGTCCGGTCACACTCCCGCGTGTCTGTGGGCGGGGCCATGTCCGGTCACACTCCCGCGTGTCTGTGGGCGGGGCCATGTCCGGTCCGTGCTCCCGCGTGTCCGTGGGCGGGGCGATGTCCGGTCACACTCCTGCGTGTCTGTGGGCGGGGCCATGTGCGGTCACACTCCCGCGTGTCTGTGGGCGGGGCCATGTCCGGTCACACTCCCGCGTGTCTGTGGGCGGGGCCATGTGCGGTCACACTCCCGCGTGTCTGTGGGCGGGGCCATGTGCGGTCACACTCCCGCGTGTCTGTGGGCGGGGCCATGTCCGGTCACACTCCCGCGTGTCTGTGGGCGGGGCCATGTCCGGTCACACTCCCGCGTGTCTGTGGGCGGGGCCATGTCCGGTCACACTCCCGCGTGTCTGTGGGCGGGGCCATGTCCGGTCACACTCCCGCGTGTCTGTGGGCGGGGCCATGTCCGGTCCGTGCTCCCGCGTGTCCGTGGGCGGGGCGATGTCCGGTCACACTCCCGCGTGTCTGTGGGCGGGGCCATGTGCGGTCACACTCCCGCGTGTCTGTGGGCGGGGCCATGTCCGGTCACACTCCCGCGTGTCTGTGGGCGGGGCCATGTCCGGTCACACTCCCGCGTGTCCGTGGGGGGCAGGAGGGCTAGCGAGGAGCCGTGGGTCACAGAGCCAAGTCTATGCTGCAAATAGAGACCCCTGGCCCCAAGCCTCTGAGCTCAGCTCTTCAGACTCAGGCTCCCACGACGGGGCTGCAAACAGCTGTGCAGAGGTTCCTGCTTGGGCTGGAGCACAGGCCCTGGGACCCCCTCTCCCGGCCCCCCCTTGTCTGAAGAGTCTCTGCCTTTGCTCCCCCCAGCAGCCGGTTCTGCAACCGCTGAGCCAGGCCCCCCCGCTCAGAGAGCTCCCTGTGGAGGATCCTGCACGCCCCCTTCCCCCGCGAGAGAGCCCGCGCTCCCCCCGGCCCCTCCTTACGCCCGGCTCCCCTGTAACCCGCAGCTCCCTGACCCGGTCGGCCAACGCAGAGTGGCTGGCGTGGAGTTCTGAGTCACAAAGCCTGGATTTCCTCTTTCTCCCCGCAGCCCGAATTTCCAAGCGGAGGGGAAACCCCGCCAAGGAAGTCGCTCGTCACAGGGCCTGTGCGGCGGCGCAGGGATACCTGCTAAGCGGGACGCTGGTGAGAAAAGGCCAAGCCGAGACTGGGACCCGAATGCAGAGTTTCTGAAGCAGCCCGGAGCAAAGCCGCCAACCAGGGGCCGCCCTGGACTAGCTGCCAGCAACTGGCGCCCGAGGCAAACCAGGCAATCGGCGCCCCCGCCCCCAAACCCCTCAGTGACATTGCGCCCCATCTGGCGCCCCATTTAACTTGGTGCCCTAGGCGACCGCCTAGTTCGCCTCTATGGACGGGCCGCCCCTGCTGCCAGCGCCTGCAATCCAGCCCCGCAGCCCGCTCCTAGCCAGCGGGCCACAGCAGGGCCTGCCTGGGGAGGCGTTGGGCAGGGTTCTAGAAGCGAGATGCCCACGGCCCCCGATGAACGTGGCATTAAACGATCCAGGTGGCGGTTTAGGGGTTCAGGGGATAATGCCTGGCATGTCCGGCCCCGTCCGTCATGAATGTAACAAGCCACCGGCAAATCGACTCTTTACTGGAGCACGTGGCTCCTGCCCGGTACGTGGCTCTCAGCCGAAGGCTGGTGGGGTCACATTTCAGAAAACGCCAGAGGGAGGGGGCAGAAATCATTTAACATTCGTAGCAGAGGCTTGGAGGAAACCAGAGACGCATCCCTGAGCATTTGATTTGCAGGTGACCCAAACATTCAGAGAATCCTCCAACACTAGAACTGGCACGGCCCTGGGGAGTCGTCAAGGCCAGTCCCGGCCATCCCAGCACTGTCGAGCTCACCCCTGACAGCGTCTGTCCAGCCTGCTCTGAAATGTCTCCCAGGATGGAGATTCCACAACCCCCCCAGGCAATTTACTCCCGTGCTTCCCCCTGGCAGGCAGGACGTTTTTGGGAGAGTGGTATTGAATGAAGAGCACAGGGCATGGGGAGAGAGATCCGGATCGCTTGGTAAACTGGGCACAACCAAGCAATGTGTTTTAAGTGTAACCGGATCCATCTGGGAACAAAGGACGCCCGCCATCTTCAAGGAGGGAGGCTCGGTCCTGGGAAGCTGAAAAAGATTTTTTGCTGGGGAAGGGGGGGATCCTCAGCTGAGCACAAGCTCCCAGTGCAACACCTGCCCCAATCAGCTCTGCTCTGGAGTTTGCAGTGGAGTCTGGCTGGGACCGTCTGCTAGATCTTTAACAGTGAGCGCTTTGTTCCCAACTGTGCGTCGGGTGTTTGTGTCAAGTGGAGGTTAATGAACAAGACAATAACCCAGCCGGGCTGAATAGCCCATCCCTCTCAACAGCTCTGGATTTGCTCCCTTGGGGCTGGCAATGTCATGACACCGCAAGTTCGAGTCACCAGTCTCCCAGCAGAAAGTTAAGGTGATTTTAATTGCAAGCGCTAAAGAGAAGCAGGCAGCAGTGTTTGGGAAGAGGGGGCCCTGGGCGCCGTTTCTCGTCCTGCGCACTCCCAGGGCATCTCCCCGGCAGGTGGCTATTAGGTCTGAAGCCTTTGAAAGTAGAACTCGGTGATCTGCGCCGCGCCTGGCTGGTTGGTGACGCTGAGGGGTTCGCTGTTCTTCTGGGAGGTGCAGAGGAACCAGCCGGGGTTGGCGGCCGACTCGAAGCGGTGGGTGCTGCCGGTGGGCGTATTGTGGAACGTGAAGCGGGTGGCTTGCTCCTTGTCCTCCACCAAGGCCATGATTTCCTTCTCCTGCGCGGGGAAGAGACAGGAGGGAGCTGCTGCGGGATGCTGGGAACCACCTTCCCCAGGCGCATGGCCCTTTGGAGCTCTGCACCAGCCCCCGTGGCTAGCGCCTCTCAGGCGCGGCGAGGTCACCCGTGTCAGCCCATTGGGGCTTACCTGCGCGTGGCTCGCTGCCTGCGATTGGCCACCAAAGCCACAGGTGACTGGCACCGCTTGCTGATTGGCTGAGTGTGGTGTTATAAACACATCATCAGTCTCCCTGCTGGCAGGAGTCTGTGGGGGATCGTCGATCCCTCCCCCAAACAGCCACGGCAACAAAGCCCACTGGTAACATGGCTTTGTGCCCGCCTGCTGCCTCGGTTTCCCTTTCCAGCTCCGTTAACCGAACTTCACGCTGCAAATGTTTCCTCAATAGCTCCCCCCTTCTGGAGTCCAGGTTAGCAGCACAAAGTTCTAGCCACGCAAACTGCAGCCTTTCTGACCTCACCCAGGGCCGCCGACGGGGCAGAGGGGCCACAAAGGGCCCCTGCAATTTAAAAGAGCAGCATCCAGACCCTTCCAGTCGCTGCCGGAGCCACGCGGGATGCAGTCCGGGTGGCACTGAGGGCTGGCTGGGGGAATCTCACTCCCAGCCCTGCCCCTTCTGGGGGCCTGGATTCAAGCCCCCGTCCAGCCCACTCAGCCTCTGACCCCAAGGAGCCTGCAACAGCAGGACCGGAGCAGCCCACGGCCACGGCTCTGGCCACGTCGGGATCCAGTCCCCAGAGGGAGGTACAACTTCTGCCCCCCCGCCGCCCATGGTAGCTCCCTGCTGAGGACGCTCACCTCCAGCTGCAGCGTGGGCTGGGCCGCCGGGTTGCACGACAGGCAGAGTTTCCCTTCCTGCACGCCCAGGATGATGGGGTATTGTTTGTCCGTCACGAACTGGTTGGGCACCACGCTGAGCTTCTCTGAGGGGAGACACGAGGGGCTCAGGGCTCTTGGCTGCCCGCAGGGGCACCAGGCAGGGAGGGGCAGCACTAAGCCCCCCAGAGAGCAACCACCTTGGCGGCCCAGAAGCCACTGCCCTGGCCCTCCCCGTCCCAGCTCTGCCTCCAGGCTCCGGCCAGCGCTCACTGTGCCCCCCCGCTGGGCCCTCCCACCCCACAGGTCTCTCCTCTAGCTCGGCAGCAAAACCCTGCCTCGGCATCCTCTCCGGCCTCTCCCTGGCACCCCCATCTGCCCTCCCTTGGGCCCTGCCCTTGGGCAGATGACTTCCTCCTGGCCAGGCACCGCCCGGAAAGGCCATGTGGCCTCAGTCCCATTGGGCCTCGGTGGGGGAAGGCAGCCCGCCAGGTGGCAGGAGTGTGGGACGAGAGGGCAGGTGGGTGGAGTGAGCAGGCGAAGCAGGGGACACAAGGGCGGGCAGGGGGAGTGGTGGACAAGAGGGCAGGCGGAGCAGGCTGGCAGAGCAGGGAACGAGAGGGTGGGCAGGTGGAGTGGGACACAAGAGAGTGGACGGGCAGAGTGGTGGATGAGAGGGCGGGCAGAGCGGGGGATGAGACAGCAGGTGGGTGGGCAGAGGGAGCGGGGGACGAGAGGGTGCAAGGGCGGGCGGGCGGAGCTGGGGATGAGAGGGTGCAAGGGTGGGCAGGCAGAGCGGGGAACGAGAGGGTGCGAGGGCGGGCAGGCGGAGCGGGGGACGAGAGGGTGCGAGGGTGGGCAGAGCAGGGGAAGAGAGAGTGGGCGGGCGGAGCGGGAGACGAGAGGGTGGGCGGGTGGAGCGGGGGACGAGAGGGTGGGCGGGTGGAGCGGAGCAGGGGACGAGAGCTGGGTGGGTGGAGCAGGGGATGAGAGAGTGGGTGGGTGGGCGGAGCGGAGCAAGGGGAGCGGAGCGGGGGACGAGAGGGTGGGCGGGCGGAGGGAGGCGGAGCGGGGGAGCGGAGCGGGGGACGAGAGAGTGGGCGGAGCGGAGCGGGGGACGAGAGGGTGGGCGGGCGGAGCGGGGGACAAGAGGGCGGGCGGGCGGAGCGGGGGACGAGAGGGTGGGCGGGCGGAGCGGAGGGAGAGAGTGGGCGGGAGGAGCGGAGCGGGGGACGAGAGAGTGGGCGGAGCGGAGCGGGGGACGAGAGGGCGGGCGGGCGGAGCGGGGGACAAGAGGGCGGGCGGGCGGAGCGGGGGACAAGAGAGTGGGCGGGAGGAGCGGAGCGGGGGACGAGAGAGTGGGCGGAGCGGAGCGGGGGACGAGAGAGTGGGCGGAGCGGAGCGGGGGACAAGAGGGCGGGCGGGCGGAGCGGGGGACAAGAGGGCGGGCGGGCGGAGCGGGGGACAAGAGGGCGGGCGGGCGGAGGGGGGACGAGAGGGTGGGCGGGCGGAGCGGGGGACGAGAGAGTGGGCGGAGCGGAGCAGGGGACGAGAGAGTGGGCGGAGCGGAGCGGGGGACGAGAGGGTGGGCGGGCGGAGCGGGGGACAAGAGGGCGGGTGGGCGGAGCGGGGGACGAGAGGGCGGGCGGAGCAGGGGACAAGAGGGTGGGCGGGCGGAGCGGGGGACGAGAGGGTGGGCGGGCGGAGCGGGGGACGAGAGGGCGGGCGGGCGGAGCGGGGGACGAGAGGGCGGGCGGGCAGAGCGGGGGACAAGAGGGTGGGCGGAGCTCACCAGGGTTGTGGTTAGAGGCTTCAGCCACGAGACTGTTGTTCTTCAGGCGGACGACCTTCTGGCTGGTGTCGCGCAGGGTGAAGTCGAACGGCGCGGGGATTTTCATTATAGTGCTCTCCCCATCCTCTGGCGACGGGCAAAGGCAAAGGGGAAATGCAGGTTCCAGCGGGAGGCCGCCCCTCAGGACGTCCGTCAGCCCCAGAGCTCCTTGCACGACCCCCGCCCCCTCCGGGAGCACTGGGAATCCGCTTTGTCAGGGTCTTTTCGCTCCTCCCCCTTAGCTTTCCCCTCTAGCCCACCCCGTGTGAGTCCTGCTGCTGGGCCCCTGGGCAGAGCGCCGAGGATACGGACTGGACCCCGAGAAACCGCCTCTCCCTTTCGACGAGAGCCCGCGCCCCGGAAGGGTCCTGCCCTGGCCTCACGGGGACTGGAGTCCCCCAGAGATACGGCCAGAGGCCCCGCCACATCCCGGAGGGGCGCTTTAGACGGCACACGATCCCGGCCAAGGCCACATTTGGTCTCGGAGACGCTGCGGTAAACGGGGGTGCAAGCAGGCGGCTGGACCAGTGTCCCCAGGGTGCAGAGAGCCATTCAAGGCCCCGAAGCCCTGGATCTGATGGACAGCACTGGAAGCCAGCGGGTCCAGACCACCCCACCCCCGTTCCTGCCCCTAGAGGTGCAAGGCCCACGTCTGACCCTGCCACGCCCCCCAGGGCTGCTCCGAGAAGAGGGGGTGGGAACCGGGGGGGGAGCAGATACCCACCTGTCTTAGCGAAGGTGTTGAACAAATCCTCCATAGCTCTGTCCCGTTTCCCCTGGGGCCCGATGGGCCGGCCGCCCGGCCCTGCGGCTGCCTGGGATGCCATGCTGTGGATGGGGGCCCGGTGCCGGTCGTGTCCTGGGGGCAGCAGGGCAGCTGGGAAGAACAGAAGGACACGGGTGCTCAGGCTGGCTGGCCCTGTGCGGGGAGCCCCTTTGGCCCTGCCCCTGGGGTCCGGACAGCCAGCAGCACATGGCCTGGGGTGTAGAATGGGGGATGAGCCCCACCTGCCGAGCAACCTGATTGGCTGCTCACGGAGATCCAAGCCAATCAGGGCTCATTCCCCGCCCCCCTTTCCCCAGGGCCCAGCTCTGGGGCAGATCCCCAGGAGTCACCAAGGGGGCTGCCAGCCCCTGAACGTAGCAGCAGGAGGGGCCCGGACCAGCCACTGGTCATGCTGCCCGGGGAGATGCTGGCCCTGGCACTCGGCCGAGGGGCTCCAGGCTGGCTGCCGGGGGGAGGGGCGGGATGGGAGATGCTGGCCCTGGCACTCGGCCGAGGGGCTCCAGGCTGGCTGCCGGGGGCAGGGGCGGGATGGGAGATGCTGGCCCTGGCACTCGGCCGAGGGGCTCCAGGCTGGCGCCGGGGGGAGGGGCGGGATGGGAGATGCTGGCCCTGGCACTCGGCCGAGGGGCTCCAGGCTGGCGCCGGGGGGAGGGGCGGGATGGGAGATGCTGGCCCTGGCACTCGGCCAAGGGGCTCCAGGCTGGCGCCGGGGGGAGGGGCGGGATGGGAGATGCTGGCCCTGGCACTCGGCCGAGGGGCTCCAGGCCGGATGCCGGGGGGAGGGGCGGGATGGGAGATGCTGGCCCTGGCACTCGGCCGAGGGGCTCCAGGCTGGCTGCCGGGGGGAGGGGTGGGATGGGAGATGCTGGCCCTGGCACTCGGCCAAGGGGCTCCAGGCTGGCGCCGAGGGGAGGGGCGGGATGGGAGATGCTGGCCCTGGAACTCGGCTGAGGGGCTCCAGGCCGGATGCCGGGGGGAGGGGCGGGATGGGAGATGCTGGCCCTGGCACTCGGCCGAGGGGCTCCAGGCTGGCTGCCGGGGGGAGGGGCGGGATGGGAGATGCTGGCCCTGGCACTCGGCTGAGGGGCTCCAGGCCGGATGCCGGGGGGAGGGGCGGGATGGGAGATGCTGGCCCTGGCACTCGGCCGAGGGGCTCCAGGCTGGCGCCGGGGGGAGGGGCGGGATGGGAGATGCTGGCCCTGGCACTCGGCCGAGGGGCTCCAGGCCGGATGCCGGGGGGAGGGGCGGGATGGGAGATGCTGGCCCTGGCACTCGGCCGAGGGGCTCCAGGCTGGCTGCCGGGGGGAGGGGCAGGATGGGAGATGCTGGCCCTGGCACTCGGCTGAGGGGCTCCAGGCCGGATGCCGGGGGGAGGGGCGGGATGGGAGATGCTGGCCCTGGCACTCGGCCGAGGGGCTCCAGGCTGGCGCCGGGGGGAGGGGCGGGATGGGAGATGCTGGCCCTGGCACTCGGCCGAGGGGCTCCAGGCTGGCTGCCGGGGGGAGGGGCGGGATGGGAGATGCTGGCCCTGGCACTCGGCCGAGGGGCTCCAGGCTGGCTGCCGGGGGGAGGGGCGGGATGGGAGATGCTGGCCCTGGCACTCGGCCGAGGGGCTCCAGGCTGGCTGCCGGGGCCGGGCGTCTCCCCAGCCGCCCTCCGAGGGGAGCCAGGCCTCCCGGAGCCGTTGGCTGCCGGTGGGACGTGCTGGGCGAGGGGGTTTCTCCAGCCAGGCGGCGCCAGGGGATGGAACAAACCCCAGGGCAGGGCCAGTGAGTCAGTCCGGGGAAGGGGTCGATTTGCTGACCCGCCTGCACCCCACGGGCCAGCGGCCCTCCCGCCCCGGCTGCCCTGCCCAGGACGGGCCCTGTGGGGAGCAGGCAACAGCCCCGGTCTTGGTGGCCGGGCTGGTTCCCACTGGGGGTCGTGCCCCTTTGGGCCCCGCTGCGGCCCAGTGCTCTGCATATCCACTGCCCGGCTCTGGCTGGGGCTGGCCGGGCGCGGGGCCGCGAGCGCAGACCTGTCCCGGGTGCGTGGAGACGGGGCCCGCGGGGCTCCTGGGGAGAGAACAAGGCGCGGTGAGATTTCTCCCCTCGTCGCCCTGCCCCGTCTGAGACCGGCAGCCCCTGCCGCCGCCCAGCCCACGGCCCCGCTCGGCTCGCTCCTCATCGGGGGCATCTGCCCGGTTCTGGAACTTAGCAGCCAGAATTTCCTTTATTTCCTCGCCCCTCGCCCCGGCTCCCCGCCAAGTCTGGTGCTGCCGGCGCCGAGCCCCAGCCGGGGGCACCCCCCCCAGCCCAGGGGCACCCCCCCCCCCAGCGCTGCAACACGTCTCGAGGGGCCGCGTTCCTCGCCACCGCCCCGTCTGCAGCGCAGCCGCCTCCTGCACATGCCGCCCACCTCGTGGCAGACTCCCCGGGCGCCTGCCCCCAGAGCCGCCGGCTGGGGAGGTCCCATGGCAGGCGTGTCGTTTACACGCCCCCGTCTGGCTCTGTCCGCCTCACACCGGGCGTCAGCTCTTCGGCCCTGGGCGGCGCCGAGCGGCGTGGCCCTGACCACTGCTCCTGCACACGACCCCACACGCGCCCGCCCCAGCAAGCTCGGGGCCGGGCCAAAGCCGCCCTGGGTATGGCTAGTGCCCGGAGGCCGGCATGGGGGGAATGATCCCGGCAGCAGCCCTGCGCCAGCCGTACCTGTTGGGAATCGGGAGCGGCTCCCTCTGTCAGCGGCTGAGTCGGTGGCGGGGATCGCCCAGCTATTTATCCGGGGGCCCTGGGCAGGGTGGCCACGCCCGGGATCATCAGCAGGGCGGGACCTGAGCGTGCCTGGACCCAGACAGCAGCAATCCCCGGAGCAGCAGCTCCCGCCCAGCCGGCGGAGGAGCGGGAAAGAGCCGGGGTGGGGGGGGGACTTTTCCCGGAGACGCCCCTGCAGGCCCCGCCGGGCGAGACGCAGCCGCTGCCCAGGGCGCCCGGGAGGTCTGTTCACACGCCCCTCTGCTCTCGGGTGCTGCAGGCTAGATCCAGGGTCCCTGCTCCGAGGCCTGGTCCAGAGCGTCCGGCATTCGCTGGCAGCCTGCCCCCCGGCCCAGCCACAGCAGCCTGGTGCTCGTCCCCTCGCCTGGTTCCCTCCCGACTCAGCCCCTCCCGCGTGGCAGCGCCCGTGGTGGTGCCGGCACCGTAGACCAGGCGACGCCTCCTTCCCCGTCCTGCCGGGGGATCTGAGGCAGGGGGCGACCCCTGGAGAGCGCCCGTCCCAGCCCCTCCGTGCCAATCCCCAGAGGAGATGCACCCGCCCCAGCAAGGAGCACGGGACAGGCTGGCTGCTGCTGCCGGGGGAGGGCTGGAGAGGAGGCCCTGCTGCTCGGACACTCCTCAGCACGGGGCGCTCGCCCCCCCCCCCGCACTGCCCTGGGGCACGCTCACCCACAGCGCTCTGCTCTCTCCACAGGCCCTGCAATGGCGACAGAGAAACTGGTTGGACCCGTTTTCACGTTTGGCAACTTGCCTGTCGCCAGACCCTCGCCTGGTTCCCTCCCGACTCAGCCCCTCCCGCGTGCCAGCGCCCGTGGTGGTGCCGGCACCGTAGACCTGTGAGCACCAGGCAGGGCAGACGAATGATGCAGACACACCCCAAGCCTGGAGGTTGTTGCCCCATGAGATACACCCAACCAGCAGCGAAAGTAACCGTCCGCATCGCTCTCGGGACTCCCACGGGGGCTGAAAGCACTTTCCTGCCATATTTCTGCCCCTAGACCACCACCAGGAAACCGAGGGTTACAAATGAGAGGTTCTTTAAAACCAGTGTCATTTAATAACAGGTTCTTCCGATCCCAAAGGACCAGCCACACATCCAGGGCAATCGACAGCTCAGATCTTACCCCCAAAATCACACTATTGCCAGCCCTTTAGAATCTGAAATCTAAAGGGAAAGAAAGAAAGAAAGAAAGAAAGAAAGAAAGAAAGAAAGAAAGAAAGAAAGAAAGAAAGAAAGAAAGAAAGAAAAAGAGGGAGGGAGGGAGGAAGAAAGGGAGGGAGGGAGGAAGGAAGAAAGGGAGGAAGAAAGGAAGGGAGGGAGAGAGGGAGGAAGGGAGGGAGAGAGCCTGCTGAGCGCCGTGTCTCTGGACACCGCTCTGCCTGGCTCGCGGGCGTGGCAGCGGCACGTGGCCTGGTGAGAGCCGTGTCTCTGGGCACCACTCTGGCCTGGCTTGTGGGTGTTGCAGCAGCATGTGGCCTGGTGAGAGCTGTGTCTCTGGACACTGCTCTGTCCTGGCTTATGGGTATGGCAGTGGCACGTGGCCTGGTAAGAGCCGTGTCTCTGGACACCGCTCTGGCCTGGCTTGCAGGCATGGTACATGGCCTGCTGAGCGCCATGTCTCTGGACACCGCTCTGGCCTGGCTCGTGGGGGTGGCAGCGGCACATGGCCTGCTGAGCGCTTTGTCTCTGGACACCGCTCTGCCTGGCTCGAGGGCGTGGCAGCGGCACGTGGCCTGCTGAGCGCCATGTCTCTGGACACCGCTCTGGCCTGGCTCGAGGGCGTGGCAGCGGCACGTGGCCTGCTGAGCGCCATGTCTCTGGACACCGCTCTGCCTGGCTCGTGGGGGTGGCAGCGGCACGTGGCCTGCTGAGCGCCATGTCTCTGGACACCGCTCTGCCTGGCTCGAGGGCGTGGCAGCGGCACGTGGCCTGCTGAGCGCCATGTCTCTGGACACCGCTCTGCCTGGCTTGAGGGCGTGGCAGCGGCACGTGGCCTGCTGAGCACCGTGTCTCCGGGCTCACGGGCGTGGCAGAGAACTAGCGAGATGACATAGGGTGAGTGGAACACGGCTCCTGCCCGGGGCGGCGGTGGAGGCAGCAGGAAGCGAGAAGGATCCCTGTCATCCGCCCTGACGCTGCCCCAGCCCCGACTAAGGACGGTTGCTCTGAATTTCCTGCATTGCTGCCTGTGGCACGTCTGCCTAGAGACGCGTGAGCAAGTCTCAGCGGCTTCCCCTCCCGTTCTGCTGTGACTGCACATCCTGCCCGTGGCTGGGGCTGGGGCTGGGGCTCCCCCGCGAGCCTCGCGCAACTGCTGCCAGCACGGTGGCCACCCCCGCCAGTGCCCGAAGGACCGGCCCCCCCAGCACTGCAGCTCAGCGGGTCCCAGGCTCGGGGCTGTACAGCCTGGACAGAGCGCAAGGACCAGCCCCCTGCCTGCCAGCGCCTCGCCCTCCTGCTCCGAGCCTGGCCCGGCCCTGGCTCACCTGCAAGGATCAACAGAATCTTGAGGTGGGAGTGGGGTTCAGATCTGGCCCATGATCCCGCCCCCTTCCCACTGTTCCCCCCAATGCCCCGCCCATGCTCCACCCACTGTCTCAGTGGCCTCCATGCTTGCTGTGCCTCTTCCACATGCTCCCCTCGTGCTGCAGCAGGAGGGGAGTGTGGGAACGGCAGGTTGGGGGGTTCACGCCGCGCCCCCTTCAAAGGGGGGTTAAGCCCCTTGTGCCTCATCCTGCCTTGAGCACACGGGGAGAACAAGGGATCCTGCCCTCTCCGGAACAGCCCAGAACACCTGGGAACCTGTTATTGGCACCCCCTCGCCCCCTCCCACCCAGACACCCCCCCACACCCTCCCCCACACACTCCCCTCACAGTCCCATGCGCTTTTCCCAAAGCTAACCATGGCCACTTGTAAGCTGCCTGCGCACAGCTCGTCCTCCCGCCCTTGGGCTGGTGGCGTTGCTCTCCTCTGGACTTGCTCCAGTTTGCCCCAGCTTTGCCCAGACACAGGCCCAGACTCGGGCCTGAGCTCATGACTCACCAAGGCCAGATAAGGGGGACCCGGGTCTAACACACGACTCCCGCTCACACACCCAGCAGGGGAGTGGCCCTCTATACACCTGCAGCACATCGCATGTTTCAGTGTGCCCGCAAATTTTCCCTACCCTGGGACTGAATTTTCCCATGTGCACCAGTATGGAGGGGATGTGTGACACGGAGGGGACGTGCAACACGGGGGGACATGTGACATGGAGGGGGATATGTGATATAGAGGGGACGTGCGGCACGGGGGGACATGTAACACGGAGGGGGATATGTGACATAGAGGGGACGTGCGGCACGGGGGGACATGTGACACAGAGGGGACGTGCGACATGCGGGGGACGTGACATGGAGGGGACGTGCGACACGGCACCTTCATATTTGTGCACATAAGACAAGGCATGTGCTGCAGGCGGGGCGGAGGGGCTCTGAGTGTGTGAGGGGACTCAGGCCTGGGGAGAGGGTTTGGGTACAGGCTCTGGGGTGGGGTTGGGGGATGAGGGGGGTCCCAGGGCCAGGCCAGTGCATGGGGGCTCTGGGGCCAGGCCACTCCAGCTGCATCGGGGGAGGGGTTGTCCCAGGCTGCGCTGTCTGGGCTGTGGCTGCCTTGGGGCTGGGGAGAGGCGCCTGATTCAGGCTGGTCCCTTGGCTGGGGGCGGGACGACCTCCTCCCTGCCCTGCAGCGCAGACCACCTAGCCAGCTCCCCGGGGCTGCATGTGATTCCCCCTTCTCAGTCGGGTTCTGTGCACCCGGCTTTGGCGAATTGCACCTGGCCGGCTGCAGAGCCCGTCCCCGCTGTCCCGAGCAGTTGTGCAGGGCGAGGCCTCTTCCAAGATGCTCGCAAGCCCCCGCTTGGCCTCACGGGCACGTTACAGGCCCAGGCTGGGCGCCCGTGGGCGCGTCACTAATGGAACCGCCTAGTGCCGGGACTGGCCCCGGTGGGACGCCGCGGGGCTTAGGAGCGGGTTGCTGAACCTTTCCAGGGACAAAATGAGGCTGCCTGGTCTGTAATTGCTTGAGCCCTTTCAAGGCCGATGCTGTTTGCCCGTCCCCCACTCTGACACCTCCTTCCTCCTCCCGCAGCTCCCCACGGCCCTTGCGACGGCTCGGCAGCGGCTGCAGCCCGGGAGCCTTCTGAGCAGAATGGGTCTGGCTTGCCGGCACAGGGGGCGTGTGCACAGCGCCGCGGAGCTCGAAACGGGAGATTGCTTTTTGAATTTAAATGCAATCCAAGATCTACCCCCAACCCAAACACCCTGGCCCCGCCTCCTTCGTGCCTGAGGGGCAGCTCCAAGGCGAAGGGCAGGAGATGCACAGTAGCGGGGGGGGGGGGGGGGGGACCGGCACTTGACAGCCGCTTGGCCAAACCAGTCGGGATCCCCTGCCAGAGGCGCCGAGATCCACCAGCAGCTCCCGACCTCCAGCCTGGTGACCACGGGCCTGGCTTCTTTGGAGAGAGACGCTGTGCCGCCAGGCCCTGCATCCCTGCGGATTACCGAGGGTCGCCGGGACGTTGGACTAGCGAGCCCGTTACTCTGGATATACCTGGAAATAACGGGCTTGTTGCTAAGACGCGGAGAACGCTGTTTCGGGGTGCGGGGCGTATCCCCCGATAGCGCCGCTGTCTAGACGTACCCAGAGTCTTTGACCCGCTTCCCCCCCTTAGGGCTTGTGGTCCTTCCCCGTGTTAACGTGAGCGGGGCTGTGTCTGTTCTGTGACGCCCTAGAAAGTCGGCAGTCCCGCCTTTCGGACGTCCTCTGCTCCCAGCTCTCCTTCCCTGCCGAGCAGAGGGCCCGCGCGCTCCTCTGTCTTCCTCTTGCTGCCAGTGTCTTTCCAGAGGCTCCTGTCCCTTGCTGGGTGTGAGCCCTTCTGGGCCTTTCTCATTTCCTCCCTGCCTGCTTGCCCTGGGCTTTTGCGCCCCTCCCTGCTGGCACGTTCTGGGGGCCTCTCTTGGATTTCCAGGGATCAGAGCGCTCCTGCTGGAGCCATCCGGACCCCTTGCCAGCCTCCCTCGCAGCAGGCCTCTGCCCTAACCCGGGCTGTCGCTGCGACAAGCTCGGCCATCGTCTGCCGCCCCGACAGGCACCCCGGGCGGGTTTGCTATTGACTTTGCCGGGAGCCGGACTGAGCTGACCCCGGAGTTGGCAGATTTGCACCCGCTGCGGAGCACGGGGCAGGGAGCATTCGGAAGGAAGCTGGGGCGGGGATCCCCCGTGTAGACCCACCGAAGGGATTGCATCAGCGGGGCTCCATGAGGCTCCAAACACCCCCATTCGGACGGGCCCGAGAGGGGAGGGGAAAAGCGCATTTAACTGTGTCGGGACCCAGGCCCCCTTCAGCAAGGGGCCATGGGGCCTCCATCTCAGCAGAGGAAAGGGGCCTTGTGTCTCTCTGCCCGTCCATGTGCCAGGGTAGGGCAGATCCCCAGGCTCCGGGGGAGGTTGTAGCTGTGGTCACACACTGTGACTTCACTCGCAGAACAGGGAAGCGCTCGCCGGGCACAATGGCTTGTGGGTTTGCAGCTCGCCAGCGAGCTCAGGAAGCAGGCGGCTGGGGGAGTCTTTGCAGGAAGTGCTTGGTTTGGAACCTGAGCTGGGCCTGAGCCATGACGCATGGGAACCTGGGGGCCCGGTATCACTGGGGGCAGGATACGCGGGCATCCGAGGGTGAATGTAGCCCCAGCTCTCTGGACCCGCAAGCCACAGGTTGCACACTGGCCCGCAGCACGTCCTGCGTGACTCACCGACCGAAACCCACCGTGCAAGTGCCCCGAGCTAGAGAGCAAGAGCAACACCCGCGCCACCGGTCAAGCCGCTCCAGTGACCTACTTATCTCAAGCTCCGCGGGGAGCCGAGTGAGTCTGTAACGGGAAAAACTTCAAAACCAATGGCTGGTCCTGCCGCACCTTAGAGACTGGCACAACATGTGGGTGGGTCATGAGCTGCCTCTTCAGATGACTGGAGCATTAAAAGTCCAGACCCAAGAAGGAAGGGCGGGGGAAGGAAGGGAAGAAAGCGAATTAGAATGTTCAAGGTACAGGGAGCTGATAAGAACCATTTGCACCTTCTCTAAGTGCCCATTGTTTAGTTGGTTAAGTTATCTCAAGCAAAATGCAGGACAATGTAGCACTTTAAAGACTAACAAGATGGTTTATTAGATGATGAGCTTTCGTGGGGCCAGACCCACTTCCTCAGATCAAATAATGGAAGAAAACAGTCACAGCCATATATACCAAAGGATACAATTAAAAAAATGAACACACATGAAAAGGACAAATCACATTACAGAACAGAAGGGGGATGTGGGGGGGGGGGGGGGGGAAGGAAGGTGAATGCCAGTGAGTTAATGATATTAGAGGTGGGGAAGGGGAGATGTCTGTGAGTTAATAGTATTAGAGGTGATAATTGGGGAAGCTATCTTTGTAATGGGTTAGATAGTTGGGGTCTTTGTTAAGTCCGGTGCGGAGGGTGTCGAATTTTAGCATGAATGCCAGTTCAGAGGATTCCCTTTCAAGTGCAGATTTGAATGTCTTCTGAAGTAGGATGCAGGTTAGCAGGTCATTGAGACTGTGTCCTTTCTGGTTGAAATGACAAGAAACTGTTTTCTCTTTGTGATCTTGTCTGATATCTGTTTTGTGGGCATTGATCCTTTGGCGAAGTGTCTGAGATGTTTGTCCAATGTACATAGCAGACGGACATTTTCGGCACATGATAGCATAGATTATATTTCTGGATGCGCAGGAATATGTGTTCTTGATCTTATAACTCACTTGGTTAGGTCCATAGTCGCTCTAACCCCTAGGCATGCTGCCAGGCCTGTTCTGCTGGGGGATCTGCCCCCATCGCGCCCTCCTCATCCCTGCTCACCGCACGGGCCCTGCATCGGAGGCCACGTTCCCTGGCCGGCAACCCCTTCGCTCTGCCGGGAGGTTGCAAAGCTGCTGTAAGTTCGCCAGGCGCCCGGCTCGGTGCTGAAAAGTCCAGCTGGTGGAGCGACGCTGGGGGAGGGGGAAGGGGTTGTGCTGGCCCTGAGGCAGGGCTGGTTACACCACCGCAGCGCCTGGCCCTGCGTTCGAGGAGCTGGGATCAGCTGGATGGGCCCGAGGGCTTTGGGGCTGCTCCGAGCTGCATCCTCGCCTGGAGGATTTAGAGGCAAGAGCGGGGAGCACTGGACAGCTCTGCCCGGTTAATCCCGCCTGCGCGTCACAGCTCGCCTAGTGCCCTGTGTGGCCCTCCCTAGAGCCACTGCCTGCACGGGGCGCCCTTGGGCATGGCAGCCGCAGGGCAGGCCTGGCACCCTTGCGCAGCCTTTACTGCTGCTCCTTCACCCTGTTCCCGTCCTCCTGGAGCTCAGCCATGGAGGCTGGCGAGACCACGCGCCCCAGGCCACGGCCTCAGCCGCGGGAGGCTGCATGCTGAGCGCGGCTGCCCCAGGCTTGGGCACACCCAGGCTGGCTCTCGCTGGCGCCAGCAACTCAGCGCCCCCAGCCGTATACCAGCTCTGAACGAGCGCTCCCCTGCCAGCACGTACAGAACTGGGGAGGGGGAGGCTGCGGGAGCAGACTGCATTTGCATAGACACGCCTACTTTGCCTACCTGATCAGCCGCCCAACTTGCTGTGCCCAAGTGACCGGTTTGGGCGGGTTGTGCACGTGAGTCCTGGAGGCTGGGGAACAAAATGTTTTCTCGTTGTCTGACTGACAGGCGGTGGAGCTGCACTTAGCAGTAGGGGTTTTGCTCCCTTTGAGGACAGGTCACCCTAACTGCAAACAACCTGGCTAAGCTTCAGGTGGGGCTGTAAAAAGCCAGTAAATTGGGGGTGGGGTCTGGCCCTTGGTGTCTCCAGGCCTTAAAGCCAGAGCTGTTCAGATTCCACTGGAATCATCAGGGCTCTGACAGGCTAGGCCAGGGGCTGCGCCCTAGACCTGGTGTGGGGGGAAGTGCAGCCCTGAGGTTCCCCGTACCCAGTGGAATCACTAAGAACTGGGCTAGTGGGGGAACCTCAGAAGGCAGCAGCCACATTGTCTGAGCACACGGCTGGTGGCAAACCCACTGGAGTTGGGGGCGTTGCTGGCTGAAAGACATGCCCAAGATCACACTGGGACTAGAAGCCAAGTCTCCAAAGCCCTAGGCACACACCCTAACCATTAGGTAATCCTGCCACCCTAGTCACTGTGAGTCAATAGTGTTGCACCAAGTTCCGGGTGGATCGCAGGCCTGGCCCTTGTGAATAGATACTGGGCATGGGGGCATGGCAGGTTCGTTCCTTAGAGGCAATCGGAGGCTCCCTGCCCACTTTCCCGATGCCTGTGAATTCCCCGGGCAGAGAAATGCCTGCCTTGCTCCTTGGCTAGATTGCTCAAGGGACGGCGCTTCCGTCATGGCCTCACTTCCTTCCCGGTGGGGATTTTCACTCCCTTCCTTCCTGCGTGTGTGTCACGCCAGGGCAGCTCCAGGCTTTCCACACAAGGGGAGCAGAGGGCAAACAAGGGATGCTCCAGGGCAGGGGTTGTCGGAGGCCTGATGGGAGGGAAACCGAGGCAGCGACTGGGCTGCAAGTCAGCCCTGCTATGGGGTTTAAAGCAAGGGGGAGCGCGCGGTGTTGATCTGCGCGGGAGCCTGGGGGTGTAAGAAACTCCCCAATTCCTTGGCCGCCTCCCTGTGCCACAGGTGCTGGCTCACGGCGTGTGAAAGTTGGGGGAGCCAGCAGAACCCGTCGGATGCAGTTGCTGGGCAACGAAAGTCCCCCCCCCCCCCCCGCACAGTGACTCCCCTGTAGTCACTCGCCGGCGCGCGAGGAAAGGGGCAGGGTGGGAAGGCCAGCAAGGGCACCATTTCGGGGTGGGGACCTGTGCATGCTGCAACAGCAGGGGGGGGAGAGTGAAGCCAGGGATCTGGCAGTGTTACTGAGCATGCTCAATACAAGACAAGCAGCAAATCGGGGGGGGGGGCCTTTTCCACCCTCCCCCCCACACACATCACCTCTTCCCAAGGGCTACTAAGGCACTTGCCAAGCCTAGCTAGGAGCCCTGTGACCGCTCCCTACATAAAAGAAAGACAATTCCGTCAATATTCGAGCCATTGGTCTCTGCTCCTAACATGTTCTGACATCTCAGTCAAGGACGCTGGTCGGTCAGATTGCAAAGAACGGTTTGACTTTGTTACTAGCTCTGTGGGGAGAGAGACTGCGGGACTCCCGGGAGGCCGTGAGGTCTAGTGCGTTACCGCGGGGGGCAGCTGGGTTCTATCGAAGAGCATCAGACATGCCATACTGGGTCCCTCCAGCCCAGGGGCCAGTAGTGGCCACCGCTGGGTGTCCCAGAGGAGGTGAACAGAACAGGGAACCATCCCGTGTCGCCCAGTCCCCGACAGACAGAGCAAGGGACACCTCCCTGCCCAGACTGGCTCATAGCCATCCATGGTGTGACGTAGTGGGGGTACCTGGCTGGTTTCTATGCTGCTGGCTCTGGGGTAACCCCCACTGGCTGCAGTTGGTACCACGGCCCAGCAAAACAGGATGAGTCACTATGCAAAGGGACCTCTCAACCGGTATGGCCAGACACCCCCCATGGAGAGGAACAAAGGAAGGTGGATGCTGCTCTGGCTGGGGGGGCAGGGCTGGAAGAGGGTTGGATAGTGGCTGTCTGGGAGCATGGAGGAGACAACCTAGGGAAAGGGGCTGGAGTTTAGGGGCCCAGTCTCCCCCATCTCAAGGGGGCCTGAGGCATCCTAGCCCAGCTCTGTGACCAGATTACATCGGTGCTGTGCTGTATCCTGGAGAGGCAATAAACTTCCTCTACTCCACCGGCTGGTGCAGTCTGTTCGTGCCATTTCGGGGGTGCAGGAGACGGGGGACCCCCAACGCGCCGTCACACATGGACCTGTCCTCCTTGAACTTACTTCAGTCTTATTGGAACTCTCTTAGGCTACGTCTACACTGCAGGCTTCTTGTGCAAGAGTTCTTGTGCAAACGGTCTTGCACAAGAGAGCGTCCACACTGCCATGTGCTTTAATGCAAGAGCGTCCATGGCAGTGTGGACACTCTCTTGTGCAAGAAAGCTCTGATGGCCATTTTAGCCATCGGGGTTTCTTGCACGAGAAATTCATGTTGCCTGTCTACACTGCCTTCTTGTGGAAGAGCTCTTGTGCAAGAGGGCTTATTCCTCATGGGGAGAGGAATAACTCTTCTGGAAGAAGCCCTGTTTTGCGACACTGGACTGTAAATTTACTTGTGCAAAGTGTTGACACTCTGCAAGTTTTTGCACAAGGACAGCTGTTCCTGCGTAACAAGCCTGACGTGCAGACGTAGCCTTACAGTTTGGGCCTTTCCACCACCCCCTGGCAAAGAGTTCCACAGGTTGATGATGATGATGAATTAATTTCTTGTGTTTGTTTTAAATCTGCTGCCTATAAATGTCATTGGGTGACCTTGTGTTACATTAGTGATGGAGTAAATAACACTGGGAGAAAAATCGTTCTCCTTGGCCTCTGAGGATAGGACAAGAAGCAATGGGCTTGGATTGCAGCAAGAGAGAGTTGGGTTGGACATTAGGAAAAACTTCCAATCAGGGGGTTTAAACACTGGAATCAATTGCCTAGGAGGGTTGTGGAATCTCCAGCACTGGGGATATTTAAGAGCAGGTTAGACAGACACCTGTCAGGGATGGTCTAGATTGCACTTGCTCCTGCTGGGAGGGCGGGGGACTGGACTCGATGACTTCTCGAGGGCCCGTCCAGTTCTAGAGTTCTCTGATTTCCTTACTCTATTTTTCCACACCAGTCCTGATTTTCTAGACCTCTTACAACCCCCCCCCCCCCTAGCCATTTCTGTGCCAAGCTGGAAAGTCCCAGTCGTCTTAATCTCTCCTCCTAGGGAAGCTGTTCCTCACCCCTCCTGCCCTTTCTGTGCCTTTGCCAAACCCAAGATCGTTTTTAGACGGGGAGTCCAGCTCTGCGCGCAGTGTTCAAGACGTGGGCGAGCCCTGACTTTCCCTAGAGGCCCTGCGATCTCTTCTCTGTATCTGTTCCTTTCCTAAGGATCCCAGGATGCTGCTACGGCCGGGCGAGCAGATGTTCTCAGGGAACTATCCTCAGCGATTCCTTGATCTTTCTTGAGCGGAAACAGCTAATTCAGGCCCCGGCGGTTTGGGGGGATCCGGGGTTGTATTTCCCATGCGCCTGACTCTGCCTTTAGCAACGCTGAATCCCACCGGCCCTTGTGTTGCCCAGTCAGCCAGCGCGGTGAGACCCCTTTGCAACACTCTGCGGTCAGCTTGGGACATCGCGGGTTTGAATCGCTTCGTATCAGCTGCAGACGCTGCCACTCACTGGTCACCTCTTTTGCAAAGTCATTTATGAACCAGTTGCACGGCCCTGGTCTCAGTGCAGACGCTGGCGCGCCGCCGTTCCCTCCTGTGGAAGCGGAGGACCTGACCATGTTTTCGTGCTCATCAAAGGACCCTTCCGTCACCTGAACAACAAGCCTTTCGGTATCTCAGTGCGGCCTGGGGGGGGGGGGGGGCTGCCTGCTCTGTGACCCGGGTCCCCCTGCGCTGCGATGGGAGAGTCTCACTGACTCTCCCACATGTGGATTAACCAGACACCCAGGCTCAACCCCCAGGGAGACACAAAGGGAGGGGGGCGGAGACCAGCACCTGGCTGGGGGCAGGGCTGGAGGAGAGTTTTAGTTGCTGTCTGGGAGCATGGAGCAGGCAGCCTAAGCAAGGGGCTGGGATTTAGGGGCCCAGTCTCCCCCAGCTCAAGGGGGGCTGAGGCATCCTAGGCCTGCCTGGAACCAGATTCCATCTGTGCTCTGCTGCATCCTGGAGAAGCAATAAACTCCCTCTGTTCTACTGGCTGGTGGAGTCTGTTCGTGCCATTATGGGGGTGCAGGAGGTGGGGGAACCCCAACGCGCCGTCACACTTAGTCACCCGCTGCCCTCTGGTTATAAATAAACTGCAGATCTCAGCGTTGGTTCCCCCCACCCCCGCTCCCGCCCGGGGAGGAGACACGCCAGCCGCCCCTCCATCTGCACAGGGCTCCTTGCCCTGCACCCCGCAGGTGTCACTTACACCCGTCCTTGCTGCTCTCTGGGGCATGGACCGGCCCGGGGGAGGTCACCACCCTCACACCAATTGCCTCATCCTTAGGCAAGTTAGCAGTTCCAGGCACCTGGCGTCAGCACTTCCTCCTGGCCAGGGGACGTGGCTGGGCTATCACGGCTAGCAGAGTTCCTCTGCCGGGGTGTCACTGCCGGCAGCTGTTCAGCCCCCTCTGGAGAGCCTGCAAGGGGAAGCAGCCACCCCTTCAGCACTTTCGCAAGGTCAGCGGCTCCTGCTCGGCCCAGCCTCCTCCACAGCCAGAGAGCAGAAGATGGGGCAGACCGGGGCAGACCAAAGGTCCCAGCCCAGCATCCTGGCTTCCGACGGTGCCAATGCCAGGTCGTGCAGGGTGGGGCTTCCTCTGACACAGCAGCCAGGGGCTCGTGGCCTGTTGTTCCCCACAGTTCCTAGCCTCAGCGGGGGCCAGCACGGGCGTTCGGCTGAGCCGGTCTGTGCCTGGCTCTCACGATGGGGAGGGGGCCGGAGCTGCATCCAGCCCCTATCTGCTGGTTGAGTTGCAGTGGCTCTCCCAGACAGAGGCATCCCATCCGGAGGCAGAGGCTCCAAGTGATGGAGAATCCACCAAGGCCAGCTGCTTCCTGGTTACAACGGGTGCCTCTTTCCCAGTGTGTGTGTGTGGGGGGGTGTCCCGGAGAGAAGCCACCCCCCAGCGCAGCCTGTCAGTGGAGGAGGAGGCGGAAAGCAGGCCATGGAGCCACGGACACCCCCCTTTGCTGTCCCCTGCCTCTCCCCAGCAGAGGGGAGCCCAGGGTTGGCGCTGAGCTCTGCCTCCCCCCTTCAGCGCACTCACCCACATGCCTGCCGAGTGGCAGGGGGCATTGGTGTGCTCACCAGTGGGAGCTCACAGCCCAGAGCTGCAGCGGGGGGGCTGGCTTTCAGCTGTAGCTACAACTGGGGAGTGGAATACAGCCGAGTCTAGTGGTTAGAGCCAGGGCCTGGAGGCTGCTCCCTGCTCTGCCGTGGCGTGACGCTGCTGCCTCTTTCTGTGCCTCAGTTTCCCCATGCGTAGGGCAGAGGGAAGGAGCTGCGAGGCCCTGGTGGGGATGCTGGCGGAGCTGGGGAACGTTAGCGTCTAGCGCCCCCTAGTGGGGGAAGTGCGATGGCACCACCTCCATGGACGAACGAGTCCCATGTGGACCCACTATCGGTACCAGCATCCCTGCGGGATCCAGAGCTGTAGGGATTCAAGCTCTCTGCCGGGCCTGACACAGCCAGAGCCCCATCTGGCACATCCTGAACGAAGGCCAAGCTCCGTGGGGCGTGAACAATGCTGGGCCAGCTCCACCCCACTGCAGACAAGGGCATTGCCTGCTATGGGGTCAGTGGGGCAGTTGGTGACCCCACCCTGACTTTGTTCCCCCCGCCCCACACATGTTCCGTTGCATCTCCCAGGCTGCCCCTCGCCAGACACTGCAGGATATAATGGAAGTATCTTGGCTCCCTTGAATCTCCAGGAGGGCAGGGACAGTCAGGGGTGGGCCCCCAGTGCAGAACAGGGCGACCCCCTTGTGTCCCTGCTACAGCTTCTAGGGGCCATTGCGGGGCACAGGGTCTGCCCCAGCCATGACCGCTGCCCTGGCAAAGTGACCTGCCCCTTAGGGAAGGCCCAGAGGACTCTGAGACTGGCTCACCACCAGTAACCCTGGGCTGTTCCCTTCTCCTTGTCAACCTCCAATCCCTTGGCCTCCCTGAGCTCTTGTGGCAGTGAGTTCCACAGGTTCCTTATGAAGGCTAGGACTATAAGGGTATGTCTACACTACAAAGTTAGTTCGAACTAACAGACATTAGTTCGAACTAACTTTCATAGGCGCTACACTAGCGCTCCGTTAGTTCGAATTTAATTCGAACTAACGGAGCGCTTAGTTCGAACTAGGTAATCCTCATTCCACGAGGATTAAGCCTAGTTCGAACTTACTAGTTCGAATTAAGGGCTGTGTAGCCCCTTCATTCGAACTAGTGGGCTGTCTCTGTCCAGGCCCTGGCTGGTTCTCTGGGGCACAGACGACTCGTCTCTTGGGCTCGCCTCGTTGATGACTCTCTCCATCGCTCAGCCGAGATCCGGTCTCTGCGCGATTCCCTTTCTCTCCGGGACTCCCGTTCACACCCGGACCGGCTCTCCGTGAACTCATCCGCCAGTCTCCCGGCCTCCTGGGGGGTCTCTGGTCTTCGGTCCTTGAGCCACAGCCTCAGTTTGGGTGGGCATGCTTCATAGAACTGCTCCATCATGAACAGCCTGAGCAGCTCCTCTGCGGTCTGGGCTCTGACTCCAGACACCCACTTGCGGCAGTATTGCGCCAGGCGGGAGGCCAGGTCCACATAGGTCTCCCGTGGCTCCTTCTGTACCCCCCGGAACTTCTTCCTGTACATCTCGGGGGTCAGCCCGAACTTGTGCAGCAGGGCCTCCTTGACTCAGTTGTAGGTCCTCCAGCTGACTGAGCACTCCGGCCACCTCCTGGTTCAGCGCGGGGATGAGCTCCTGCAGCCAGTCAGCTGGGGGGACCCGTTGCAGTCCACAGGCCCTCTCAAAGGAGCTGAGGAACCCGTCTATGTTGCCCATGTCCTTCAATCGGGCCACCATGAGCCTCTCCAAGCGTCTGGCAGTCCCGGGACCCTGGGGCCCATCCACTCTTGGCACAGCCGGTGCCCCGCCGGTTCTCCGCTCTGCCATGGCCAACTCATGCTGTCGCTGCTTCTCTCGGTCCTCTACTTCCAATTCCTTCATCCGCAGCTGGATCTCCAGCCGCCACAGCTCCGCTGGGCTGGCTCCTGCCCTAGACGGCCTATGGCTTGCAGGCCTCCCGTGGGAAGCTGTCCCATCTCTCCGGCAGGCTCCAGTGCTCTGCCTCCTTTCAGAGCCTGACACGCTCCCAAGGGAGGTCTGGCTGCTTCCCCTGGGGACAGATTCCTGGCCCTGTGGCTGGTCATTCTCTTCCAGCTGGGCAATCAGCTGGGCCTTGGTTGCTTTCTGTGCAGGCAAGCCCCTCTCTCTGCACAACTTCCCCAGCTCTGCCTTCAAGAGTCGGGCATAGGCCATCTGCCCGCTAGTCCCCTCGGTGCAGACTCACCAGTCTAGTGCTGCAGCGCCCCACGATTTCCAGGAACCGCTTTGCTCTGTCCCCAGCATGCCTGGCTACCAGGCTCTTGCTTCTACTGCGCCTTGTCACTCGCCGTTGGAAGCTCCATCCACGGGGTGCAGTGCATCCCACCCCTAACACCAGTGTGACGGCGCGTTGGGGTCCCCCGCCTCCTGCACCCCCGAAATGGCACGAACAGACTGCACCAGCCGGTAGAACAGAGGGAGTTTAGTGCCTCTCCAGAGGGGCTGACTCCCACTCCCGCTCCCGCAGCGCAGAGAAACCCCTGCGCCCAACTCACCCCTCCGGCGCAGGAAAGCCTCCGCACTCCTCCTCTAGGGCCAACGGCCCCTCCCCCAGCACGCAACAGAGCTGTGGGAGGGGGAGCAGCCCACGCACTTCCGGAACCCCTGGAAGTGACGCGGGCTTCAGATAGGACTTCTGTCCACCCCGCGGGAAGCCAGCACTACACTAGAGGTAGGTTGTGGGGCTTCTCGGGGGTGGGGGGAAAATAGGGGGCGGGATTGCCCGAAAGCCTCACGATCGACTGGTCGAGGCCTCGCGATCGACCAGTCGATCGCGATTGACGGGTTGGTGACCACAGCCCTAGAGCCTCAGGGTTGGTTTGTCTGCTCTGGCTTGACAGCCGCGTTCTAACCCATTCACTCAGACCAAGACAATCCTCTGACCTGGCTCCACCCTCCTCACCATGTCCCAAAGCAGCATCTGATGCCCCAGCTGGGTCAGCAGCGTGCCACAGGAATGCTCCATCTGAGACGGGAGGGGCCGTCGGGCACCGATTCTCAGCAAATGAATGCAGACCCGGGGGGTGTGTGTATTTGATTCCTCCCACCCCCCAGCCCGGGTACCGTGGGGCAGGATGAGCCAAAGCAATGCGGACTGGAACAGGACCAAATCCGGGCTCTGCTGCACAGGAGGGGATTGTGGACAGGGCCAGTGATCTGGGTTGTGACACCTTTAGCTGTGGCTACGAGATTCAATCCAGCTTCCTGCCAGCGTCACATGGAAGGCCCAGAGACATTCCAGCCACAGGCAGCCGATAAAGCCCTAAGATAGATAGTGCTCTGGAGCCCAGGACCTGCCTTTGGAGTGACCAGGCCTCCTTGATGCACGATCCATCCTGCTCCTCGAGAGGAGTTTCAGACATGAGAGCTTTGATCTGATTTCTACAGGGTTTACACTAGCACAATCCCCCAGTACGCTGGGTGGCTGGTACATTTTGAACTAGCTGGTTGATAAAAAGCCAGCTGTGGCTGGAAAGGGCTCTCTCTCTCCTGGGAACGCACATGGACCAAGTGTCAGGCAGGCAAACAGCCCCTGGTATCCCTGGCCCCACTGGTCTGGCCCTGCCCACCCACGCAGATACCAGAGGAGTAATAGGCTGTGTCTACATTGGTAAGATTTTGCGCAAAAGCATGCTGTCTATACTGGCAGGGAGTTCTTGCACAAGAACACTGACGTTCTAATGTCTGAAATCAGTGCTTCTTGGGCAAGCACTATGACGCTCCCATTCATAAGCCCTCTTCTGTAACTATTCTTGCGCAAGAGGCCAGTGTAGACAGGCAACCTGAATTTCTTGTGCAAGAAAGCCCGATGGCTAAAATGGCCATTGGAGCTTTCTTGCGCAAAAGAGCATCTACCCTGGCACGGATGCTCTTGCACAAAAGCACATGCCAGTGTAGACGCTCTCTTGTGCAAATACTCTTTAACACAAGAACTCTTGCATTACAGAGTATTTGCACAAGGTCATGCCAATGTAGACATAGCCATAGAGATGCAGCCATGTTAGACCGGTTTGGCTGAAACAAAAGACTGGACTATGCAGCACTTTAAAGACTAACAAGATGTGATGAGTTTTCGTGGGCATTTAAAATAGACAAATCAGATTTTAGAAGAGAGGGGGATGAGGAGGGGAGGTTAATGTCTATGAGGTAATGATATTAGAGGTGATAATTGGGGAAGCTGTCTTTGTAATGGGTGAGATAATTAGCATCTTTGTTAAGGCCCATTCGTAAAGTGTCAAATTTAAGCATGAATGACAGTTCAGAGGCTTCTCTTTGAAGTCTTGTGTTAAAGCCTCTTTGAAGCAGGATGCAGGTAGTGAGGTCGTTGCGACAAGTCCCAGGCTGGTTGAAATGGCAAGAAACTTTTTTCTTTGTGAAATTGTCTGATGTCTGTTTTGTGGGCATTGATCCTTTGGCGAAGTGTCTGAGACGTTTGTCCAATGTACATAGCAGACGGACACCGTCAGCACACGGTGGCATAAATTCTATGCTGTCCAATGCGGTCCAATGGTGGTGTCAGCAGAGTAAATATGTGGACAAAGCTGGCAAGGGGGTTTGTTGCAAGGGAGATACTGGAAGGGCACTGACCTTCCCAGGGCCAGAGTCACTGAAATACCTGCAGGGTGTGAAGGAGGGTGTGAGGACAAGGTTTGCTGCAGGGTGGCTTTGGCAGCTGGGGGACTGGCTCAGGACCTTTCCTCTTATTTCTCCTTCCCTCCCCTTTCCAGGTGGCCAGCAACAAACTGGTAACATGCGGGAGAGGTGATTTATGTTCTCACCCTGGCGTCGGGCCTGCAGGCACCCCAGCCCCGGTCTCTGGGGCTGGCAACCACAGACGTGGCCAGGGGAAGCCGGGAGCGGGCACTCTGCCAGGCTCCCTTTGTGCACCCTTGTCCCCCACTTCTCAGGCTTCATGGCCCAGGGAAGGCCTAGCCTGTCTGCTCAAGCAGCGTGAGACAAACCGACAGCTGGTCAGGAGCCTTTCGATTTTTGCTGCTGCTGTTGCTGGGCCCTAGTGCAGAACTGCTGCTCTGGTGCACCCCACCAAGGCTCACTGTGTAGAAAGGAGCCAGCTCTTCCTCGGGGTGCCCAGCACACAAGGGGCTGCATGAGCAACAGGCTCATCCCCTGGCTGTCTTCAGCCTGTGCGGCTGGCAGGGTGGTAGCGGCTCCGCTCGTTTATCTTCATGGGTCGCTGCAGGTTAAACTAAGGTGAGTTCAGGCTCCAGGCCTCCTCCTCAGCCCATAAACTCCTTAATTAGCCCTTAGTGCTACACTGATCCACAATTACCCCCAAGCACATGCTAAACAGTAGCCAACCTGGGCACCCTGGGGCCATGGGTAATCATTACCTTCTCCATCCTCCAGCTGCATGGCTGAGCCAGCCACAGAGCCCAGGAGCTGGGATGCCTGCTTCGGAACTCTAACCGCTAGGCCATATGGCCTCCCACAGCCAAGTGCAGAACTCAGTTCAGGTTCCCAGTCCCATGGCAGCTGCCAGGGCTTTTCTCACGCAGCCCGCTCTGCGCAGGGTGGGACGGCATAGGAGTGGGCATGCTCAAACGCCCAGGTGAACCCCCACGTGGTCAGGGCAGCACTCCAGTCATCCCTGAGGGCTGGCAAGTGCTTTGGATCTGCCAGCAAGGCTGCTCCACAGCCTCCCTGCAGAACCTGTTGGCACACAGGTAGCAGTGCATGGAGCTGGTGTGGCCAGCCAAGGAGACCCCCCCGCAGTGGGTCAGCGGGCACAGGCAGAGCTGGCCCAATCCTCTGTGCCCAGCAGCATTTCTCAGGCTTGACCAATACCTACACCCCCTGTCCACCAGTGTCTGGCACCCCCCCTACTGCACCGCACGGTGCCTGACACCCCCCCACCTACTGAACCCCTCAGTGCCCGGCACCCCCCCCACCTACTGCACCTCACGGTGCCTGATACTACCCTCACCTACTGCACCCCACGGTGCCCAGCACCCCCCCACCTACTGCACCCCTCAGTGCCTGGCACCCCCCCACCTACTGCACTGCACGGTGCCTGACACCCCCCCACCTACTGAACCCCTCAGTGCCTGGCACCCCCCCACCTATTGCACCCCTCAGTGCCTGGCACCCCCCCCCCCACCTGGCCCCCCCACCCCCCCACCTATTGCACCCCTCAGTGCCTGGCACCCCCCCACCTGCCCGGCCCCCCCCCCCACCTACTTGCACCCCCCCCCCTCTGCACCCCTCAGTGCCTGGCACCCCCCCACCTACTGCACCCCTCAGTGCCTATTGCACCCCTCAGTGCCTGGCACCCCCCCACCTCCCTCCCCAGCCTGCACCCGCCTACCCGCACCCGCCCCGTCCTAAACCTGCCCCGCCCCTCTCCCCTACTCCAGCCCCGCCCCTTCCCAGCCCCGGCACCGCCCCGCAGCCGGGGCGGGGCGAAGTCCCAGCACGTGACCGGCGTGGGCGGGGCGCCGCGGTGACGCAGCGCGCTGGGCGGGGCGGCGCGCGGGGCGGTAGTTGGCGCGCGGAGCGGCGGCCGCTGTCAGTGCAGAGCCGCGAGCGGGCGGGACGGACGCGCCAGCAGGTACCGCGCGGCCGGGGGGGGGCGGGGTCTGGCCGGGCGGCGGCCCCGGCCGCGGGGACCCGAGACCCGCCTCGGCCCCCGCCGGCTCCGGAGTGTCCTTGGCGCCACCGCCCGGGCGCCTCAGCCGCGGGGAGGGCGGGGCCGGGGGGGAGTGACGGCGGCAGCGACCAATCAGGAGTCGGCGTGGTGCCATTCCCGCCGCTGATAGGCCGGGCTGTCGAAGGGGGCTGGTGCCGGGGCGGAGCCGCTCGCTGATTGGCCGGCGGGGGGCGGGGCCGCGGCCGCGAGCAACCCGGGACCCCAGCCGGGCGGGAGCGCGCGGCCTCGCGTGGCGGGAGATGGGGGGAAACTGAGGCACGGCGGGAGTTCGGGGCTCGTGGCGGGCCGCTCTCGCGGGGGCCCTGCCCCTCCCCCGGCGGGGTCGGTCCCGGGTCCCAAGCGCCTCGCGGGTCCAGCCCGTCTGGGTGCTGCCTGTAGCGGGGCCGGGGCCGCTCTGGCGGGGCGAGGGCTGTGCGTGCTGGGCCGGGGTGCGAGGTGTTCACGCTCCCGAGCCGCTTGGCTGGGCTGCAGTCTAGACCTGGCCTCAGTCATAGCCACAGTTTGCAGCGAGGGTTGGAAAAGGGGATTCGAATGGGGAAGATCCGATTTAATTGGCTCAGCTCGCTGAACTGTGGCGTTGGCGTGAGAAGTATTCATACTAGGGACGTGCAAATCCACTTCAGTAATCCATGTAACTGCTGAAAACTTCAGCCATTGCATGGTTATAGGCAGCTCCAGGAGGGCCGGTATGCTCAAGGAGCCAACTAAAAGCAGCCCCCACCACCCCTCTGAAAGAGCGCAGTGTAGTGGGCTGTGTGGAATGGGTTTAAGCGCCAAACTGTTGTCTTCAGACTCTCAGGTGAGAGTGCTTGTGTGGAAGCAGGGAATGGGTAGAAGACAGGAAAATGTACCTCTGAGAGAATTGTGGGTTGATATTGCTAGACTGTCAGCATTGGAGTTAAATAGGAGCATGGGTTAACTCAGTGGTCTCCAACCTTTTTACACCCAAGATCACTTTTTAAGTCTCAGAACAGGAGAAGCTCTACTGCCCCGCCCCTTCCTTGAAGCCCCGCCTCCATTACATGTGGAAATCTAATGTAAATGTGCTGCGCAGGTGCGCAGTTCAGAGAGGGCTCAAGAGCTACTCTTAGAGCCCCTGGGATCTACCAGTAGCTCGCGATCTACTGGTTGGTGACCACGGGGTTAACTTGTAGTGTGAAGGCATATCCGGAGGCAAGCCGTCAGAAATGCCTTCCACAAAGATGGACATGTGGGGATGGCGGGGAGAATGGAACTTCCAGTAGTGTAAACAGAATAGCATATGCTTGCTTTGCCTTTTAATAAAGTTGAATCTTGCACATGGGCTGTATTTTTGCCTACACCTGCTATAGGATACAAGTGATCAGGAACCTCATTTAGACAGAATGTTCCGTGGAAAATTTTTCAATATTTTGAAGGGGGCTGAAGATTTTTTTGCTCCATTTTTACGTTCTTAGTCCTATGTGTAAATCTTCATGCCAGGAATCTTTCTGTTTCAAATAGGCACTATTGAACAGTTTAAGGTTAAACAAACTGATAATGTGTTTTGTAGCTTTGTTGAGAAACTGCTGTCCCTTCACGTCTGGATCAGTTTGTTTAGTGGAGTTGGGCTGAATGTGTGCGTCAGGATTTCAGTTATTGGAAACATGAATTAACTGACTTATTGCAAAAAAGTAGTTCATAATCATCTGATTTTAACTTTTTTTTAAACTCCAAATGAATTTTCAGCCCTCACTGAGCGGATGGAGAACTCTTTCCATTTCCTGTATGTTTTGATAGTGCTAGTTGTTACAGCTTCTGGTGGAACAGTTACAGAGATTTATTTTGTTTGAGGTGACCTTGAATAAGCACACACCTTCTTTAAAAATAAAATAACACTCTACAGCAGTAATGTTAAACATACTCAGATATGCTAGGCCCCTGGCAGCAAAAAAGGGCAAATAATAGTTCTTAAGACTTAAAAAAACCAAAAAAAACCCCACTACTTTAATCATTTGGTCACCTAAAGTAAGGGACCTGTGTTGTTAGTATTAAAAACTACATTTAGCAGTCTAATAGCATTTAACAAAATTAGCTAAACTCAGATAGTTCAAGACTTGTTTAGTTTTTTATTACTTATGCTTATATGTGTAGGGTTCACTTCACCAGTTTAGCAGCCTAATTTTTCCTTTAATCAGACATTCATTCTCTTAATCCTCTGTTTGTTTGGCTTGGTCCTTGCTTAAGCAAAAAGTGATTCCCAGTCTGTCTTCTGTGACAAGTTTTATTGACTCTTCTGGCTGGTTTGAGGCCAAATTAAGTAGCTTAATCTACAGTGTTTAATGGTCTGTCTTTGTATAGTTTGAATACTGGGTTTATTCTGAATATTTGTAGTCACTGATCTTTCAGTGAAAACAACTAAAAACAGGGAATTGAGGAATTTCTGAGTTTGAGTCCAGCTTTAATGCTTCCTTGTCAACACAGCTGTACATGTGATCAATACATTTGAATACTGTTTTAGTTAAACTGGTTCAGCTTTGTATCTGAACTCTCATCGGTTTACTTTATATCGGCACATTTACAAGCATAGGCTAAATTAATGTATCTAAATATAAACCAATATGAGTCTCCCCAGACAGGCTGTAAGGTGTAACTAAACTGATTCATATTAAACCTGTGCAGCTTCTGAGTATAGACAAGCCAAAGCACTTTATTTGGAATTGGGCAGATCAGTTCTAAGCCAAAACTTTTAAAATATTTACCACTAATACTTTTTTGACACTTCATCTCTTAGGAGCCTAATAGTGGCTTGTGTACATTGGGTTATTCCTGAAAATCTCTACCCATCGACACTTACTTTGGAGCAAAAGTTCTCCGATCCCATTGAAAGTAGATTAAGCTAAACAGGAGCCAAGGCACTCTTGTTCCAAATAAAAGTGCCTATGCTTGGAGTTACTAAAAATAGCTATTGTTTTTCTGTCTCATTCAGGGAGACACTCAGAATCCCTATCAATCCTAAGATATGAAATCAACAGACTTGCATCCCAAAAGACTGAGTGTTTGTTTGCTTCTGTTTTGATGCAAAACCACTGGGAGTCTGTCGAGATCTGACAAGATGTTGGTTTACAGACTTAAGGAAAAGACTAACAGAAATAAGATCACTGGTATTTGTGATGGTAGCAGTAATTATACACAAGTCAGATGTTAATAAACACTTTTAACAATTGTATGCACAGCTGTAGCCCAAGAAGGAATCAATAAAAGATGCCCTATTTGTGAATTGTCTCTGTCACAGATCTGTTGGAAAGAGCTTTCTGATGTTCCTCTAGAAACTGGAGCAATAGCTTAGACTTCAAAAGAAATGAAGGTTGGAAAGACCAAATGAATTTTAACAAATGTTCTCTGAAACTTGAACACCTCTGTTCAGTGAGGCCATGGATGACCAAACTCTCCTACCTCCTCTAAGAGAATCTGTTCCTTCAGTTAGCCCTAAACCTGGGAAAGTCAATAGACTAATAGTTACTGGCCAGTTTTTTAGCCAGAGCATTTGCTATGGAATTGTGCAAAGGCCTCGCACACGCAACAAGCTTGTTACCCAGATGAGCGCTAATTAGAATGCTTAGACTCAACTTTTGCAGGTGTTGAGTTCTCAACAGTCATTGTTCTCAGCATCTTTGAAAGTCATGTCCCAAATGTCTCCAGTTGGACACCAGAATTAGATTACTCCATGAAAAGTTGGTCCATAAGCCTCTCTGAATGGTAACTACCAAGAGGTAGAATCCTAGTGATGACGAGGCAGTGGGTAGTTTTTTGTACAAGTTAGCAGGTTGATTTAAAGTGGGTAGTAGTGTACCGGAGGTTCCCTGTTTCCCACAGCTTCCATTGGCCAGGAGCAGCAAACCACAGCCCCTGGGAGCTGTGAGTAGCATGCCTGCAGACACTCAGTAAGCAAACTGCCTTGCAGCCCCCAGCAGCTAACCCTGACCAGCCCGAACCGGAGGCTCCCCACTCCTGATTTAAGGGCTATGTTTTCGCTGCCAAAAAGGGGGTGGAGCAGCAGGTTAGGGTATGTTATCTTGCTGAAGGTAAGACACAGCCATAGACTTGGAGGGACCTTAGGGCTTTTACCTTGATGTACAAAGTCATGTGGGAAACTGCAGCATAGTTATCTTCTCCAGGATTTTACCACCTGTTAAGAACGTACCTTTTCCCTTAGTGAAGTCACAGTGTAGTGCTGTGAAGGGCTTTGAGTGCACAGCAAGGAAGGCACTATACTTCTCTACTCCAGATTGTCCCTCCTTGGTCTGGCACCCTGGAGATCTGACGGGTCCTGGACCAGGGGCAGTCAGTGCCGGCCCCTCTGCTGCCCTGGCTGCAGGGATCTGCTTGATGGCAGCAGAGGGGCTGGCATTGACTGAGCAGGGACTGGGTGGAGGGTGCTCGGCAGAAGAGACGGGGTGGCAGTGTAGCCTTCTCCTGGGCGTCTTGCCTCCTGTCCCCACTTTTCCAGCTCCGGAAGCTTTTGGGAGGACGGGAGGAACAGCTGAGCATTGGGCCTCAGCTTTTCCTCATGAGGGTTCCAGCCCAGGAGCACCCATGGGGATGTCAGGCCAGAGATGGTCTCCGGGTGAGGGAAATCCAGACTAGAGGTGCAGCCTGTAGCACTCCATTGAATTCTGGCCCAAAAGCACCATGGCAGCTCGGTGAGCAATGCAATAAAATTGTAGCTGGAAGAAAAGTGCTGTCCTAGTTAACCAGTTGCAACTCCCAGCCAGCAACTCTCAGCCAGTGCCTATTAAATAGGAAAGGGGGTAATGGAAAATGTTTCCAAGCTGGGTTTATGTAACCAAAGTTGTTTTCTTGCGGTTTTTGCTTATGAAGGAGGGTTGTGCCATCTTCATATGAGGTTGCTGGAGAAAATGTAACATTGAACCCCGTGATCCAGCTGCCAAACAGACCCTGCCAGTTCTCAGCTGGGGATAGGGGCTTTTTATGTCCACTTAGTGGGCTCTCACTGAACAAACTTGTTTGTGTTTTTAAGTAAATGTTTTGTAAACGAAAGGCCGAAACCCTCTCCCCAGCCAGTGTACCAATTCTGGAAGTAGCCTCCAGCTCACATGCCACTGTCCTAGGGCTTTTAAAAGAGACAAACTGCTGGGTATTGTATGGCCTGGTGACGGCTGCTCTGCTGACAGACTGATCCGTAAGTATTCTGTGTGTTATGACGGCATGTAGCTGCACCAATAGCTTGTGCACTGTCACTGACATTTCTTTTTGTTTTTAAACGGGAGTCAGTGTTCATCTCAAGGACTAGATTTGAAATGTTAATAGGAATAGCTGGGAAGGGGAGCAGAGGTGTAAGGGCCAGATTTTCAGATGTTCCACTTCCATTGGAAAATTTTCCTTTTTTTAAATAGGAAAAAACAACTAAAAAGCACAGGAATTGGCAGAAGGACAAGAAATTATTTGAAGCTTTTTTTTAATTGACTCAATTACAGTACAGGCAGTCCCCGGGTTACGTACAAGATCGGGACTGTAGGTTTGCTCTTAAGTTGAATTTGTATGTAAGTTGGAACTGGTACATATTGTAGGGGAAACTCTAGCCAAACATTTCTCCAGAGCTCAGTTTTATTCTCCCACACCTCACTTCCCTCAGTCCTTTATTCTCAAGCTGAGGTGTCTGCTGAGAAAAGCCGCTCCGTGTCTCCCTGGTCTGCTGGGGGGGGGCGCTAGCTTCGCGTCTCCCTGGTCTGCTGGGGGGAAGCAGCTAGTGCGGGGTTGCCTCACCCCGTTTGTAAGTAGGGATCCGATGCAAGTCGGGTCCATGTAACCTGGGGACTGCCTGTACTGTCTCAGCCGAATAAACAGGCATTAGCCATAAGATAGCTTTAGGAGTCTGATTCACTAAGGCTAGGTCTTCACTGCAAAAACCTTGCATTAGTTTTGAGATAGTTGTCTTGCTGTAAGTTCTTAGTGGAGACAAGGTATGGGGAACTTTTACAGCAAGGTGGCTACTTGTGGTCTCCTTCATCTGTCTGCAGTAAGGTACTTTTGGTTTGTGTCCACAGGGATTTAGCATTGAGATGGTCAGATGTCACCTATTTTTTTTCCAGTGAAGACATAGCCTCGGAATCCCAGCCCTCCACTCTTTAAAGGGAAATAGGGCCTTTCCTGGAACCCGCGTCTCTCGCGTTTAGTTGGACAGCAAATCCAAGAAGATATGCTTCTTGTATGTTACGTTTTAATTTTGCATAATAGCTGATAATTTTACTCTGATGGCTTAATGACCTCTTCCTAGTGCACTAGGAGGAATGGCGCACATGTTGTAAAATGCCTGCATATGTTGCGCTGCACGCAAGGGCAACTCTTTCCCTGCCCCGCGTGTTTGGGAGTGAGCAATGTGGACACTAAGAGAACTGCAGGGAGGTGGGAATGGGAACAAAGTTCAGCAGAAGTGCTGCTGAGTGGCAGTCTCAGCATTTTGCCTCCACTGCTTCCAGTGAGTTGCAATTACGCTCTCTTGGGGTGCCTTCCCTGTCAGTAAATCCATTTTCCCAACATCCCCTTTGCTTTTAATCATTCCTACCTCTCCTCTAGCTTTGCTTCTGATGCTCTTTGTCCGCAGCCTACTGACCAGCTTTCTCTGATCACATTTACAGCCTAGTGTTCCCTCCTTTATTCCTGTGCCCCAAGAGGTATAAACGATCAGACCTTTCTCATTTTATCAGCGGTTGTCAGAAAAACGAACATCTGTTCACAATGGAGTACTGCTTGATAAATGTAAAGCTTACAAGTTGATATATTAAACTTCAGTTTTAGGTGATGTAAACTGAAAGCAAAATAGGGGAGAAAAAGTTGCTGTTAGGGTTGGATTTCACTTTCTGCTTTAGTTCCCTACTCCCCAGCCAATTGCAGCCAGTCCGTATGGGAAGGGATGTTAGTGTGTAATCATTTAAATGATTTGATTGATTGATAAGCCTGGTCTTATCTGTTAATTCTAATGACCAGGGCTCGACAAATAATACAATCTACTTGCCTGTGGCGAGTAGATGGTAACCCGGAAGAGCTGGGTTCGGGCGTTCTGCGCATGCGCAGATCGCTGGACAGCGCAGCTGGTGAGCTGGGCTCGCCGCGGTTTGGTGAGCCCTGCTGATGACTACATGCCCCTCGCCCCCAGGTTGCTGGTGGCTCCCCCCATGTATTGGCTCCCCCAGAACTGCCTGGGGTAGGCAGGAGAGAGTGCTTCTCCCCCCGTCTACCCCACATGTAAATGTGTAACAATTAAAAAAAATCCAGTGGTTACATGTTTACGCACGTGTTTGTTAACATCCCTATTGGGGAGTGGAGGGGATTAACCCAAAGGGATACTAGTCCATATCTTAATTCAGTAGTTGTGCAGTGCCAATACCCATACTAAGCTATTGGTTTCAAGTAGCCAAATGAGAAATCTGACTGGAGGAGGGGCAGCGTGGCCTCCTGGATGGAGCGTTGCTCTAGGACATGGGAAACCTGTTACTGGCTCCGCTCTGCTGAGTGACTCTGATTCCAGTCTCAATCTCCATTTTACAGATGGGGAAACAATGTTTGAGAAGGGCTTTGAGATCTGTGGATGAGAAATGCTAAGTAACAGCTAGATGGTTATTGGGTTGATTTCTCTTTGTAAATTGCAAAACAGTTCAATGTCTAAAATGCTTCTTATTCCTATACCAACAGGAGCTTGTGAGCGGCTACAGGACAAAAATGTTTCACTTAAGGACTTGTGCTGCTAAATTGAGGCCGTTGACGGCCTCACAGACTGTTAAGACAATTTCCCAACACAAGCCAGCAGCACCAAGGACGTTCCAGCAAATCAGGTGTTACAGTGCGCCTGTGGCTGCTGAGCCGTTTCTGAGTGGGACTAGTTCGAACTATGTGGAGGAAATGTACTATGCGTGGCTGGAAAATCCCAAAAGTGTACATAAGGTAAGGAGGAGCCATTCGTCCAGGATATTGTTCCTTCATCTCCTGCATGTGTGTGAGAGAGAGTCCAATGGCACAGTCAGGTAAGTGCAGATGTCCGGAAGGAATTCAGCGCAAAGAGCCTGGGAATCACGAATCATCAGTTCCACGTCCGCTTCTGTGGAAAGAACCAACAGTGTTTAATTGAGCAATAGCAAAACAATTCGATCCTGCTTCGTTCTGGATTGAATCCGAGAAGCTCAGAGCATTCAGTCAACTCGGCATGTTCTGCTTTGGGAATCAAAGGTGGATTCAAAGAGAAGAGCTGCCTTTCCTGGGAATCCCCCTCTTGCTGAGCTGCTGCTTTTCCTTTCTGATGGAGTGTTGGGAGAGCAGGGAGGAGGGAATTGGGTTCAAGTTCTGTGCATTCCACTATTAATGTGGGATGCAAATTGTGCTCAGCGCGGCAGTGTTTGATCTCCTGTGAGTAAGTATGCTGGCTCTGCTGCAGAGTCGTTCTTCCAACACCACTTGGGTGGCAGAAATGTGGGTATAAAATCCTCTGCTGTGGTTAGCAGAGCTCTTTCTACCAGCCATTCCTTAACTTTTCCTCAAGCTACTAACTTCAGAAGATAATTATTCTAAGGGTTACAAGTGTAAAATTCTAGTGATCTTTAGTCTATCCAGAGCTGGTATCCGATAGCATACCACCTTGAAATCTGTCACTAACATGCATGTGTTGGGTTAATGGCCATCACACACAATCACTTTGGCCATGGTCCGTGGTAGATTAAGTTTACAAGTTTCAGTACAGTATTCAACCCTATACAAACGCGTGCAGCTCTGTTTAGCATAATTGTCTCATAAATCCCTCTTAGCGGGGCTGAATTTGGACCACAGGAAGTAGTCTGTTGGCTAGTAATTGCCAGGAGCCATTACCAAGCAAAGTGTCACTGGAAGTCTGAGGAGTAACTGTATGAAGTTAATAATAGACATTGAACTAGCTCTGCTATTGCTGTACACTAGACAGTCTTACAGTTAGAGGGTGAAATTAAAAACCTCCACTAGGAAGGAATGCTTGGTGGGGCCAGGAGGTGATCTTCAGCCTCATGTCTAAGGGAAGCTTGTGGAATTGTAGACTTAGCTGCTTTCCCGTCTCATCTCTGGGCAAGCTTTGGAGAGGCTATGAACTGAGACCTTGCACTGTGTGTAGAGAACAGGATTTCTGAAAATGTCCTGCTTCGGACACCTGCAGAGAGAGTTCTACATAATTCAGATCCCCCAGTGCTATGGGAACTTGTATAGATTGCGCTGTGTGACCTGAGGTGCAAAGTAACAGAACAGGACTTCAATTCCTGGTCAGCATACTGTAACCCCAGAACAGACGTCCTGCAGACCAGAACTCACTCACTCTGTTCTCTTTTTCATAACTGTGCTTTTGATAGCACATCTGCCCTCCCCAGACATGCGTGTCATACTAAATACCTGTGACATTCTAGGAGTGGTCTCATGCAGCCAGACTACGTAGCACTATCTGTCTTTGAGATGATCCTTAGCAGAAGAGCTCTAGGATGGATGGAAAGTCAAATTTTGTAAATAAATAAAAGGGGGGGTTTGTGTGGTTTTTTGTTTTTTTTGTTTTCACAAGGGGTGTTTTTCCTAGTGTTGTGGGGGTGGGGCATCAAAATACACAACTGGTCCCCATCAAGGCCTTTTGTGTTTAATTATTGACATACAAAGCACTTCACTCAAAGAACAAAACTAGGTGAGTTTGATTTATGTGCATTTGGCACTAGAATCATAGAATACTAGGACTAGAAGGGACCTCGAGAGGTCATCGAGTCCAGTTCCCTGCCCTCATGGCAGGACCCAGTACTGTCTAGACCATCCCTGATGGACATTTATCTAACCTGCTCTTAAATATCTCCAGAGATGGAGATTCCGCAACCACCCCAGGCAATTTATTCCAATGCTTGATCACCCTGACAGGAACTTTTTCCTAATGTCCAACTGTGACGAGGCGGACAGGCCCCGCACTGATGGACAAGGGGTAGTCAAGGCCCAGCTGGTGGAGAAAGCCCCGCCCCTCCAGCCCTGCTGGGCATGTTTCCAGTAGAGGCTGGGTATAAAAGCAGAGGGAGCCCTGCAGCCAAGGACACCGCAGGATGAGGGAGTAGACCAGGCCGGGCCGGTGTTTCTGCAGCAGCTGAGACCAGAGGTGCTGCCCGTGCCTGACCCAGAGACAGAGCCAGCAGCTGCCATCACCAGGGAGGCAAGAGCATGCCCGCAACCCTGGCAGGTACTGACTCGGAGGCGAATGGGCCCCAGGAGAACCAGGGTGTGGTAGGAAGCAGCCCAGGGCAAAGGACTAAAAGCTTGGCTCGGCGTGTATCAGCCGGATTCCCCGCCAAGCTGGCAGGAGCCATAGGCCCTGCCTAAAGGGCCCTGAGCTGGGACCTGGTGGAGAGGGAGGGCCCAGGTCCCCCTACCACCCATTTTCCCTTCCCTGGAAATCAAACCCCGGGCCAGGAGAGGCTTCTCTGAGTGGCTAGGCCTTGAATACCATATTTACCCTGATAGAGGTACTTGATAGTGAGACTGGTAATGTCGTATTTACCCTGATAGAATCATAGAACCATAGAGCTGGAAGAGACCTCAGAAGGTCATCAATTCCAGCTCCCTGCTCTAGGCAGGACCAATCCCAACTAAATCAACCCGGCCAGGGCTTTGTCAAGCCGAGACTTAAACATCTCTAGGAATGAAGACTCCACTACTTCCCTAGGGAACCCATTCCAGTGCTTCGCTACCCTCCCAGTAAAATTTTTCCTAATATCCAACCTGGACCTCTCCCACCACAACTTGAGACCATTGCTCCTTGTTCTGCCATAACAGCCTCTCTCCATCCTCTTTGGAACCTCCCTTCAGGAAGTTGAAGGCTGCTATCAAATCCCCCCTCACTCTTCGCTTCTGCAGACTAAACAGACCCAACTCCTTCAGCCTCTCCTCATCGGTCATGTGCTCCAGACCCCTAATCATTTTGGTTTCCCTCTGCTGGACCCTCTCCAATGCCTCCACATCTTTTTTGTAGTGGGGGGCCCAGAACTGGACACACTATTCCAGATGTGGCCTCACCAAAGCCGAATAAAAGGAAATAATGACATCTCTGGATCTGCTGGCAATGCTCCTCTTAATGCAACCTAATATGCCATTGCAAAATGCAGGACAATGTAGCACTTTAAAGACTAACAAGATGGTTTATTAGATGATGAGCTTTCGTGGGCCAGACCCACTTCCTCAGATCAAAGGAAGTGGGTCTGGCCCATGAAAGCTCATCATCTAATAAACCATCTTGTTAGTCTTTAAAGTGCTACATTGTCCTGCATTTTGCTTCAGCTACCCCAGACTAACACGGCTACATTTCTATCACTATTCTAATATGCCATTAGCCTTCTTGGCTGCAAGGGCACACTGACTCATATCCAGCTTCTCATCCACTGTAACCCCCAGGTCCTTTTCTGCAGAACTACTACTTAATTGGTTGGTCCCCAGCTTGTAACAATGCTTGGGATTCTTCCGTCCCAAGTGCAGGACTCTGCACTTGTCCTTGTTGAACCTCATCAAATTTCTTGTGGCCCAATCCTCCAATTTGTCTACGTCACTCTGGACCCTATCCCTGCCCTCAAGCTTATCTACCTCTCCCCCTAGCTTAGTGTCATCCGCAAACTTGCTGAGGGTGCAATCCATCCCCTCATCCAGGTCATTAATAAAGATATTGAGCAAAACCGGTCCTAGAACCGAACCTTGGGACACTCTGCTAGAAACCGACCGCCATCCTGACATTGAGCCGTTGATCACTACCCACTGTGCCCGGCCTTCAACTGTCTTACTGTCCATTTATCCAATCCACATTCCCTTAACTTGCTGGCAAGAATATTGTGGGAGACCATATCAAAAGCCTTGCTAAAGTCAAGGTATATCACATCCACTGACTTTCCCACGTCCACAGAGCCAGTTACCTCATTATAGAAACTAATCAGATTGGTTAGACACGACTTTCCTTTTGTGAATCCTGACTATTCCTAATCACTTTCCTCTCTTCCGAGTGCTTCAAAATGGATTCCTTAAGGACACCTTCCATGATTTTTCCAGGAACCGAGGTAAGACTGACCGGCCTATAATTCCCTGGATCGTCCTTCTTCCCTTTTTTGAAGATGGGCACTACATTTGCCTTTTTCCAATCATCCGGGATTTCTCCCGATCTCCACGACTTTTCAGAGATAATGGCCGAAGGCTCCTCAAAGACATTTGCCAAACTCCGTCAGTACCCTCGGGTGCATTAAGTCTGGACCCATGGATTTGTGTATGTTTAGCTTTTATAAATAGTTCCTAACCTGTTCTTTACCCACCAAGGGCTGTCCATCTTCATCCCATCTTGCATCACTTAGCGCATTAGTCGAGGAGCCGACCTTGTCCGTGAATACAGAGGCAAAGAACGCATTGAGTACTTCAGCTTTCCCCACATCATCTGTCACTAGGTTACCTCCTTCATCCGGTAGGGTCCCCGCACTCTCTCTAATCACCTTCTTGTTGTTAACATGCCTGTAGAAACCTTTCTTGTATCCTTCACATCCTTAGCCAGTCTCAATTCCATTTGCGCTTTCACCTTCCTGATAACCCCCCGGCATTCTCGAGCTAGACATTCAAACCCCTCCCTGGTCATTTGTCCAAGTTTCCACTTCTTGTAAGCTTCCTTTTTGTGCTTAAGTTCACCAAGGATTTCCCCTGTAAGCCAATCCGGTCTCCTACCATGTTTGCCTCTCTTGCTACGCAGCGGGATGGTTTCTTTCTGTGCCTTCAATAAGGCTTCTTTAAAATACTGCCAGCTGTCCTGGACTCCTTTCCTCTTCATGTTAACATCCCAGGGGATTCTGCCCATCAGGTCTCTGAGGGAGTCAAAATCTGCTTTTTTTGAAGTCCAAGGTGTGTATTTTACTACTCTCTTTTCTTCCTTTGGTCAGGATCCTGAAATCTACCATCTCATGATCACTGCTTCCCAGGTTGTCACCCACCTCTACTTCCCCTATCAGTTCCTCCCTGTTTGTGAGCAGAAGATCAAGCTGCACACGGCCCCTGGTTGGATCCTTCAGCACTTGTCTCAAGAAGTTATCCCCAACATTCTCCAAAAACTTCCTGGATTGCCTGTGTACTGCTGTATTGGTTTCCCAACAGATGTTGGGAATAGAGAGGCATGGACTTTATAGTTTGAGACTGGTAATGTTGTATTTACCCTGATAGAGGGACATGGACTTGTATGTTGGGACTACTAGGGTTGTATTCACCCTGATAGAGCAGGCAATGGGCCCGTAAGAGAGGGGGCACACCCCACGCTGGGGCGTACCCCCTGACACCAACCTAAACCTCCCTTGCTGCAGTTTAAGCCCATTGCTTCTTGTTCTGTCTTCAGAGGCCAGGAAGAACAGGTTTTCTCCCTCCTCCTTGTGACACCCTTTTAGATACTTGAAAACCGCTATCATGTCCCCTCTGTCGTCTTTTCTAAACTAAACAAGCCCAGTTCTTTCAATCGTCCTTCGTAGGTCATGTTCTTTAGACCTTTAATCATTCTTGTTGCTCTTCTCTGGTCCTTCTCCACTTTCTCCACATCTTTCTTGAAATGTGGCACCCAGAACTGGACACACTACTCCAACTGAGGCCTAATCAGTACAGAGTCGAGCGGAAGAATGACTCCTTGTGTCTTGCTCACAACACACCTGTTAATGCATCCTAGAATCATGTTGGCTCTTTTTTTTTTTTTGGGGTGGGGGAGCAAACAGTATCACACTGATTTATTTAGCTTGTGGTCCACTATAACCCCTAGATCCGTTTCTGCCGTACTCCTTCCTACACAGTCGCTTCCCATTCTGTATGTTTGAAACTGATTGTTCCTTCCTAGGTGGAGCACTTTGCATTTGTCCTTATTAAACTTTATCCTGTTTACCTCGGACCATTTCTCCAGTTTGTCCAGATTATTTTGAATTATGATCCTATCCACCAAAGCAGTTGCAACCCCTCCAAGCTTGGTATCATCCGCAGACTTAATAACCGTACTCTGTATGCTGATATCTAAATTGTTGAAGATATTAAACAGAACTAGTCCCAAAACAGACTCCTGCAGAACTGCACTTGTTACTCCTTCCCAGCAGGATTGTGTATCATTAATAGCTACACTCTGGGAACGGTTATCCAGCCAGGTATGCACCCACCTTATAGTAGGATGTTAAAATGTGGCTCATTGACTAGTCTATAGGCACTTCCGCATTCCTCCTTTGAAATGTACAAGAGCCCCTTCTGGGGCTCTTGTACATTTCAAAGGAGGAATGTGGAACTCAGAGTACAATCCAGGGTGGGAAGTCCCGCTGACTCTGGGCTGCATTCAGGTGCCTGCTTTGAAATTCACAAGAGTCCCCAGCGGGAGCTGTTGTGCATTTCAAAACCGTGGATCCAGGAGTCAGCAGGGGACTCTTAGTAGAGTGTGTGTTGCTAGGTGGCATTTTAAAGGGGCTGCCTAGGATCAGCTGGGGTCTCCCCAGCTGACCCTAGCCTCCACTGCCTCTTTAAAATGGGGGGAGGCCGCACTTTCAAAGGGGAAGCTGCCACACAGCCCTCGGCCTCTTATGTTTAAAAAGTAGAGCCGCAGTGAACCTCCTTATCGACTAATTGAATAGTGGATGGACATTCCATCCACTATTCAATTAGCTTCCTTACTGCTATTTAACATCCCTAATAGAAATGCATTGCAATCTCCATTGGCTGGTCTCCATGTAAGCCAGAAATGCCATACACTATTGTTAGTGTAGCCACACAAACCATCGCCTCGAATATGCAGGTATCTGGCCCTAGATACCTCTTGGAAAACATTACTGGAATGTATTTGCAACTTGTAGGAATAGTAGAGGTTTGAAAAGGGAAACACTATTTCTGAACTCTAAGTCTCTTGCCTGTGAAACATCAAACAAAAGACAGTGAGAACAGAAGGCTTCTAAAATCAGCAGCTGATTTTTTTATTTATTTGTTTACTTAAATTAGCCCTCCTACAGCTCTGTAAGCAGCCAGCAGCTGAATGTACACAAGTTCCTGCTCTCTGTGGCTAGTGCCTGCTGGTCTCTTGTGATCTTGCTCAAGGAGCAAGGCTTGTGTTAAGGGTAGGGCTTTTGGGCAGTAATTAAAAACCTGGTACCTCTTTTCTACAGATCCAATTAGTTCTCTTCCAACTATTGTAAGTCAGCAGCTGAATGGTGCCTGCTGTTAGCCATGGAAACAGAGGCCAGGTCAGCAGAAATAACTTTCCTATCCTGCTATTTTTTTTAAGCAATTTCATATTTGTGCTTCTCTCTGGCCCTTGTTTCCAGGGCTAGGCTCCTGGTGACTGGCTCACAGCCATAGCTGAGAGAGAACTTGCTTGTAGCCATCAGCTGCTAACTCTTTGATTTAATCTCCTTATTGAGACTTCAGAAATCAACTCTGGATTTTAAGAGCTGGTTGGCAACATAACTGCCACTACATTTATGATAACTGCTGTCTAATGTCTGGAGGCGTGAGTGCAGGCCAAGGCTCTGATCCCAGGGCTGTAACTGACTTGCAGCGTGGTGTTGGATAAATCACTTTTCTCTTGGCTAAATGGGGTTAGCAGGGACGTTAGCAGTGATGTGAGGATTAGTTTGTAAAACACTTTGAATATTAATATTGGTTCTCAAGCATTTTTGAGAGCAGAGGAATAAGCAAGAGCATGCTGGTACAATGTGAGTAAAGACTCTAGTCCTCTGAAGAAGTAGGCTGTGCCCACAAACTCATGATACTATCTACGGTACATGTTTTGTTAGTCTCTGAAGGCATGTCTACACTTGCACCCTCTTTCGAGAGAGGGATACAAATGAAAACATTCAAAATTGCAAATGAAGCCAGGATTTAAAATCCCGTGCTTCATTTGCATATTCACGTTATGGCGCCATTTCGAAATATTGCCATAATTTCGAAATAACAGTTGCTGTTAAGATTCAGATATTTCAAGAGAAAACCCTTCTCTTGAAATAACGATAGAAATGTAGCCGTGTTAGTCTGGGGTAGTTGAAGCAAAATGCAGGACAATGTAGCACTTTAAAGACTAACAAGATGGTTTATTAGATGATGAGCTTTCGTGGGCCAGACCCACTTCCTCAGATCAAATAGTCATACTTGAAATAACGCTATTTGAAATAGCGCCATACCGCAAATATGCAAATGAAGCACGGGGTATTTAAATCCCAGCTTCATTTGCAATTTCGAATGTCTTCATTTGCATCCCTCTCTTGAAAGAGGGTGCAAGTGTAGACATACCCTAAGGTGCTGCAGGGCTGTTTGTTGTTTAAGGTTTTTTTCATGCATGTGGTGGTCAGAGCAGTGATTAGGTTCTATTTTGACTCAGCTAGCTGAACAATATCCCATGGTTAAGGATTAAACCTTGGAAACCCAAGATGAACCAGTTGCCTCTCAAACTCTGCTAAGCTGCAGCTGGGAGTTAGAAGTTTAACTCCTATTTATGAACTGACTGTCGGGGAGGTGCCTAATACTTGTGTTAATAGTGTGCAAGTGTTTGTGACCAGTGCCCTTAACTAAGAACAGATATTGCACAAAACAGAAACATTGTGTCTACTTCTCCCTGGGAAACCAACTTAATCTTTGGTGTGTTAAAAAGCAAATGTATGTTAAAGTGCTTCCATTACAAAATGCAAAACTTTACATGGATGGGATTGAAAATAGGTTCTTGCTCCAAGAATGGGGGGATCAGAGTTTATATTTCCTGCTTTCAAAACTTTTCTGGGCACAACTTTTTTCCCTGATCTTCCAAACTTTTGGAATAGAATTTTGTCTGTTGCCTTGGATTATTTTGGCTGGTGAAAAATCTGTTTCAGTTGGAAGCTTTATAATCTAGGTTACAAGGTCCATGTGTTAGCATTTCTTCTATTGAAGATGTCTGCAGTTTCTTAGCTGCAGGTTTAAGTGAGAGTCTCATGGCTTTCCTTGCCCTTGGTGCCAGAACTGGAAGTCTTTGTCCTGACAATTATGATGATGATGCAACACCATATATGTCATGCTAGTGGTTTTTAGAGATGTGACTGGGTAACTGCTTATCCAGTAAGCATCATCCTTACCGGGTACTGGTTAACTGGGAGCAGCACAGCGGCCTGCAGCTGGTGGGGGCTGCTCCAGTACCATCGGGGGGGGGAGCAGGAGCCACCTGCCCCCCACACTGTAGGGCTGACTGCTGCTGTCCATCACCACTGCACAGAGGGGGGCTGCAGTAGCAGCCCTGAGTGGGGGAGGGAGGGGAGTGAGAGTGGGATCCACCTTAATTGGCTAACTAGTTAACTGATTGATCGGGATTTTACTTCCCTAGTGGTTATTTAGTTGGGGACCAGATGGCCATAAATCTGCTGCCATTTATCAGTGGTTTAGAAATCCATCCCCAACCGACATCTAAAAAATATACAGACGCACAAATTACACTTGATCCAGCCTGAAGTGCTGCTGGTTGGTGGGTGTTGCGTTTACACTGTCAGCAGTTTCTTAAATTGGACCAAAAAGAAGCTGTGTAATTTTTCTCTTGTAGGTCAGCCATCAAATTCTTGCCTGCCTTGTGTGAGACTGTAATACAAAAATAATGGTATCTTTTCTGTGCTGAGTTAGCATACGTAACACTTGATGGCATGGATTTTTCACTAGCTGTCTTGCACTTTTCTTCCAAACATCTTGTTCAGCTCTGAGCCAGCACCTTTCCTCTGATCTCACGCTCACAAGTCTGACTGCAAGCTTCCTTTGACTCTAGCAGCAATGAGTTAGCTTCCTTATCTGGATTTCACGGCATGCCAACACACCCAGGCATTGCAGTAAGTAGTGTGGTGTACTTATTGCTGTACCACACAAGTACAGTTTTCTGCAAGGTTCTCAAAGAGCAAAGAAGCACATACAGGAACAGGGCCTGAAGTGCATTAGTTACACCCTCTGTCTGGGGAAACTGATCCAACTGAATAGCGTGGAATCTAGGTGCGGGAAGGAGGTGGTAAACAGTGGCTGAGCTGGCTCCAAACCTGTTCCTTGTGCAACAGCGGACAGCAGTGACTCCCCTCTCCCCCTCCCCCTCAGCCCCTCTAGAATTAGCATTGCTTGGGATTAGCGTTTTACCTTACTGAAAACAAGGCTGCCCTCGTCTCATAGTACTTTTGTCGCATGTTTCTTTAAGTAATCTAATGGGTCAGACAGGGCACTGGGACCCTGAAGACCTGGGTTTGACTCCTTGCTCTGCCCCAGCTGCCTAGATAACTTGGGCAGTTAAGTCATCTCAGCCTCAGTTTCCCCACCTGTAAAACCAAGATAATGACAGTGATCCATTCTGAGATCTCCTGATGCTCACAACTAGATAAGCCAGATCGCTGTCCATTTCAGGAGAGGCTGCCTTCTCCAGTAAGCAGCAGCAGACCAGAGACACCGGTTTCAGACTGGTGGGAATGTATCACTCTCCCTGGTTCATGATATTCTTTCTGCTTCTCAAGTGATTGATTGTGGCACTGATGTCAGAGGCTTTCACGCACTCTGCCCTTAGAGCCGCCTTTGATACCTGCTGCTTTTAGTGGGCATGCTTTGATGCCTCCCTTCCAAGAGCCTGTCATTCTCTCCTTCTCTTCTCTGGTCTAGAGAAATCCCGTCTCATATCCATTCATAATGCTGCTGTAAAAATCACTTCCTGGTCTGGCTCTTTGAGCCTGTCACCTCTCCAGTGGCTCCACCCCCTCCAACAGAAGCTCCTTATCTTCACTTTCAAGGCCCTTTACAGCCCACCCCATTCTGCCTGTCATCTCAGGCACTAGCAAGATGTTGACAGCTGCCTCTGCTCTGCCAGTCCTAGCAGCTTTCATCATCCCCTTGCTGCACTTTCTGGCCAGCTCCTTTCCCCCATTCTGCCCCTCGTGCATGGGAGGAGCCCCCCACAAACATTTGCAGAGTTGTCTCAGTGTCCCCTACAAGAAACTTGATAGGCGTGTGCTATACAAAGAGCCTTGCCGAAGGTTCAGTGTAATCCCCTCCTGCGGGCGTGTCTGAGGGGTCTTAGCAGCAGATATCAACTCGCTCTCAGTTGATGTTTTTGGAACTCTACCTGGGCTCTGTGTGGCCTGTGACTAAAGCGCTTTATTTTGCTGTCGTGTGAGCTTGCATCGTGCCGTTCAATTTGAAGGCTTCCAGAGTAATTTAGGGACTGAATTCAACAGTGGAGTACTTTGTCCTTTCTGTGGCTATGGTATCTTGGCACTTACGCCTCCTTATCAGCCGAATAGGTGAACTCTGTTGGCTTGGTCAGCATTGTACTGGTTTATGACCGGCCTTTACTTGGTCCTACATCTCCTGTACACACAGCACATAAGAGAGGGTGATTATCACCGAGCCATTATCTCACTTTAGTGCAAAGAACAAACTTTCACAGAATTTCCCCAGGAGTTATAACTTGAGTACGTTCTGTGGACCAGTTTACACTAGTCATTTTGCTGAACAAAGTTAATGCTGATTTGTTTTTTTTAATCACCCCCAATAAATACAATCCCTCTGACTCAGGTTAGAGTAATGCTGTAATTCAGGGGTGGGAAACCTAAGGCCCAGGGGCCAGATGCATCCCCCAGCTTGCCTGGATCTGCCCCCTGAGGCTCAGGGCTCCCACTGCCTCCCTGCAGCCTCTTCTAGGCTGTGCCCCCCGATGCTCTAAAGTGCGAGGGGAATGTGGGGAGTGTCTGCTTCTCAGTCGGGGTCATGTCAGTGAGGGGTCTCCTAGTTTTTTGCTTCTCATGTGTGTGGTCCCTGACAGATTTTTTTTTTTTTTTTTCCCCCCTGTGGACCAGCAGCCCCTGGCCTAAAAAAGTCCTATCATCCCCGCTCTAATTCATTTAACCACAAACTTGAAGCTAACCTTTGTGGAAGAGGGCAAGCTAGTGCAAGGATGGGCTCTTTTGAGGCCTTTTCTACATGGTTTTTGTATTGGGGTGTCAGGATTGGGCATCTTGCATGTGTGTACCTGCGCACTCTATCCCCAGCGCAGCTAAAGCAGCTTGCCCCCAGATGCGGAACCAGTTACACTTAGAGCTTATTCCCTTTCCCACATGAGGACAATTATACTCGTGTAAGCATCTACCACCAGTAGTCGCTCCTCCGGGCTCTGTGGGTTGTATGGTTCCGCTAGAAGACTGTACTGCTGTAAGATGGCTTTCATGCCAGGGAGTGATCGGAACCACCCCTCCTTCCATGTTGCTTGGAAAAGATGGCTTATCCTGGTGTGCAGCGCCTGCTGTCATACTCCTGGGGCACTAGTTTCATACTTATTCCCCAGACGCATGCTGTTTTACAACACTGCGGGTTTCCCATCAGTTCTGAGCTCGATTGACCCCCTAATAGCTTCCCATTAAACAAACCACAGCTGCAATGTAAGTAACTCTTAATATGTGAAAACGAAAGCAAACCTGTGACGTGGTCACAAATGCCATTGTAGGAAGAGTCCTGCAAGCCCTGTACAAATCCTGTTGCGTGTCTTGTGCTGTGACTGGTAGCACTCCAGGTCCTCTCTGCTCCCAGCAGAGCCTTGTTTTACTTACCATGTGGTCAGTGACGGAGCAAAAACCGTGCCTCGAATAGAATCTACAGGAGCCTTGTTTCTGTACTGGCTGAATTTCTTAAGGCTAAACGAGTGCAGTTATAGTGCAGCTGTAACCCTGAGACCACTGTGCGTAAGCTCGTACTCGTATCCCTGCCTTGGCCATTCCCCCTCTTGTGTCTAATGTAGAGTCACTGCAAGCCCTGAGTGAGGGGTGGCACGTAGACCAGCCACCGGGCCGAGAACTATCCCATAGCTTGGAATCCTTGCTCGAGGGAGAGCTAACCTGGGCAGTCCTATACCTCGTCCTGTTTACTTCCAGGCTGGCTTAGCTGCTTGGCTGGTGTGTTGTAGTGAGCAGAGACCACGGCCTAGCTCTCTGAGCAATCTGCATAGGGTGGGCAGGAAGGGCTTTTATGTGCATGGGTGTAGAGAGAGCTGGGGTACTTGGGTCTTCAGTCTTCACTGTTGGTTTCTGCCTTGAGGGCCCAGTCCTGTACCTGTAAGGGTCTAAAGATTTGTCTCCTACTGTGTAGTGTTTTGTATGAGGGTGGTGGTACCGTGCCTGAACAGTTAACAAGGTTAAATTAATGCTTTTTGGGTAGGGGGCTGGAGGTATTGGCTAGTGCTAGCTGGAGCAAACTACAACTCTCTCTGTGTGTGTTGCTATTAGTTGGGATATGTCCGTTCTGAGCCATTATTAGTAAGTTTCACTTTCACACTGAAATGAAATATCCCCATGATCATGTTTCCATCAGTCTGGAAACATGAGGGGGCAAGCACCACGACAGACCTGCATATTACTGCTAGTGGGGATCCCAGAGATCTGTGGGCACATCCTTGGTTGTAATTAGTTGCCTGGCATATTATTGCATAGTGAGTCCCTCAGGCCATTTGGAACGATGGACTGTGTTTACGGTACAGCAAGATGATAGTAACAGAGTCTTGCAAAATCGTATACCTCTGCAATCTATATTGGCCAAACTGGACAGTCTCTGACACAAAGGAGAAGCGGACAGACATCAGGCATGGTAACACACACAAACCTGTGGAGGAACATTTTAACCTATGTGGACACTTAATCATGGGTTTAAAAGTAGCATCCTTTTATAAGGAATTTTACTAACCAATTAGAGTCTGCTGAACTGGAATTCATTTAAAATTTGACACTGTCGTGGGGCTTCAATAAAGATATCAGCTGGTTGATGCACTACAAAGCTAACTTCCTCTGTCTTTGGCATTCACATTTTCATATCAAAAGCTATAAATGGGACACATCCAGCCCACTTAATTAGCTTAATTAACACAGGTCCTACAATTGACATATAACTGCATTTGCTGTTGTATGTATCTTGGATTCTGTAACTTCCACTCCAGCTCTTCTGAGGAAGTGGGTTTTACCTGCCAAAGCTCATGATCCTCTCCTTTGTTAGTCTCTAAGGTGCCACGGGACTACTTGTTTCAGAATAAACAGTTATTTCCAGTTCAGATTGTTCCCATTTGTGCTTGACTGTTCTAAGGACTCTTTTATGTCAGTAGAATTGTATCCACACTAGGCTGTCCCACTTCTAACTATCAGTGTAGTTAAAGCATTGCAACTCTTACGTGCAGACATTCCAGACAAGTCCTGAAGATGAATTTGCTGCAGCATGCACACCTCCTCTGGATCCTGCTCTGTTCCTATTAAGAACTGGTGTAATTACAAAAAACAGCCAATAGTCTGGCAGCATCTTAGAGACTAACAGAACATGTAGATGGGATCATGAGCTTAACACACTCGTTCATCACTAGAGACTTTTAAGAACAGATTAGACAAACACCTGTCAGATGGTCCAAGACCATCTAGACTTGCTGTGAATGCAGGAAACTGGACTTGATGACCTTCAAGGACCCTTCCAGTTCTAGAAATCGATGATTCTTTCTCATGATTTTGGGAAGCCCGCGTCAGGATTTTTGCATGCATGGGGGTTACTGGCTTCCTTTCCCGGAGTTGCAGGGGGAGCGAAAACGTCATTGATCATTTAGTAATAGATCCTGTTACTAACGGGCCTATTGAACAGAAAGTAAGAGTTTGTGGAAGAAACTGAGCTGGGTTAAGTTTTTTGTTTTGCAAAACCAAAATATGCAGTCTTTGGCCAGCCTGGAAACAGACCTCTCCTCTTTATTTCTAAGTGAATCATAGAATACTAGGACTGGAAGGGACCTCGAGAGGTCATGGAGTCCAGTCCCCTCTGCCCTCATGGCAGGACCAAATACTGTCTAGACCATCCCTGATAGACATTTATCTAACCTACTCTGAAATATCTCCAGAGATGGGGATTCCACAACCTCCCTGGGCAATTTATTCCAGTGTTTAACCACCCTGACAGTTAGGAACTTTTTCCTAATGTCTAACCTAAACCTCCCTTGCTGCAGTTTAAGCCCATTGCTGCTTGTTCTAACCTCAGAGGTCAAGATGAACAAGTTTTCTCCCTCCTCCTTATGACACCCTTTTAGATACCTGGAAAAAAAAGTGTTACTAAGAAAGTTGAATATTGCTTCTCTGTGCTCCCTGACTTTTAAAAGATGTGCCCGAACTGTCTGGTTATCTGTAACCCTTGTGTTTTACGCAGTCTGGCTGCTGCATGACGCAGCCTGATGCATCTGGCCTCTTGTTTGTCTTCTGAATGTAATGGGTCATATTTACTCTTCTCCCCTCACGCCCTCCCTGTTTACACCACAGATTTCACTGCAGTTCCCCTAGGGATAAATTTAGCCCAGTAAGTGACCTTTTAACTCGGGTATGTTCATTGCCCTGTCTGAGAGCACTGGAGTTGCCTTACCGCCATGCATGATGATTGGAAAAAGCAATTAGACTGCTGCAGGGTGAGAGCTATGGGGATAGTTACTATAACAGTAGAACAGGATTTTTTTTTCCTCTGGGGACAGCTGTGTTGGGATGGGTGGTTCTTCCAGGGAAATGCTTTTTAGTTATAGCACACATGGATTCGTCTTTGGCCTTCCCCTCTCCGACAGGAAACTTTCCATCTTCCTGGGAACCGATTGCAACAGTTCTGGCTCTCAGGCAGCATCTTTGCCTTTACTATGCAAAGGAGAGGACCCCAGGAATACAGCTGTCCCCTGGGCCATTTGGAACTATTGACTGTGTTTATGGCACAGCAAGATAATAGTAACTGAGTCTTGCAAAGTCATGTGGTATCTAATAAATATTTCCTAGCAATAGGACTTTTGAATCTGCAGAAAGATAAGAAGTGGGGCGGGAGGGGGAAGCCAGGTGCCCCTCTGCAATGTATATTGGCCACACTGGGCAGTCTGACACAAAGGGTAAGTGGACACACATCAGGCGTAGTAACACACACAAACCTGTGGGGGAACATTTTAACCTATGTGGACACTTAATCATGGGTTTAAAAGTAGCCATCCTTTTACAGAGGAATTTTACTAACCAATTAGTCTGCTGAACTGGAATTCATTTACAAATTTGACACTGTCGTGGGGCTTAAATATAGATATGAACAGATGGAAGATGGAAGATCTTATGACCTGTGGAGCTAGAAATGAATGTGGTGTGCTGTTTTGTATGTAAAGCCAGGCCATGAAAAGTCATCACAAGATCCAGCTTCTTAAACACAAGTTGCTTCCTTGTTAAAGCCTCAGTTTTTTTTACTCAATGATAGCTACTTGTCTGGGCCAAGGCAAACAGAAAATTCAGTGCCATCTCTCACCTGCTCACCCCTAAAAAACAGGAACAATTAGCTAAACTGTTTTAAGATTAGAAGCTAGTCTGTTTCCTTCACTAATCTTCTCTTGGGTAGCAAGTCTGAAGCTTAGCTATTTGTGGGTCCTGTTTGGAGCTAAGGGCCTTTTTATTCAATAGTGCCTAGCACTTATAATTGACAGTGAAATTTTTTTTTAGCTTAATTTGGAAGACGAGAGAGAATTCCAGTCTAGACCCCAGCTGTGTCCTAGCCTTCAATAGGATATCAAGCCTTCTGGATAAGAGAGAAGTGGTGGATGTGGTATATCTAGGCTTTAGTAAGACATTTGACACGGTCTCGTATGACCTTATCAGTAAGCTAGGGAAATATAACCTAGATGGGGCTACGATAGGGTGGGTGCATAACTGGCTGGACAACCGTTCTGAGTAGTTATTAATGATTCACAATCATGCTGGAAAGAGCATAACAAGTGGGGTTCCGCAGGGATCTGTTTTGGGACCGGTTCTGTTCAATATCTTCACCAGTGATTTAGATGATGGCATAGAATATGATGATTAAATTTGCAGGTGATACCAAGCTGAGAGAGGTTGCAAGTGCTTTGGAGGATAGGGTCAAAATTCAGCATGATCTGGACAAACTAGAGAAATGGTCTGAGGTAAACAGGCTGAAGTTTAATAAGGACAAATGCAAAGTGCTCCACTTAGGAAGGAACAATCTGTTTCACACATACAGAATGGGAAGTGACTGTCTAGGAAGGAGTCCGGCAGAAAGGGATCTAGGGGTCATAGTGGATGACAAGTTAAACATGAGTCAGTGTGATGCTGTTGCAAAAAAAGCAAACATGATTCTGGGCTGCATTAGCATGAGAGTTATGAGCCAGGCATGAGAAGTCATTCTTCTGCTCCACTCTGCACTGATTGGGCCTTAGTTGGAGTATTGTGTCCAGTTCTGGACACCGCATTTCAAAAAAGATGTGGAAAAATTGCAGAAAGTCCAGAGAAGAGCAACAAAAATGATGAAAGGCCTAGAAAACATGAGCCACGAGAGAATACTGAAAGAAATTGGGCTTTAGTTAAGAAAAGAGAAGACAGAGAGGGGCCATGATAGCAGTTTTCAAGTATCTGTAAGGGTGCTACAAGGATAGGACAAGAAGCAATGGGCTTAAATTGCAGCAAGGGAGGTTTGGGTTGGACATTAGGAAAAACTTCCTACCTGTCAGGGTGGTTAAACACTGGAATACATTGCCTAGGGGGTGTCATAAAATCTCCATCACTGGAGATAGTTAAGAACAGGTTGGATAGATGGGATGGTCTAGACCAGTGGTACAAGTACCCTTAGGGGAACTCAAGAGAAGTCTGGGGGGGGGGGGGGATATCAACACAACTGAAATTTGGAGAACTGAATTTTTGTTAGGTTTTACTGCGTTTTATTATTTTTCTACTTTTTATGCCCAAAAATTGAATCGCCACCCAGCTACAATTAAGTTGTTTAAACAAATGTGTTGCAACGATAAGGAAAAAACTGTCTGAAAACTGTAGGCATGTTGGGGTTCCCCTGACCCTGCAACCCTATAGCAGCAAAATAAGTCTCCACCAGCCAGTAAAATAGAGAGGGTTTATTGCTTCTCCAGGATACAGCACAGCACAGATGTGATGTGGGTATAAGGAGTTGGGCTGATGGCCCTAGACCTCTTGGGGCAGGGGTGCATAGCCCCCCAGAACTTGCAGCACTCTGCTTAGTCTCCTCTCTTCATGTCATCCCAGCCAAAAACTGCTCAGCACCCAGGCCCTGCCCCCCAGCCAGCTGGCTGTCTGTGCCTGCCTCCCTCCCTTTGTCTCTCCCCCGGGAAGAGACTTATCTGCTCAGGCTGGGACTAGGTGTCTGGGCCAATACACATGTGGGTGAGTCAGTGGAAATCACGCATCAGTGTAGAGGGACCCTGGGTTACAGAGCAGACAGCACCCCCACTTCGTGTCAGTAGGTACTGGGGGTACTTTTGGAAAAAGGGGGGTACGTTATTAAAAAAAGAAAAGGTTGAGAAATACTGGTCTAGATGGGACTGGACTTGATGACCTCTCGAGGGCTCTTCCAGTTCTGTGATCTACAGAGAACGAGACCTTGTAGCTATGGGAGAGTTCTAAAGCCTTTGGATTTGGAAGTCTGGTTTCTTTGACAGGAATGGGAATGTGGGTGTCAAGGCAAAAGACTTGAGGCTGCCAGCAATAAATGAAGTAGTGTTTCTGGGCTAGCATATGTGCTTCAAACTTGTCCAGCTGTTTGTAGTTCAAAGTACAGCGCTATCATTTAAGCTGAGGCAATAAAAGATTCCTTTCAAGGTTGTATTGAAGATAGGCTTTGTTGCAGTATGTTTTGCAGAGTTCATAAGACCTGCCAGTGTGCAAAGTCTCATCTCAAAAGTCTTTCTTGTGTGACTCAAACATGCTTTGTTTGGCTGACCTGTCCCTTAATAATCAAACAAAGTAGTGATGATAAAGCGAAGGATCCCAGCTTTCCAGTGTGCTGGACCATTTGACGCCTCATCTCCCTAAATGATCCGACCAAGACGCTAGATGGCCGTTGGTTCCTAGTGGTCCTTGGTTCTAAGGCTACCACTGCTTAGAGACAGCACTGGATCTGAGTAACTTGTATATCTTACCTGCATCTTGTCTCCCGGCTCCTCTTGAACACAATGTGAGTGACTAGCATGTGTTTCCTGACCGTGGTGATGATACGAGGCCTGTGTTTCTATGTAGACCGGGTATGAGTGCAGTCAGCCATAGGCAGCTGGGAATCAGATTGTTGAGGAGACCGACTGAAAGAACGTGGTTGGTAACAGTGGCCGTGCTGACTGGTAGGGAAAGATGCATTGTCTCTCCTTACACCCACGGCTCTTGGAGATGGAGCCCACTCCACTCGGTGTGCTTCAGCTGTTCCTAGTCACCAGGCCAGATTTTAATGCTGGGCCCCTGGTGGGGTATGTTGGCAAAGGGGATGATGCCTGGCCTGTTACAGTCCTGAGAGATCCTGCCCCGGGGCTAGCAGTGTCTCTCCTGAGCTTTAATAAACCCCTGTAGAGCACTCTGTGCTGCCAGCCTCTGCCTCATTCTCTCCTGGGATTTCAGTTCTCTCAGCAGCTGACTCTCCCACAGCTACCAAATGGCTCTGCCTGCTTGCTGGCCCCGAGGGGAAGGTACAACGCTTACACCAGCCTAGCAAAATCAGGAAAACTGCCTGGCTTACTGGAAACTGAAATCGCCTCGCCCCTCTTGCAGAAAGCCCTGCTGATCGCTTCTGGACTCTTGCCCCCACCTATGGAAATGGCGAGGCAGAACTCCGATTTGTTTCTGAGTTGTGCTCATACGATTGAGCCACGTCCATTGTTGCTTAGGCGTTCAGCATGATTAAACTAAGGCTGAAACCCGTACTCCACTGAGGCCAATGGGATGGGGGAGAGGATAGGGTTTATTCTGCGGTCTGAGTTAACTGAGACTAAACGAGACAGGACGATGCAGCACTTTAAAGACTAACAAGATGGTTTTATTAGGTGATGAGCTTTCGTGGGCCAGACCCACTTCCTCAGATCAAATTGTGGAAGAAAATTGGCACGACCATATATACTTTTTTGATTGAATCCCGTTGGTATATATGGTCATGCCAATTTTCTTCCACAATTTGATCTGAGGAAGTGGGTCTGGCCCACAAAAGCTCATCACCTAATAAACCATCTTGTTAGTCTTTAAAGTGCTGCATCGTCCTGTCCTTTGTTTCAGCTAGACCGGACTAACACAGCTACATCTCTATTAACTGAGACGAGAGAGAGTATCTCGTGCCCATGTTCTAATGGAGGTAATGTAAATGTGTATGTGAACTACAATAGAAATCCCAGGCTATATTTGGCTCCATGGAGGCAGAGATCAAACTTAGCCAGGCAAATTGGATTAGTTTTTCGGACTGAATCACAGAAGCAGTAGATGCATAACGAGTTCTAGCCTCGGCCGTTTGATACAACCCCTTACATAGTGCAATGCTAAATCAAATCAGAAGTGCCATGTGGCATCCAAACTGACCGAAGGACAATTTGAACAAAAGGGAACAAGCAGGAAAGCATTTGTGGATACTGAACTGGAGGGTGGCATGCAGAGGAATACAGGCACCTAGACAGAAAAGTGTATTTGTGTTTTCCCCTAGTAGTAGCATCTGAACGTTTGGTGCCAGTGGGAGGGAAGAACGGAAGCAGTAATAGCTGAAAGACTCCTGGAGCGATTGTATCCGTGCATGGTAGGAGCAATGAGAAGTGAACTAAGTTTTGGCCTGGGTATCTAGAGGCATTTTCACAAAGGTCATAGTCCCTTTCTGTGCTGCCCTGGTGTAACTGTGTGTGAAATACTGCACTGAGATTTGCAGAGGTCTTTAGTGGAAATCAGCCCTCACTTAAACTTGGACACTCTGAGGCTACTTGAGAAGCAGTTAGTGATCTGCGAACAAAAATGTTCACTTAACATTTCAACTGGTTACTATACTGAGACGCTGAATGGTAGGTAGTGTGGGCATGCTTTTTGAGTGACAGGCACACGAGTCCCTCTGGATCTTCAGTATTGGGTAAATGAACTGAAGCAATCTAAATTGGGCTGTCAAGTGACTAAAAGCACAAGTCATTCTATTTTTTAAACAATCGAATACTATATTTAAATATTGTTTTCCGCATTTGCAAATGGATTCAAATTACTATGCAGAATACAAGGTGTATAGTGCTCACTTGATAGATAATTAATTTGCACCATAAAAAACAAGAGATGGTATCTTTATTTACCTGATACAAGTACTGTAATGCAGTGTTTCTCAACCAGTGGTACGAGTACCCTTTGGGGTACTCGAAGTCTGGGGGGCATGTCAATACAACTGAAATTTGGCGAAAACTGAATTTTTGCATTAAGTTTTACTGTGTTTTATTATTTTTGTACTTTTTATACCAAAAATTTCATTACCCACCTGGCTACGATTAAGTTGTTTAAACAAATGTGTTGCAATGGTAGAAAAAAAATTTCTCTGAAAACTGTAGGTACTGGGGGGTACTTATAATTTTTTTAAAGGGATACTTTATAAAAAAAAAAGTTGAAAAGCACTGCTGTAGTGCAGTCCCTTTACCATGAAGTTAAACTTGCAAATGTAGAATTGTGGTGTTTAAAAAAAAAAAAAAAAAAAAACCCTACATTGAAAAACTAAGCTCTAAAGTTTGATGCTGTTTTTAGGTCCACTTGATCCTGCTTCTTGTTCCGCCAGTTGTTCAGACAAACAAGTTTGGTTACAATTTGCAGGAGAGAACTAGGGATGTCAACGAGTAGGCAGCAAAGTGTGGGAGGGAAGCAGGTTAAAAGTCGGTTCCCCCCCCAGCCGGTGCTGCCTGTCCCCTCTTTTTCCCCCCCCCCCCATCAAAGGCAGCAGCATGAAGCAGGCAGGGGAGGCTTCTGCAAAGCAGCCTCTGTCCACGGCAGGCCTGAATTCCCCACAGACAGAGGCTGCTGTACATCCTGTGGTCAGGCTCAGATCCCCACGGACAGGGGCTGTTGCCACCCTGTGCTGCCTTTGTATCAGACGCAGCAGCGCTGGGCGGCAGGCAAGCAGCCGGCCCCCACAAGGGGGACTGGTTATTTAAACTGATAGAGACGTAGCAGCGTGGGGTGTCAGGGTACTCTCTGGGAGTGAGGCCAGGAGCTCACTGGCTGCCAGCCGAGTCCCCAGGGACTATTGACTAGTCTCGTAACCACAAAGATTTCATGTGGTTGCACGACTGTTCAGTTTCCCAATATCTAGGGCGAACAGGTGTGCCAGATGCGCTAAATATTCATGTCCTTTCAGCCATGGTTCCAGAGGACACGCATCCATGTTGATGGTGGATTCTGCTCGAAAGCAATCTGCCAGACATTCATTTTCCTCACGAGTCGGATGCCACCGGCAGAACGTTGTTGATCTTTTGGTGGTTCAGGTTCTTTTGACATACAGGTTGAACCTTTAGTCCAGAGCTCTCTGGTCTGGGAACATCCATCACCCAGCATGATTTTAGTTAGCTGGATGTCCATTTTCATGGGTGACTCCAAGTTTCCTGCAGTCCCATAAAATTTGTTTAGTCACCGGTCCTAGCTCTCATTGTTCTGTGCTGTTGTTTAGCTCTAATTCACCCCCTAAACGCCCTCTACTTGTCCAGTAAGCAGTGGAAGTATTGGTAATGCTGCTAGACAATATTGACCTATGGTCCAGACAATTCTATGATTTGGATCCAGTTGGGTCCCAAGCGTGCCAGACTAGAGAGTTTCAACCTGTATTGCTCTTTTATGACTTCTGAAAGCCTGCTCCACACTCAGTCTCTCTGATTGTGGCTGGCACTTCAGATTCTAAAACCTGAGGTCAAGTACTGTAGCTATCTTTAGAAGTCTCACTGTACTCTTGAGTGATAGAAATGTAGCCGTGTTAGTCTGGTGTAGCTGAAACAAAAAAAGGACTATGTAATAAACCATCTTGTTAGTCTTTAAAGTGCTACATAGTCCTGTTTTTGTTTCAACTGTACACTGTTTCTTAAATCTGCTGTGAAGGCATTCTTGAAACAAACCTGTGCCGAGTCCTCATCCAAGACTGCTATAACATGACACACATGGCAGAGTGTGGGCAAGACCAAACAGGACACAGTTCTCCTCCAAGGAGGTCAGTCACAAATTTAATTCAAGGAACTTTTTTTTTCTTTAAACCATCAGCATGAAAATATGCCCTCTGGAATGGTGGCTGAAGCATGAAGGGGCATATGAACGTTTAGCATCTCTGGCAAGTAAATACCTTGCAACTCCAGCTACAGTGGTGCCATGTGAACCCCTGTTCTTATTTTCAGGTGACATTGCAAATAAGCAGACACCATTATTGCCCATAAATGGAAACAAACAATCAGATATATGCTAAGCCAATTTCAATGGGTTCTCTGTTCAACAGTGTGATTAATCACGATTAACTTTTAAAATTTTAATTAACTCATGATTAACTACAAAGAAGTGATCTGTGATGGATGGACAGACAGCCCTGTTAAAAACCACCTCAGCGGCACACACAATGGGGTCACGCCAGCCTGACTTTTGTAAAGGCGGATGATGCTTTTCCTCTCCATTGTCATGTTGTGGAGCTAGTAAAATAGTGGAATAAAGGCCACGCTTTGGGGAAAGCTTCTGCTAAAGACCCAATCCTGCTGATAGGTGCTATTCCCTGGGTCAAAGACTAAGCTCTGAAATGGCTTACAAACTGGATCAGAGAGGGGATCAGTTTTCAACATGCGAAAAGGTGGGTTGGCAGGTACATCATTGATGCATGGCAGGAACAGGGGTGTCAGTACAAAGGCAGAATTGCAGATGGTGCAGCTTTTTGCGTAGGTAAAACAGGAATAGCTTCAGGAGTGCAGAGCTGGAAAACTGGGCAACCATAGTAACTTGAGATTCAGAGCTGGCAACTGCGAAGTCATGAAACTACTCCTACCCACATGAGTCCAAACTAACTAACCTTCCAGGGGAAAGCCTTGCCCAGTGCTGTGCAAGGCTCGGTGGCAGCATCGGCTCAGTCATCACAAATGCTGAGTTGCCTTGGAGGTACAGAGAATAGACTACTTAAACCGGACCATGTTTGCCTACCTCATGATTTGTGATCACTCTCTCTAAAAATAGTAAAAACTGAAAACAACAAATAGTCTAGTAGCACTGTAAAGACTAACAAAACATCGTGTTCATTTTGGTCGCTTTCTCTCAAAGAATATCGCAGAACTACAAGAGGGTACAACTGGATATCTTCTCTCTGCCACGCCTTCCTTTGTAAATTCTGGTCAGGTAAATAGGATCACAAGAACAAAGGGATGGCCAGTGAAATTCAAAGGTAACAGCCTGCCTTTCTTGTCACACAATAGGTAACTAATGTATCAAATTCAGTCTTGGGAGCATTATAATCCAAGTGCTATTTATCAATAAATGTCTAACCATTGATTTCACTGTCCACACTCAAACTGACGATCAAAATTTAATGAGGTAGAATAAGAATTGCTATTTGAGAACTAATTAGTTTATTTTAAGGGTCTTTGTCTATTATGATAGGTGGTTCTAAACATTTGTGCATTTGTTAGAAACTTTAACTTTGAATCTCAATGTCTACTGTAGTTCAGTAATTAGTCTGACCCTTCCCCCCAAAAAACTTTTTTGCTCAGCTGAAAATTTTAAATTGATACAATTTTTAAAAAATACTTTAAAAAGAAATGAGACCCATTCAAATGATTAAATTCTGCCAAGCATATTTATAGATGTTTTAATCCCATGCAGCTTAGTTACTTGGCAGTTGAGGGTGGTAAGTGTGTGGCAGTTTGCCAGCTTTCCCCGCCAAAGGCATAGGGGCAGAAGAGGCTGCATTAGAACAGGTAGCTAGAATAGCTAGTGAGTGACTGGAGGCTAGACTGGGTGAGCCTTGTGGGCTGGGGTGATGGCCGTGTAATGCAGGGAAGTGCGTACCGTGAGGGTAGGGAAATACTCAAAGCTGTTCTGGCTGATCATAGAGGGCATGAGAGAAATGCAACGAGAATAGGTAAATGTTCATAGGGGTGGGAGGACACTCAAGCTCCTCTTCCTACCATGGCATGTTGAAAGTGGAGGTCTTGGTTCTCATCTGCAAAGCAGGAGGTGTATTTATAGGTCCCATGCTTAGTGAGAGGAATGTGTGCTGCTGATTGCTCGCATGGCGCCTTTCCTGCAACTCACCAGCAAGCACTTGCCAACTAACTTGTTTGGCAGGAGGCTGCCAGTTACCAGCGATGGATTCAGCATCCTGGCCCATCTCCAGCACTCCTGCTCACTGCGACCTTGCATGTCATGCCGACCTCTTGTTTGCACGCTGACGAGAGCTTTGTGGTCTGTGGACTATAAAAATGCTGATATAAATGCACAAACTACCATTTTAATTGTCCCTTTCCATTACTGCAGAAAGTGTCTGTATTATGGTTCTGTGATCACATAGCTGCACCATGGCTGTGTTGTAGGGTAAGCCTGGCTTTATGAAGACATGTACCCCAACAGAAATAATGCCAATACAACATTTTTAAGCCATGCTGTACAGTAGTGCTTTGAGGTCTCAATAAGGATTGAATCCCCATTTTGCATAGTGCTGTTGAAACAGTGTTTGTGTCCTGGCAAGAGTACATTCCAAACAGCGGTCTGGAATAATCGAATACAACTGCTTATACACTTGGCATGGAAATTTAAAACTGGCCACGGTAGGGTTCCATGGGTGACGTGCTTGCGGGATTCCATTCAGTGGGACCTTCCAGTGTCTAGCCTTGCTTTGTGGGCCTGTCCAAAGCAAATACAGAAGTTTTGTCCCCCTGTAGTTCTTCATAAGCATATTGGACAAGAGATCGGGGCCTGCTGAAGTCAGTTTTGCCACGGACCTCAATGGAGCAGGATTTCTCACACTCTCACACACACACACACACTCTCTCTCTCTCTCTCTCTCTCTCTCTCTCTCTCTCTCTCTCCCCCCCCCCTTCCCCCCCCAGATCTCCAAAACAGAATGGACTTTGAGGCTGTAGCTTGAAACAGTGCTGCTGCACAGCTGTGTAGATGCAATGGGAAGGTTTCCTTACTGGAATAGGTAGCGCTTCTCAAGAGACAGTAGTGAGGTCAACAGATGGATTCTTCCATTGGCCTAGTGGAGCAGATAGCTTGTTCTACACTGAAAGTTATGTTGACCTTGCTGCATTGCTCAGGGGTGTGAAAAATCCATACCTTCAAGTGACGTAATTGAAGCTGCCCCATCCCTGGTGTAGCTAGCCACTGCCTTTTGGAGAGGAGGATTAAGTACGGTATCTGGAGCACTGCCCTGAAGTCTACTGGAGCACCACAGCAATGCAGCTGCAGCATTTGTAGCAAAGACAAACATTTACCTATAGTGGCGCTTAGGTGGGCTTGCTTGTATCTCCAACATGTGAGAAGCAACTGGGCTAGGTTGACCGAAGGGCTCGTCTACCCGTGGGACAGCTGCACTGTTACAGCACTGCCAAGTGGGCGCTATCTGTTCTGAGCAGAGGCTTTCTCCAGTCGATGAAAGTAATCCACCTCCCCAAGAGGTAGTAGCTAGGTCAACAGAAGAATTTTTATTTGAATTAGAGCTGCCTATGCTGGGATTTAGGTTGACTTAATTTACTTGAGGTGTGAATTTATCAATATCAATGTCGCTGGGTCAGCCTAACATTTTAATTGTACAAGTTGTACGACAACTCGAAACAAACTTGTAATGGAGCAAGGGCAGCTATAGAAGGCTAACAAGAACTGGCAGCTTACTGATATGTGCTCCCCCGCCGCCCCCAACAAGCCAAAGGTCCTCTGTTGTAAATTGTCATTGCTGTGTTTCACTAATGAACAGTAGGAAGCCCGAAGCTCTGAACTTGCCTCTGTTCCCATGCAGAGCACAAAGCTGGCTTTTGTTAGGCTGTAAGCACTGCCTGGTTAGAAGTCTATAATGACACGTCTTGGGGGCCCTTGCATGCTCTTAGGAGTCAGTGTAACGATTAGCGTAATAGTTGCACAGGGTGGGAACAGCCACAACTAGTTAGTGCTGGGGGCCTTCAATTGAGCAGAGACAGTTTCCCTTTGTACAGATCCTAGCACAGCCGGGGCCCAATCCTGTTCAGCGTTTCTGGGCTCTGTTGTAATGATCACAACTCTGCCTTGCGAGACACATGGCCATGTAAGTGCAAAGGGCATTCCCAACCTCACTGATGGAGATCTGAGCTTTTGGGACTGAATGGCATGTCCTCCAGGGATGTAATAGTGGAGTCGATTCCTCAATAAGCAAAAGCTTATAGGTTAATGCTATAGACTACATGCATCCCCCTCCCCCTCGGGCCAGTACATTTTTTAGCAGGCTGGCCAGCTGCCCAGCTCAGTTCTGGCTCATGCTGGGTCTGGGACGTACCCCCACTGTGGCTCTGCATTTAAAATGTATTTGGAGGCAGGCAGCTCAGCTCAGTTCTGGCTCGTGCTGGGTCAGGGAGCCTAACCCCCCCCCCCCTTGCCCTGGATGGGCTGGCTCTTAAATTGGCTCCCCTTGCAGACCAGCTCCTGCCTGGCACCCCGTGCTGCTGCCTCAGATAGAGGCAGCAGCACAGAATGGCAGGGGCTCCTTGGGTGTGGGGCTGGAGCGCACAGGATCTGTAGAATAGTCGAGGAGCCAATAAGAATTCAGGTGGTTAATGAATTAACTGATATTTAACCCCCTCAATGTCCTCCCTAAAATGGAGATTAAGTGGGCAGGAGTCTAAGCCTCCCACTGACATGCCCCAAACTCCGATAGGCTAGTTATTGAAAGCGAAGGCCGGGATTCTGTGTGCACCCGAGAGTCTGTAATGACTCCCTAGAGGTGTTGGGTTGCGACTTGCTTTTAAAGCAGAACTAACACCCCTCTCACACAAATAGTTTTCAAGTGTGACACCATAATCCTGTGAGGACAGCTGAAACGTTCCATAATGGCTTGCCAAGATATTTGCATACAAAGGGCTTCCTAATACTGCTCTTCTCCTGGGAGCACAAACTCAGCAGTGCCTAGCCACGCTTAAGTGCTGGTGCAGGCACCTTGGTTGCCAGTGCACCACAGCCTTGATTCTCCTGACGTGACCATCAGCAGTGCCTATAGCTGCCTCTGCATTGGTGCCCTTAGGTACACTGACTTTGTGAGCCACGGAGTAGGGGCAGCAGTGTCCAGAGAGCCCTTTAAGTACAGGCTGTCCTCGCTGTAAGTCCAAGATGTTCAAAAAAACTCAGACTGATAGCGAAACAACTGAAAGTGGGGAGATTTTTTCTCGCAGCTGACTTCCATTTAAGCAAATTGGGGGGGATGTTTCTCATGACTTATAGCGGAGAATGGGAAGACTTAACGTATCAGTTCCTATAAACGTCAACAACTTTAGTGTGGAACTGATGTGTATCGGGGCAACTTAGTGGGGACGCCCTGAATGATGCAGAGAGACTGAGCTCTCCTGTATCCCCTGTCCACACCAAATCTCTCCTCTGCCCCCTCCCACCAAACAGCTGGTCACCCCATTTTCCCTAACGCTCCTGCTTACTACCACCCTGTCATGTTTCCACTGGCAGGCTACTCGGGCGCTCTCAAGAGTCAAGGCAGGGTGAGAAGCTGCATAGGCAGAGTGGGGTTTTGAGGGGAAATCTGGGAGGGGGGGCATTCTGCTGTGGGGGTGTGGGGGAGAGATGGAGGAGCAGGGCTGTGTAGGAAGAGCACTGCAAAAAGGTGGGACTTCAGCTGGAAGGAAAGAAGCTGAAGGGAGAGGAACTGTGTTTTATATGCTTAAGGGGCCCTCCAAGAGCTATAAGGAAGGCTTTTGAGGAGGTCTGTTTGTGAGCAGTTAGCTCTTCCCTGCCTCTAAAGCATGAGAAGCAAAAAGTGAAATTGACTAATTCAGGTAAAGTAATATCCAGACTTCCAACTGTTCAGATGTGTTAACTCTATAAAAGGCTCTTGACCTGTTGTAGCTACATCTAACTTCTTATTAAGGATTCCCGTGTTCTGAATAAACAATGGAGCGGGCAGCAGAAGAGGTATTTGGAGCACGTACCTCCCAAAAGTGCTTTGTCTGGAATTCCAGTGCAGCAAGTGGGCTCAGCCAAAACAAGGAGCAGGAGTGGGAGAACAAGATTTTGGCAATGATAACTAATGTGACCTCTTCCTCGGGTGCACAAATCTTTTTTGCTGGTGTCCCAAAAAGCCAAAGCGCAGCCTTGCTTGTAGAAGCAAGGTTTTTACGATTGTGCTTATCTTCATCAGCTTGAGCAATGCTTGGAAGGCAGTCATGAGGACAAAGGAAGGTCAAGAAGGAAACCTGATTAGGCTAATTACATGCTGTGATTGATCTTCAGCTTTGCTGAAGTAAAAGTCAAAGTACGTGGTCCTGTCATAGGCAAGTAGCACTTGGGCGGAGGCTGTTTAGTTATTTTCAGTTTGTATTTTCAATTTGTATTTGTTTTTCCAGACATGTATTAGTGTGTGACTGCAACAGCAAGAGCAGGGGTGAATCTGTGCAAAAAACTCTGAATTTTTCTGGGTAAATATCAGGGTTTGTTTTGGTGGACGAAAACACGAGGAACAGAATGCAGTAGATTCATACTTTCAATTCCATTCGTCAGTGTGGTTTGCTACAGAATAAAGCAGAGCTCAAAACCCAATGCCACCTCTGAGTTTAGAAAACAATCCCCAAATAAAACTTCATTTGAATAAGCAGTTGACTGTTGTAGACTTAGAACTGGTGGCCTCTAAATATTTACATTTAGTAAGTGGGCCATACCCTTTGCAGCCATGCATTCAGCTTCATCCTTTTCCCCATTTTTACTTTTTTAAACTTTTAAATGCTTTCTTATTCTGAAACGTATTTGGATACAGACGTTAAACCATTAGCTGCTATCAGCTTGAAACAGGGACATGGTGAGCGTGAGGTTCATCCGAACATTCAGATGCACACATGCACGCTTGAGCCTGCCTGCATACCGTCTCTGTCTTCTAGAATCTAGATCAGCGGTGCACAAGATGATCCGGTGCAGGCCACCCCGCTGCAGCCCCATGCCACTTGGACTGGCTGCGCTCTGGCACTCTGCTCCGAGCAGGGGGCTTTATGCACTGCCCCCTCCCCAGCACAATTTTTTAGCTCCCATTAGCCAGAAATCGGTTTAAATTGAAAACAAAGGGTTCTTGGCTACAGGGAAGGCTATGATTTTGTCAGATTGTGGAAATCGTGGAATCTGTGACTTCCAAAGGCCTCTGACTTCAGGCCACAGTGGCCTGCAGCTGATGGCCAGGTACCCTGCAGCTCTTGAGCCGCTGCTGGGCTTGGTGGGAGAGCCCAGCACCTCTGAGCTCTCACTGGTGGTAGGGACCCCCAGAGCGCCCAGCTGGTCCTCGCACCTCCCCATTTTGTCATGAATATTTTTAATAAGTAGGACCAGTCATGGGCTTCTGAGTGTTTCTGCTTAGCCCGTGGCCTGTCCAACTTTGACTAAAAATATGCATGGCACAATCTTAGCCTTTGCAATACATGTCCATTGGGGGACTCGCCAAGTGAAGCGAGCACTGGAGGAGAATCAGCTGGTGTGTCAGGCTGCAGACTGCCTCCAGCAGAGGATCGCGTAGCTTGTCTCCCCTGCCCAGCTCATGGGTGGCGCACTGCATTTTGTTGGGTGACACTGGTTTCCCCTTGTCAGCAGGTGCTAGGAGCTGGAGAAGGGCTGTTGGTCTGGAAGTAGCAGCATGGCAGTGTTGCTGGACTAGGTGGGTGCTAGGGATGGGAACGTACAACCATGTAAATGGTTAACCAGTAAGCCCGGGCTTATCGGTTAACGTTTACGGTTACAAGCAGGCTCCTGCCCCCCTCCGGGGAGCCAGCTGCCTCCCCGTGCTGCTGCCCCTAGAACAGAAATAGCAGCTGAGGCAGCAGCCGGCTCCCCAGGAACAGGGGTGGCAGGCAGGAGCTGGTACACAGCGGGAACTGGCTTAAAAGCTGGTTTCCAGTGCACACCAACTGCTATAGAGCCAGGTGCATGTAGCTATTTAACTGCTGAGTTTTTCAGCAGTTACACAACTACCAGCGTCCCTAGTGGTTGCCTTGATAGCACTGCTGGTTCATTCACTGTAGCCCATCAGAAACTTATGGCTTATGAGATTTGGTGGTGAACATAACGCCTTGATTCAGGATTTAATAGTCTTGCTAAAAGACTGTTTGGTGCTAAAAGACCCGTATGAGATGGAGAGCGATTCCGATCGCTGAACAAAGGATCCTTGTGCAGAGAACTGAGATGCAGTATGATCTCTGAAGGCTTTTCATTGTGTTGGGACACAGTACTGTGTAGTGCACTGTCACTGCACAGCTACTGCTTGTTTAGGTGAGGCGAGGGACAGGTGGCAGCACGGCTAGGCATTGGTCCTGCATGGAGAGCAAAGGTTACCTTCTGCATTTGCTGTGAGAAGATGCTACTGCTGTTGGGGTTTCAAAGGTTACAACCCTTGTTTAAGGGAGGCAGTATTGCCTAAGGAATACAGCAATGGAGTGAAACTTGGAGTTTTGCCCAAGGTGACCCGGCAGGAAATAAGTCATATGAACTGTGCCTCGGTTTCCCCTCGTAAAACAGCGATAATGATTGACCCCCTTGCTGTGCTTTGAGATCTATTATGACAAGGCAGTTCTTAAGAGCCAAGTGTTAAGCACTTCTCCTTCCCCCTCGCCCCCCAAGTCTGGCAATAATATTAACTTCTGTCCCCCTATCTGGTGGTTTTAACTAGGGATATTAAAATGTGTGCACTCAGGTAACCGTGTAGCTGCTGTCATTCAGCAGTTACACACACATTTGCACGGGGGGGGGGGCTCTGCAGGAGCCGGTACGTGTGGGAAGCGGGCTTAAAAGCCAGTTCCCCACCCATATGAGTTCCCATCATCCTTCCACCCACACTGATGCCTCTATCAGGCAGCAATGTTGGGGGGAGCAGCTGGCTCTCACCTGCTTCTCCTTCCTCCCTCCTTCAGACAGTGGGTCCCTGCTTTGGCTGGCTGCTTAGTGAGTGCTGTTCACATACAGAAAGGGCAGTTAGTGCTTATCCTTAGGTTCATTGGCACCAGGGCCAATAAGAGAATTTTTAAAAGCCACTTCTCATTTCCTTGCCTCCTGGCCTCTAACAGAATCAGCCTGTGGAGTCTTGTGACTGGCAGTGTGTGTAACTCTGTCTGGAAATAGCTCCTACTGCCATGTGATCAGGGCAGAGCTGCTGCAGCGCTGGCGGAACACCAGTCCTTGGAAAACACCTGCTAGCAGAGAAGAGCCTGTTCTGCTCTCCGCAGTGCCTGGATGCGTAGGTGCTGGCTTTCGGTGGCAGTCTCTCTGGCACCCCGTACGCTGGATTTTCTTCTGGCGCTTGAATGGCAAAGCTCTGAAATGGACCTGAGGGCCGTCCTGGGACTAGCCAATGTTATGCTCGACGCTCCAAGTGCTGCTGTGGACAAGCCATAGCCCTGGGAAAGCTGCTGCAAATTGTAGCAAGGGGGATGTGGTAACATTTGAAAGCTCCTTTGGAGCCTGACCTTTACCGGTGCCCTCTTCGCTCCGCTTTCATTGGCAGACGCATTTCATGGCTCTGCAACTTCTCAAAAGCCACGTGTGTGGAGAGACCTGAAATCTGAGAAGGGAAGGGGCTAGCCTGGTAGCACAGCGCATCAGTGTCATGTCGGCAAAGAGGCCGGAACTCATGACGCCCACACGGTAACCATGAGACTCTTCTAAGAATAGCAAGAGCTAACATTACGCAACGTGTTCTTAGCTCTTCATTTCTGTCCTACCAGAATTCCTTCCTCAGAGAGCTGCTCCCATTCGCTGCAGCAGTCCAAGGGTGCTCGGGGAATTTTCTAAACTTCCCAGCCAGAAGGAGCCATTCTGCACCTCTCGGCTGTTCAATCTTGCGCTCCCGGTGTCACTGCCGCCGGTCGTGGACAGACTGCTGCACATGGCTTTTAACATGTCCTGCCTAATCAGTAGGGCGCTCAGAACGCTGGGCGCGGCCTGTCTCAGGCCTGGGGTGAAGTGGGCTGGGTTGGCACTAAACAGGCTGTGTGCTGCTTGGGACCATTGCATGGTAGGAATTGGAGCTGCTTGTTTGCAAGCCAATGAAGAACCAAATGTTCAGACAGGCCTGTGGTCACTGTAAAATACAGCGACACGATCAGTGATGTGACGCTGCTGCCCTCAGCCATTGGCTTGGCTTTCTCTGACGCAGAGCGAGAGGCTGGCATGTGAATTCCAGCATAGAATCATAGAGCTGGGAGAGACCTCAGGAGTCAAGTCCAGCCCCCTGCCCAAGGCAGGGCCAATCCCAATTAAATCAACCTGGCCAGGGCTTTGTCAAGCCGAGACTTAAAAACCTCTAGGGATGGAGATTCCACCCCCTCCCTAGGGAACCCAGCCCAGTGCTTCACCACCCTCCTAGTGAAATAGTTTTTCCTAATATCCAACCTAGACCTCTCCCACTGTAACTTGAGACCATTGCTCCTTGTTCTGCCATCGTCACTACTGTGAACATCCTCTTGGAATCTCCCTTCAAATGGAATCTCCCTTCAGGAAGCTGAAGGCTGCTCTCAAATCCCCCCTCACTCTTCGCTTCTGCAGACTAAACAGACTCAACTCCCTCAGCCTCTCCTCATAGGTCATATGCTCCAGTCCCCTTATCATTTTTGTTGCTTTCTGCTGGGCCCTCTCCAGTGAATCCACATCCTTTCTATAGTGGGGGGCCCAGAACTGGACACACTACTCCAGATGTGGCCTCACCAGAGCTGAATAAAGGGGAATAATCACTTCTCTGGATCTGCTGGCAATGCTCCTCCTAATGCCCCTAATACGCCATTCCCCCCTCTTGGTTACAAGGGCGCCCCGCTGACTCTCATATCGAGCATTTCATCCACTGGAATCCCCAGGGCCTTTTCTGTTGAACTGCTTCGTAGCCAGTCGGTCCCCAGCCTGTAATAGTGCTTGGGATTCTTCTGTCCCAAGGGCAGGACTCTCCACTTGTCCCTGTTGAACCTCATCAGATTTCTTGTGGCCCAATCCTCTAATCTGTCCAGCTCGCCCTGGACCTGATCTCTGCCCTCCAGCATATCTACCTCTCTCCCTAGCTTAGTGTCACTTGCGAACTTGCTGAGGGTGCAATCCATCCCCTCGTCCAGGTCATTAATAAAGATGTTGAACAAAACCAGTCCTAGAACAGATCTTTGGGGCACTCCGCTAGAAACTGACTGACAGCCTGACATCGAGCCGTTGATCGCTACCCATTGGGCCTGACATTCTAGCCAGCTTTCTAGCCATCTTACAGTCCATTTATCCAATTCATATTCCCTTAACCTGCTGGCAAGAATATTGTGGGAGACCATATCAAAAGCTTTGCTAAAGTCAAGGTATATCACATCCACTGACTTTCCCATATCCATAGAGCCAGTTACCTCATCATAGAAGCTAATCAGATTGGTCAGGCACGACTTGCCCTTCGTGAATCCATGTTGACTATTCCTGATCACTTTCCCCTCTTCCAAGTGCTTCAAAATGGATTCCTTGAGATCCCCTCCATGATTTTTTTTCCGGGGACTAAGGTAAGGCTGACTGGTCTGTAGTTCCCTGGATCAACCTTCCCTTTTTTGCAGATGGGCACTACATTTGCCTTTTTCTAATCATCTAGGATCTCTCCTGTTCTCCACGAGTTTTCAAAGATAATGGCCAAAGGCTCCGCAATGACATTTGCCAACTCCCTCAGTACCCTCGGATACACAAATCCATGGGTCCAGATTTGTTGCACGTTTAAGCTTTTCTAAATAGTTCCTAATTTATTTCCCCACCGAGGGCTGCCCACCTCCTTCCCATACTGCGTTGCCTAGCGCATTTCTCTGAGAGCTGACCTTGTCCGTGAAGACAGAAGCAAAGAAAGCATTGGGTACTTCAACTTCCCCCCATCATCTGTCACTAGGTTACCTCCTTCAACCAGTAAGGGCCCCACACCTCTCAGGTCACCTTCTTCTTGCTAACATGCCAGTAGAAACCTTTCTTGTTACCCTTCACATCCCTTGCCAGCTGCAATTCAGTTGCACTTTTGCCTTCCTGATAACTCCCCTGCATTCTCGAGCAATATATTGATACTCCTCCCTAGTCATCTGTCCAAGTTTCCACTTCTTGTCAGCTTCCTTTCTGTGTTTAAGCTCATCAGGGATGTCCCCGGTAAACCAATCATGAATGGTGACACCACCGTTGGGCCAGAAATTTGACAGGGTGGGGCTGAGAGGGCAGAGCTGATGCTAGAGGATGGGATTGCCTCTGGGGGACAGGTTCAAAGTATCGTGCTAACCCAAGCCTTGGTGGCTGAATGAATGGCTGGACAGAGTCATGCAGGCCCACCTGTCTCATCCCTCCTAGCAGTGCCGGCCCGACGAAGCTGAATGGCTGCTGCTCCCAGCAAGCCAGGTAGCGTGGAGAGCTGTGAACGCCGGAATTCTTCTCCCATCCCGCCTCTGAATTGCGCTGTGGCCAGGGCCCTACTTTCCTGAGGTGCTCTGCCTCCTGCCCTCTGCCTCCATTCCCTAATGTAAAATGGGGGCCGTGCTTCTCTGCTTCCTTCACTGTCTGCAGTGCTGGTGTAGCAGGGTTAATTCCAAGAGAGGGGGCAAGGGGGGGGCGGGGTGAAGTAAAATTGTTTATTGGACCCACTTGGGCTGGTGAAAGACAGGCGTTGGGGTCACTTGGCACTTTTCTGGAAAACCTGTTGCTCAGAAACTTGTCTTTCACCAACAGAATTTGGCCCAATAAGATTTAATCTCACTGACCTGGTGATTAGGGCTGTTACTCCACCACACTCCCACATCCAGAGCTTTCAGGGGGTGGGGGAGCTGAAGTTGGTGGGGAGGGGGAGAGAAGAAATATAAATTCCTCCCTGCCTCCAGATCTGGAGCTTTAAATCCTCCACTAATTATATGTAGTAAACTTCATTCCAGTCTCCATCTCTTTCTGTGCTCCTCCAACTACTTTGGCTCTATCATTTGTTTTTCCTATACACCAGCTACTTCCATGGGGGGGGGGGGGAGGGGGTGCATATAGCTATTAGTGGTGGGCAGTCTGAGGCCCGAGGGTTCTGTGCATGTCCCGTGAGAGATCTTGTTTACGATTGGTCATGCATGGGGTTGCCAGACTCTGGTGTCCATCCGCGTGGGGTGTCTTCCTGCTGCTATTGCAAAAGCAACACGCACGTAAAGCCAGGGCCCGGGAAGAGAGGTGGGTGCTGCTTGCTCACGACACTGAGAGCCAGGCACTCCCTCTGCATCCAGTCACGACCTTGCTGCGGAGCAGTCGGCACCCCCCGCAAATTCCTGGTTCTCCAGGCCATGAGCAAAACCTCCCGATCCCGGGACACTGTCTTGGTTAGGGCAGTCCTGCGACCTATGGAGATGGAGGGCCACTCATGCGGCCTGCTCGCTAGTGTAGTAACTGTGTAACTCTGTTACGGTCGCTCTCCTCCTTCCTCGTGCTACTCCTCTCTGGTGTGCTGTGTGGCCCTAGATCTCAGGGTGTCGACACCGTCTGTTACCGTCTCTGCTCTTTGTGAGCTGGAGGGGAGGGGCTGGCTTGTCCCAGCTAGGCAAGGCGTGCCGTTCAGATGGAGTTTTGTTGGAACAATCTCCCAGCTCGCTAACTGGTAAATGTAGCAAGTCTGCATTGTCGCTAAATCTTAACTTGTGTGTTTGGCCTGCTAGGTGGGGCATGGTCATGAGGCAGCCTGGTCTCTTCCTACCCCAGTGCCCCAAAATTCCTTGTAATTGGCTGCCTGAGGGTAGCACAGTGTAGCCTAGCCTCCAGAGCTGGGGTGGGAACCCTGTTTTAGGTCAGGGGGCTGCTGACCCATAGAAAAACCAGTGGGAAGGGGCTCGTGCTAGTGAGAAGCAGGGGTGTGGCCCGACTAAGAGGCAGAAAAAAGGAAGCGCTCATCTCACTCATGCACCTTGGGGTGCCAGGGTTCCCCTTGCATTACAGCCCCACTGAGGGGAGCTTCCCCCAGGGCCAGATTAACTCTGCTGGGGACTTGGGGCTAGTAGATTTTGTGGGGCACCATAGGCTCAGGGGTGGGGCCGCAGTGAAGGGTTCAGTGTGTGGGAGGGGCTGTGGGGAGTGGGGTGGGAGAGCACGGGCTGGGCTGGAGGTGGGGTGCCGGTGCGGGGGCTGGGTGAGTGCAGGAGGGGTCTGCAGCTGTGGGATCTGGGCGGGAGTAGAGGTGCAGGAGCTGGCTGGGGTGGTGGTTGAGGGGATGCGGTTGTCTACATGGCACAGCTCAGGACTTGGGGTGCTGGCAGGTGGATTCCCAGCCAATGGGGCCGATGGGGTGGAGCCCTCCTCCCCCCCCCCCCCACACCACACACACCCCAGGCAGAGCCTGCAGGCCAGGTGCAGCAGTCAGTGGCTTGCCTGGATCCAGCCCACGAGACTCAGGGTTCCCCACCCCGCGGCAGGGGAGCTGGTGCTGGTGCTCCAGCCACGGGGTTGGGGGGGGACGCGCTGAACCTCAGTCAAGGCAAGCCCTGGGCTGGGTCATGGGTTCTCCACCGCTGCTCTTGAGCAAAGAGTTTGTTACCTCGGTGCTGGACTCCGGTGTGACTGGTGCTGGAGCACTGCTCAGTTCTGGTGTCACGCCAAGGACGTTCAACTGGCCAGGGTTTGGAGAAGAGCCACGAGTGATGAAAGGCTTGGAAAGCCTGCCTGAGACGGAGACCCGAAGAACTCCAGCTCGGTAGCCCGAGGGACAGTTAAGAGGTGCTGAGACTGCTCACGTCATCCCTGTGGCGAACAGGAATTTGATGATCGAAGGGAAAAATGTCTAACCGGGGCTGCTGAAGGGAAGCTGAAGCAAAGCAAATTCTAACTGAAGATAAGGCACGAATGTAAGTGGGAGATTCTAGGCTCTTGGGAGCTTGCCTGCCCTTGAAACGTGCCAGTGGCACAGATGCAGCGCGGCTTCAGAGCAGACGTTACCTGAGCTGCCAAGAGGGGTTCTCTGCTGACTGTAGGTAATGCCCCACCCATGGGGTAGCTGTAGCTTAGTTGACAGAAGAATTCACCTGAAAGCTCCTGAGCTGTGGCAGGTAGGCAACCTATCCCCCCCCCCCCCCCAGGCTTGTCTACAGTAGGGGCTAGGCCAGCTTGACAATGTCGTTAAGGCGTATGGATCTGTCACGCCCTGAGCGGTGAAGCTGGACTGTGGATCAGGCCTAGTGCTATTGCTGACGGGGCCGGGGGGCATTAATGCTTTTGACCTTGTTTGCAGTGGCTCACTCTGCCTTTCCCTTTTCTCTCCGCAGTCATGGGATATTTTCTTTCGCAATGCCAATGCTGGAGCTGTTCCAGGCACCGCTTACCAAAGCCCCCCTCCGCTGGGCACCAGCCTGTCCACACTGACGCAAGCCCAGTCCCTGGTCCACGCGCAGCCCAATGTAGATAAACTAGTGGAAGACCATCTTGCAGTGCAGTCTCTTATCAGGGCCTATCAGGTAAGAACCCGCGTGTGGCGGTGGCGAATGGATGCTGGGCCTCTGTTCAGGGTTTGCTCCTTCGTGATCTCTGCTACCCGTAGCTCACATGGGCGCTGCCATGCACCGGGTACTCGTGTCTGCGCCTCCCAGCTGCAGCGCAGCCTAGTGCAGGACCAGCCCTGCTGCTGCTCTACACGCGATTCCTGCATCAGCATGTATGCTGGTGACTGAGCCGCCTGCTTGCAGTGGCCCTGTAAACTGGGGGTGCCGGAAAAGGCCCCCGCCATCCCAGCTGTTGTGTGGCATTTTCATGGTGAGTTCAGCTAAGAGTGGTCCCTTGCTCGTCTGTGTAAAAGCCACCTAATTGCAACTGCAAAACCAGCAAGCCATACTTTTATCCACCCATGACTGTTTGGTACCCGGTATTTCGTCTCTGGAGAGGTTTCATCCCCCACTTCCACCCTAGCTTAAAACATGCTGCAGTGCAAGAGTGCTGTACTTCGAGGAGTAATCCCTGTTACAGCCTGCACTTTCATGTGGGGGTATTTCTCACCTGTAGCAAGGGAAAGGCCATGCTATTGCTGGCTACTTAAATATACTGAAATGTCCTGCTGGCCAAAACACTCAGATAATAGAAGGCTTGATGCCAAAAATGGGCCTGTCAGGAGCAGGCAGGCTCTTGGAGAGACCCTCTATAAGCTATGGAATCTACACTGCTTCTGATTTACTTGGAGAGGCTGGATTTTCTCAAGATGCTCTTTAATTTTACCTCCCCTCCCTCCTCCTGTGGTTTAGTAGTTCCCCTGCTGCCGCCACCGGCATTTTTAATTGTCCTCCGCTTTATCAAGCCTGTGATCTTTCTAATGGACAAGTCTCTCAGGACTTACACACTTTACAACAGCAGGTGATCTCCTCTGATCCCCTTTCAGTGCTACACACATTGGACCACTCCCTGGACCAGCAGCCTCTGTCGTGGGTTTGTAAAACTGCTGACTGTTGCTCCGAGCGCCTTATTCTGAACTCTTGTTTCTCATCGCCCAGCGGCTGCCTGGTGCTTCCGATGGGAGATTCCTTAGCAGAAGTTGGGCTCGCTTTAGGCATTGCAGGAGCCTGATCACATTTGGAACTGTTGCCTGGGAAACTGGCTGAAGCCAACACTTCCTAAGGGCTAGGCTTCTTTTCCCAGCCAGTTTGAGAATCCTCCTGTATGCAAATCTTTGTTACCTGGCCTGTCTCCCCGCTGGGGGAGCTGCATTGAGCTCAGCTAATACAGCTGTTGAGCTCCTGCTACAGAGCCATGTGTCTCCTCTGCAGGACTCTAGGCCTCGCGTGCTCATGGCGCAGGTCGTCAGGTCTTCAGTACTGGGCTCATGCCCTGCCTGCTAATGCATGGGCACTGGCGCTAGGGCCAACATCAAGCCACTGCTCAAGGTCAAGTTGAAATCTGCTGTAGAGCATTTTGGATCTGCCTGGCTGCCTGCATGGCAGCAGCCTCCCCTCCGGTCTGCTTCCAGTTCCATCCTAACTTGTTAGCAGCTGCACTCAGTGCCAGCCCCTTCCTAGTTTGAGAGAAGCAGGTGACTTGCATTTTAGTTGTTTACGCAATCCAGCCTGAGGTCGGGTCGCTTGTTTTTCTGTTCTTTAAATCCCATTTCTGGCAGCCAGTCCCCATCTCGCTCTCCCCGCCCCTGCCTTTGAAATGTCAGAATAAGAGGGTGAGTTCTGTTGCCATAACTATTCTAGGGAAAATGATCTGAGGAAGTGGGTCTGGCCCACGAAAAGTCATCACCTAATACACCATCTTGCTAGTCTTTAAAGTGCTGCATCGTCCTGTCTTTTATTTCAGCTAGACCAGACTCTCACGGCTACATCTGTTACTGTTCTAGGGAAGTCATGCCCGGCCATCTTTCCATGTAGGGAAGTGGCATAGCACGTGAATTTCCACCTTAACTGGATTGAAATGGAGCATCCCAGTTTAATTCTAGGGGAAAAGTCAGTAACCCTACTCTGCTGAGTTCTGGGGTGGCAGCGGTGATGGTTTACTTTCTAATCAGACCAGTAGTTAGCATCTAATTAATTTTTGTAATGGCTGGTAGAGGCGTGTTTTGAGGCAGGGAAAACAATCTGCCTTTGTATGATTTTAATGAGGGAGCTAGTCCTGCCACCCACTCAGGTGGAATTCTGTACCTTGCTGCTCTCATGCCTGCCTACACGGTTCAGCATGTCTGCAATGCAGAGCTGCTTTGTGCTCGATGGAGAGGATAAAGGAAACTTGCTGCCTCCTGGGAGACTAACCTCTCCCTGTTGGGCAGTTCCCACAGTCATTCGGGGGCTTAAGATTTACCTGTCGACTCAGATCAGAACTCAAACAGCCATCAAATCTGCCGCCCAGTGCTCTGAGTTGTGAGCTACTTGACAACCATAAGCAGCCGAACGGACCCTCCTCTGCTCAGTTTCCACTCTGTTCAGTTAAAGAATCAAAGTTTCGGCTGCTGAGCAAGCAGGTAGTGGGAATGACCCCAGTCGATTGTGAGGGAAGAACTCGTAACTCACCGGGAGGAACCTGTTTGGCATGAGACAGAAGAACAGCTCTGTTCCACTCCGGCGCTGCATCTCTTGTGGGAGGGTTAGGGAGCTGTCTCTGCGCGGGTGAGCAACACCCACATCACTTTCCTGACTTTGAGGGAGGTCTTCCCAAGCTCCTCTAAGATCAGAAGCAGCACTCCCGAAGATGTCGAACAGTTCACCGAAACGGAAGACTGCCCCACATCTGTAACAGCCCAGAGATGAACCAAGAAACAGCCTTTACCAGCCAATGTCTGCGCAGCCTGTAGTGTCTGCACATGCTCCTTGCTGTGGTATCTCTGCCCATGCTTGGCCTTAATGGCCTAAAGCTCTTGAGATGAGAACAAAACCTAATGTGAAGATTGGCCCTTGATGGGTAACTTCCTGCTTAGTCAGGAACACGGCGTCCGCGGGAAGGTGTGAGCTGCCCTCGGATGAAGATTAACCTGTTTGGGTTTCATCCTCTGTGCTGGGAGCACTTGCTGTTTCTGCCCCAAACCTGTTGAACAGTCTGTCCAAGTCCTGCTCCTTGGTTCAGTTGATCCTCTGTCACGTGGAACTGACGTAGCTGCCCCACTTCAGTCTTGGAGCATTGCCAGCTGCTCTTGTGCTTCCAGTCCAACCAGCAGCCCCTTCTCTTTGGCGTTCTCTGCACCCGCCAGCCGTTCACAGGAAGGCTCCCTGCCAGTGGGCACTGGTCTGATCGCTGCCTGGCAGCGGGCTCTTCACATGCTGTGGTGCTCACAGGACAGAGTCGTGGCAGTTCCTGAATTCCGAGAGGCTGTACGGTACCAGGTGCCTCTCCTGGACCGCTCCAGAGTGGGGGCAGGCCTGCGCTCGCTTTGGGATCGCTTCTCTGTGCTCCGAGACTCGCCTCTGCCTGTGTTGGATTGGCCCTGCGGTGTTGTCTGTTTCTCCACTGCGTCCGTAGCCACGGGAGCCCCCGGGCTGCTCTCTGGGGAGCTGAGGCTCCACGGTCAGGGTTTAAATATGAACCCAGGACTTCCTAGTGGTCAGAGCAGAAACCCAATAAGAGCCGCTTGCCAGCCCCCCATCTCCCTGCTGTGCTCGCTCCTGGGGCGTGAAGGTGAACCCTGCGCCCGACTGGGACCGGGAGGCTCTTCCCCGTGTGTGTCCATGCTTGTCAAAGTCTTGCCCCTGTTACTTCGCAGACACTATGGGAGTTTATCTGCCAAAGCCTACAAGTCCCTGTGCAGAGCTGCCGCCCGCCTCGGCTGCCCCCCTCCACAGCTCACTTGGAGCTGTAAGACGGAAGCGTTACCGGCTAACTCCGGGGTGGTGGAGGGGCATGCTGGATCCAAGCTAATAAACTCCGCATCCGGCCTATTGGCCGAGGGCGCTGCGTGTGGCCAACTCGGCTGTACGTCGTTCATTCCACGCATTGGCTCCCTCGTGGAGGGCGGCTTTGGAGCAAGGGTGGGATGTGAAATTGTGTAAATCTTCTTCAATGCACTTGCTTACTGACTAATCTGTGTTGTTGCTTCCAGGTCAGGGGTCATCACATTGCAAAGCTTGATCCTCTCGGCATTAGTTGTGTAAATTTTGATGATGCACCAGTAACTGTTTCTCCAAACGTCGGTGAGAATTACTCTGCAAATTAATTCGAATGTAATTTAACTTTTTTTATCCCTACCCTCTTTTTTTTTCTTTTCCTTTCTCCCTGTTTGGTGTCCACTTTCCTTTCCACTCCTGGCCCATTTCATAGATTCGAGGGCATCATGTAGCACAGCTCGACCCACTGGGGATCTTGGATGCAGATCTGGACTCGTGCGTGCCAACTGATATTATCACGTCCTCAGACAAACTGGGTGAGGGCTTGGAGAGCAGTTAGTGCCGCATTGCTTGGGCTCCTCTCACTTTCCCGGCTTGGGTGTAGCTAGAGCGCTTCACCGGTCAGAGGGGTCTTAAGTTTCCTTCGTAATGATCACGCTCTAAATTTGCAGCTGGTGAAACGTTGGCTTCACCTGTCTAACAGCAGTGCCCCAGTTCTGCCCCTCCTGCGTGGCAGATCTGCAGGCCAGGCCCTCTCCTGTCCCCTGTCAATGCTTGTTAGTGTCACATTGTGTCTGTAAGTGGACAGACTAGCTCAGTGACTCCCACTGGCACCTCTGTGGGAATGTAAAGTGGGAGGGGGAGAGGCTTCACAGAGAGAGGTGTTCATGCTTCCTTTCCTTAGCAGCTTTTGCTACTGGCATTCTCCAAAGAGCATTGCTGCTTTCTCGCCAACCGTGGCTGCTGCTGCTGTCTCTAGGGCCGTGACGACAGCCATCAGCTGGTTGGAGAAGACGGGGACTTTGCTGGTATTCTCCATGCGAGAATAGTACAGTCCAAAAGAAACCCCACTTGAAATACCCACAGCCATAAGTCATGGTGTGAATTTTGTGACCGGGCTGTTGCATTCCCTAGTTCTTTGGTTTGCTGTGGGACTTTCAAACAACTTGAATGACAGTTTCAACTCTGACAATAATATCTGCTAGTGATCATGGCAAGGAAGCTTTGGAATGCCTTCCCGTACTGAGGAGAGAGGTTGAAAGTTCAGCGCTTTGGGTTGGGAGATGCATGCATGTTGCACAGATGGCGGGGTGTGTTCAGTACTAGAAAGTCTGTCTGGAGTTTGTGCCTCAGAACACTCTGTGTTTGAGCTCCGTAGTACGCTGCCATTCTGCTAGTCTAGATTGTGATGCCTGAGCTCTGTCCACTTGCTGGTGCTTTCCAAGGGTTTAAACCTGATTCTGTACGCTCTCCTAAGCGGCATGCTTCTAACTTAGCCTAGAGCAAGAGTAATGACCACTAACCCTGTCATGGGTGAAATGCCTGAGCCAAATATATTGTGCATGTAAATGTGTCTGATTATGACTTGTCCAGCTACTAGTACAGGAATTTCTAGCGTGTTATGCTGCTGGAATTAATTCAGGAGAGGGCGAGGGGAAATGACAAAAATCAGCTGCTTTGGCATGGCCGAGGCATGTAGGATTATTGCAGCAGTAGTTGCCTTGTGGCCACAAAGAGCAGGTAATCCTGTCTATGATTGATCGTCGTTCCGAGAGCTCTGGGCCACTTGGGTTTGGTCCCTTATGGCCCAGTACAACTTCAAAGCAAGACCAAGTCTTAGCTGGTGCTGATGGTTAGGGAGCGTAACGAGGGACTCGCTTTCGCCTCTGGGAAGCCTTCCGCAGTCTCAGCACAATGCCCAGAAAACGTTGGTCTACGAAGAGGAGCCTGGGTGCTGTGCCGTGAGGGCCAGGGAGCCCTGGGTAGGGCGAGTTCCACGGCTGGGCTCCCGTCGTGGGATGGCCTTGCTGTTCCCAAGAGTCCAGATGTAGGAGAGAAGAGGAATGTTCAATCTGTTATTTGCTGGCAGTGTCACTGGGCAGCACTAGTGAGCAATGGAAATGCTTGGGTGGGTGTCTCACTCTCCTCTGCCCGCGTTTATGGGACAGAGTGGGAGGGCCAAGCTGGCTGGAAGCCCCATTTTGGGGGTTCCCTGGATTCTGAGACTGCGTAGCCCCTCGTGTACGTTAGAGCCGCCTCCTGCTGCTTTAATTGTAAGCGCTGGAGAGCAAAGCCGGGTGGGAGTGCGCTAAGGCCATAAATCCAGTGCATACCCTGCCGCTGAGAGGGCAGGATGGGCCTGCATGGACCTTACGCCAGCTGGGAGGCCTCTGTGCTCCCAGGAGGCTGTTTGTGCTCTCTGAGGCCCCTTTAGGCTGCTAGCGTAGCCTGAGGATGCCTTAGTGTGGGTGAGAATTGAGCCTTGTATCACAGCATGAAATGGAAGAGGCTTCTTGAGAACGCAAGTCAGTTTAACGCTGAGCAGAGAGGTGTTCTCGTCTGGGAAATGCCTTGTGTTCAGAGACCTAGCTGGTCTCTGCCGCACTGACTGAAGAAAATCGATTCACTTTTGCTGTTAAAAATGGGTTTCCTGTGGGGGTTGTGCTCTTGTTCTCTGCTCTCTGGCTTTGCAGAAAACGTTTAACTTGATGCATGAACTAGAGCAGAATCCAGCTAGTTCTCTTGGAGCCAAGCAGGCTCAAATCCTTGAAGGGAGGAATTGAAGACCGCGTAAAGCCTACTGATATGCAGCAGTTCAAGCCTACACACCACTTACAGCCCTGTCTGCTAATCCTAGGCCTTGCCTAGACTGGGGATGTATTAACGTGTTCCGAGCATCACTTCATCCCCCAAGTGGCCAGTTACTTTTAAATGTTGCTCTTAACACCGTTCCCCAGCTGTCCCTAAGGTCAATGTGTGAAGCTGCCGGGGGTGTTCGCGTTAGCAGGTTACCTTACCTTGCCCTCATCCTGTTGGGAACCTGAATTTGAAAGGCATCAGACACAAGATGGCTGTAAAGTTCAGCCATGTCCAAAGAATCCTGTTACAGGAAGGACATTGGAGCGTCCGGTTGTAAACCGGTTGTTCTGGTCTGGCACGCTCCTCGGGCTGGGTGTTTGTCCTTGAATAAAAAGGAGGGGTGGTATTTCCACCGGCACCCTTCAGAACTGGGTGTCTTCCCCCAATGGGCATTGCCAGGCGCAAGGCCAGGGCGAGGTGGCAGGGACACATGAGGGGTCGGCAGACGCTAGCACAGATGGTGGCTGAAGGGGCTCCTGCGCTCAGTCTGTGTCCAAAGTAAACCCCCATGCTGTCAAAGAACAGGACCGCACCGTGCCGCTGGAGCCGCCGGGAGCACACCGTGCAGCACTCAGCCGCATTTTAAAGGGCCCAGGCTCCCGCTGCTGCCATGGTGGCTGGGAGCCCAAGGCCCCCTGGAATCACTAGGGCACGGGGCGGCTGCCCCCTTTCCCCTCCCCCTGCCCTTGTGTGTGGAGCAGCCCAGGGAGACTCGTGAGGCTTCAGGAAACGCCCGTCAAAGCCGATGTCTAGGGCTGGACACAGGCTCCAGCCAGGGGGCTGTGGGTGGGAATAGACTCGGTCAGTGGGCTAGATGCTGCACCGAGATGGAAGCCCCTTGTCTCGGGCAGTGCAGAGCAGCTAGACACAGGCTGCACTTGGCCTGCAGAAATGTTCCGTGGTGCAGTGGGGGCCTCTGCTGGCTCAGCTGTGCTGCACCTGCCACCTGTCCCGCCAGCAGTGCAGCGAGGAGGGAGCCGGCGCTGGGTCTCTGGGCCGGCTGTGGGTTCCGCTAAGGACCCCACGTCCCTCGTGGAACTTAGAGCTGCTTGCCAAGTGGTGGTGGCGCTCGCGGGTCTGGGAGCTGCAACTGGTTCCCTGCTGCTCCCTCCATCCTCTGGTCCCGATGGTGTGGAGACGATGTCTGTGTGCTCTCTCCTGCTCCTGCCCCTGCCCCAGCCGATGCTGAGCACACGGCAGCAGTCACGCCAGCCTCTGTGCGAAGTCACGAATAGGAGGAGGAGCTGGGCGGGAGAAGGGACCTTGGCCTGGGGCGGGAGGGGGGGACATGGTGTGCTTTTGGTGGGGAGGTTTGAGATGAGCTGTAGAAATGTAGAGCAGGAAGGGATCTCCAGAGGCCATCTGGCCCATCCCAGCACGGGGTCAGGGCTAAGTATCCAGAGCACCCCTTCTACCCTGTGGGTTTGGTTTCAGTCTGGAGAGCACTGAGTCTCCAATGTGCTGTCTCAGAGCTGGGCTGTGCATGGTTCTTGCACTGATTTAACTTGTGACTAGGGCTGTGGTCTGCCTTCCCAGACAGACTCAGCATGGCAGGCTTCAGAGCGGCAGGCCTGGGGCCCGATGGAGGCCTCGTGTGGCAGATGTTTTAACAGAAAACAACTCAGCTGTCCTGGTCTGGAACACTCCCCCCCCTTGTGAATGAGAGGGCCCAGGAGGAAAGGCCAGAGCCAGGGATAGCAGAGGACCCGTCCAGGACAGATAGTCATGCTGCAGGTAGTGACCTGACTTTCTCTGGAGGGCTTAGCCCAATAGAAAGACCGGCGTGTAAGAGGAGGCGAGTACTAGCTTCAGATGCAGTGCAGCAAAGAAACCCTTGGGTGTGCGGACGACCCTGGCCGGTCCCGGCGTGCCAGCGAGAGAGCTCTCGCACACCAGGGGTTTTAAAAAGCAGTGGCTGACGTGAACGTCCAGCTCATCTCCCAGCTATGCAGGCTTAGCTTACTCACTGCTCCCTGCTTAGCCCCACCCCGCCCAAGGAAGTAAACAAAGTTGTACTGATTGGGCCACCTAAGAAGTAGGACCAAACTAGATGCTTTCCACAAGCTAGAGAGCATCGTCAGCCGGGCAGTGATTCCCCTGGGCCAGACCTCCCTGCTAGAGACGCAGTAGAGGTACTAAAGTGGAGTAACTCGGAGTTATTGCATCGAAAACAGACTTGTGTTGGGCAGGTGCAGGCCCGTGATACAGCTTAGGGACAAGTAAACCAGGCTCCTTGCTCTGCTGTTCCAGGACATCCGCAGCTGCCCACTTGAGAGCTAGGCTGGCCTCTTGCCACGAGCCCTAGGAGTATAGCGAAGTGGAACTGTGGGGCGTACAGGTCAGACCGTGTTGCACTGCTTGGATCAGGGCAGTCCAGCTCCTTACACAGCTGGGCCTGTGCCCTCCAGAATAAAATTGAGGTCAGCTGCTGAGCCCCATGGGCCACATGTGCCCCGGTAACCTGTTGGCTGCCCTCTGGCCACCTCTCCACTTTTACTGGAGTGTCTCCCTTCCCATCCTTTCTCCAAGGGATGAGACAGTGGCCTCGTTCTGATCCCACTTAGCGAGCTGAATCGCGCAGGTGGGGGAGTAGCCGTGGTGGAGACGGGTCTGTGTATCTCTAATGCTTTTCCCTCGGGGCCTCTTTCAGTACAGGAGAGTGGAGTGTAGTCTAAATGCAGGGCTGAGAGAGGAGTGTTCTTCTTAATCTAAACCCCAGTTCCAGCAGTGAAACCCCATAGACCTGAGCAAAGACCCTTCTGCCTCTGTGTGAGGGCTGCTGGGGGGTGGTATGCCAGTGGCAAAGCATTGGCGATCTAAGGAGATCCTGCACTGCGGCTCCTGCAGCTGGGGGTGGGTAGCAGGCCTCTGTGCCCATCTCTTCACGGGCTGGTCGCTCGCAGTCGTTGAGGCCGAGACCTTCTCTGCAAACTTGGTGCCACCAGCAAGACCCATACAGATATTCTGGCCACTGGCCTGAGACGGGTGGTAGCCTGTTCGTTGCATAGGAAGCTGATTTCTAAGCAAATCTTGCTTGGTTTTATGGTGACGTGGTTCCCTGACACGTGGGCTGCAGTTCACGTGGAGAGTGGGTCTTATGCCCTAGTGATGTGACCTGTTCTCAGCATCCAGGCAGTGAAACACATGAAGCCCCCCTCAGCATGGGCTCTGCTCTTCGAGCCTGGGGAAGACACTGCTGGGCGTGAGCAGCAATCGAGAGGGAGCCCCGGCCGGTTCTGAAACAGCTTTTGTTTTTCAAACAGCAATTGGCTGTTGCTGCTCCCCCAGAGTTGGCCAGCATGACCCCATTCACCCTGGGAAGCCTGTAGGCACTGCAGCCGGGGCGAGGAGACGGTTACGGCTGGGTCCGTGGCGGGTTAGTGGCACTGACCTTCCTTAGATTCCAGCCAAACTCCGTGCTGCCAGGAGTGAGCTGATGGATAGTGGTAGCAGGGAGCCACAGTGCATCTCGAGGCTTCACGGCCAGTCCCACCCTACGCCAGATGCTGAGGGGAGCGTATTGAAATCAAGGTGCAGCAAGGGAGCCAGCCAGCCCGTTTGTGCCCCTGCACGGGGGTTGTTGGGCACATTCCTCCATGGTGCTTGCGGCCCCGTTGCCCCTTCCTCTTCAAAATCCACCTCAAAAGGCTCAAGACTGCAGATTGGCTATCCGTGTGGCTGTGTGCTCACTGGGCAGCATACAGGGTGGTGTGACCAGAGGCTCCCAGACCCTCCTCCCCCTTCCAAACGCAGCCTGCTTTAGCGGGGTATTTGGCCACTGAGCCAGCTCCCCCCTCCCCGCCGTAACTGCTCGATCGCTCCCTACTCTCCGCTGTCACTCAGGTCGGGCTTCGCTGCTTAGCTGGGTACAAACAGCATCTTGTGCTGGTCGATGCCCCCCTTGGGGTTCTGCTATGGAGCCGCTCCTAGTCCCCAGCCAGCTCCAGGAAGTGCCCTCTGGCCGGATAAGCACATCCAAGCAAATCTGAATGGGCCTTCCTGGGCTGCTTCTCCCAGCAGGCTCGTCTCTCGTGGGGCGTGCTGCTGGGTTGGGGCTGACGTACAGGAAGGATGATGCATCTGCCCCCAGCTCAGAAATGGCCGGGCAGTCGCCCGAGGCGCTCTGCAAGCCCACCAGTGATTGGACGCGACTGGCTGGCTGAGGGGGGGAGTGGGCGTGGCTGGGTGAACGGGCCTGAAAGTCTCATTACCCGAGTCAGTCTCGCCCAGACCACGCTGCTGAGAACTGCCTGCTCCTCGTGCCGCAGCCTGCTAGGAACACGCTGCTACCCGCAGGCCTGGGGGAGCTGTGCGACTGCCGCAGGGAGGAGGGGGTCTCGTGATCCGTGCTATGAAAATGTTTGAGCCTCCCCGACCTTTCTAACCCACAAGTGGAGCGTTGGCCCCGCTAGCCAGCTGCAGCTCCCCACCGGCTGGTTGCTTGTGTCCACAGCATGCTCGCAGCCAGGGAGCACTTTGCATGCGTGGCTCTCCATGAAATGAGTGCCCAGGCAGAGACCCTGGTCAGAACCACATCGCCGTAAGGACGGGCGAGCAGGGAGCCTAGCCTGCTTTCTCTGTGCATCGCACTGTCGTCTGGGGCAGCTGCACTGCAGCTCGCCAGCCAGCTCGCTCTAGCAGAATGCTGTCGGCAGATCTCTCCTCTGTGGGGTGACCTTGAAAAGCCCCTCTCCCCCCAGCAGCAGGGATTGGAGCTGGGCCCTTCAAAACAGGTCCCAGCTTGACCAGCTAGCAGTGAAGAAAGGGCCGGGTATCCTGCTGGGGTCGGGCACTCCGTGGGGCCCTGGGAAAGGGCTTTATGCCGCCATGGCAGCTTGGACGTCTTTCCAGAGCTCGGTCTGCTCCTTGTCAACCTGCTGTAATCTCTTCCTGTGCATGTTCCGTGTAGGGGAGCGACGAGAGGAGATCTCAACCCATGCGGCTCGCTTGCTCCCTGGTGTCAGCGATGCCCCTCGCTCTCACCTGCACCCTCTTTGCGGCTGTGGATCTCTGCCCCAGTATAGTGCGGGGTTATCCTCCCCCTCCTCCCCCTAACCCTGCTCTCCTAAGGTGGTTTTGACCATGTTTAAATACTTAAACTTGTGCTTTCCATAACTTCTCTTCACAGTTCCGGTTTTACTAACTTTAACTGCATCTCTCTGTCTTCCCCTTCTGCATCCCACCTTCCTCCCCTCCCAGATCTTGCAGTGTTCAAGGAGCGGCTGAGCGTGCTAACAGTAGGAGGTATGCAAATCATGAGCCTTTAACCCTTGTGGCGCTCAGGACTCTCCGAATAGGTTATTCTGGGCATGGGCAGAGCGGGTGGTTTCCAGGGTTTGGTTTCCCTTTTGAATGTTTGTCTGAGCTAAAGGCTTGCCTAGTGCTGCTGCCAGCTTGCACAGACTCACTGTGATCCTGCGTTTTCAGGCACTTTCCATGTTGTCCGCTTGCCAGAAACCCTGCTTCATCGTGCTCAGTCCCTCCCGGGACCCCACCTCCTGCTTTGGAATTGGCACGATAGCTGGGTGGCGCCTTTGTTTGCTATTACTGGGTCCGCTTAGCTTTCCTCTGACTCACTCGTGTGTGTGGAGGCCAAGTTTCCCTGTCGGGCACCTAAGGCCAGACCCTTCTCTGTGGCAGCCTCTAAGCCACCAACCTTTCTGAGGTGCGGAGTGTCTGCCTTGCCCTTGACTCCCTGCGCTCAGCGCCTGACTCTGGGAAATGGGCCGGTGTCTGCGTGATGCAGTTCTCTGTCGGAGGACAGTAACCCCGGGAAAGGCCAGAGAGCCTGCCCATCTCCACGCGCTGTTCGACCGCTTGCATGCAGCAACGTGGCGAAGCGGGGACTGGGTAGCAAGGGACCAGCCACTCTGCCCTGCCCCATCCTGTTCCTCTTTCCTGCTGCCCTCAGAGCCTGTGATCTTGCCCTCCTGACTTGCGTCTGATCTAGATCTAAATGGCCTGAGTGCAGACTCTGCACCTAGCCCTCCCCCCGCAGCCAGTTCTGTGGCTTGGCCCCTGGGGGCTGGAAGCAGCTGCATGAATCCAAGCTGGAGCGTAGTGAGTGAGCCGAGGAACAAGGCTGAGACCAGCCCTGAGCATTGACCCTGGTTTTCACCTTGCACTAGAGAATGAAGCCAGAAGGCCCCTGGAGTCGGGAGCTGAGGCCTGAACCTTCACTGCAGCCCCACTGTCCTCAGGTGTCCTCAGGCCTGGCAGATCCCCGCCCGCCATGGTGGAAGGTGAAGCAGTGGGGGCAGAGCAAGAGGAGGCAACCAGTCTGCAGCTCCCGGCCCCTAAGCCGAGCTCACAGCTCTGACCTGCCTCCCTTGCCAGCGTGGCCAGCAGGCTGAGGGCCCCACCTAGTGCAGATTCCGAAGGGCAAGTGGCATTAAGCATCTGCTGCCTTCCTGAGACCACGCCTCAGCCCAGAGGTAGCGTGTCCATGGCTGTTATGGGCTGTGGCTGGAGCAGAGCTGCAGTCCCATATCCAGTGGGTAATGCAGTAGCTCTGCTGATCCTTCCGTTTGGGCTGAGCTGGCTCTAGGCTGCAGGAAATGGCTGATGCGCTAGTAACCAGCCCCGAGGCGCTCGGCGTTGTCTTTGGCATCCGAAAACCCCCAGCCTAGGGCTGCTCAGGGGCTGCCTGCTTGTCATGGGGATGGAACAAGGGGCTGTCACGTGGCCCCATGTCTACCAGTGGCCTGGCCACGCCCCCCACAGGGCCAGTGAGTGTCGTTTGTGCACATGTAGCAGCAGCTTTACCTAGTGGTGTGAGCAGCGAGCGGTGTGAGCAGCGAGCGCCAGTGGGGTGGGGGGGAGCAAGTCTTGCTGTGCTCTTGGAGCCCATCTGCCCTTGATGCCAATTGGAGGCGGTGGGCTCCGGGATACACTCCGGCCGCCTGCGGAGCCCAGGCCTAGCCAGCTTGGCCTGCACAGGCCAGAGCATCTGGAAGACCTGTGTCCGCAGCGTGTGCAGCAGGACTCTGGCGCTCCAGTGGGAGCGGCTGCCCCTTTGCCCCCCAAGGCTGACTGCAATGCTGCACTTCACTTGCCTTTCCCCAGAATCCCCCCTGCTCTGGTGCAGCAGCCCCGGGGGCAGGCCTGAGGGGCCAGCCCCACTGAGATCTGAGCATTGGAAGAGCAGAGCTCTCTCGCCAACCGGCCCCGGGCTCTTCGATGCGGGGGGTTGCCCCCTCCCCCGAGCGGGCTGTCCTAACCGTCCCGGGTCTGACGTGCCGTGTGGCCTCAGGTAGCACAGCATGTTCGGGGGGGCAGGGCTGCTGTGGCGGGAGACCCAGACGGACACACTCCTTCGGAGACAGGAGTGTTGAGCTGGCGCAAGAGGACTCCCATGTGGTTCGGCTTCGGACGCATTCTTCGTGGAAAGCGTCTGCTGCCGCGTGGGCCCTAACCGGCCCGTGGACATCGCTCTAGGTGCGGAGACACCCAGCAACCACCTCCCCAGTCCCTCCGGTGTCGTCCTGCAGCCTGTATGGGGCAGGCTTCCAGGGCTGGCCGTGTTCGGCCTGGGCCAGGTGAGACGCTGTTTCAGAGCTAGGCGGGTCTTTCCGCGCACCACAAATCCTGTTGGTTTTCAATTTGTTCACCACGCTGCCCGTTAATAAGTGCGTCCTAGTGGCTAGGACGGGCTGGGGGTCGGGATTCTGGGGCCTGGTCCCAGCTCTGCCCCAGCTTGCTGTTACCAAAGGAAAGGCCTCGCTGCCTCAGTTCCCCTGCTCCTGGAGGCTGAGCTCTCGCTCGTCCCTCCCTGGGGTGCAGTGACAGGCAAGAGGGCAGGACAGTAACCGCAGCAGGGAGGCTATCGGGGTGGATTTAGACGTGCCCCTTTCGCAGCCTGGAACGTTGACGTTCAAGCAGCACGTCCTCCCTCGCTGCTGCCCTGTGAATCCATGCGCACAAAGGGCCTTCCCCTTTCAGAGGTGGCGCTGCCAGGTCCTCGGGGGAGCCCTGGAGGGCCACTAGCATGGCATGCCCTTGCCCAGAGGGGAAGTGGCAGCTGAGAGGAGAGGCACACGGCTTGGACGCAGGACGGCTCCTGTTGGCCCGCCCCAGTTACTGCAGCTCAGGGACACTTGCCCTCTGCTCAGAGGAGGGGTTGCTAGTCTCAAAGCTACCGAATGCTTCCTACCCAAGAGCACGGAGCAGGGCCGAGTCCCATGGGGGGGGGGGTACTGACCAGACACTCCCCCTGCCTGATCTGCCCAGAGGGCAGGGATGGGGCTTCCTACTCCTAAGCCAGCGCTCCGCTCCGGTAACGTCAGGGCAGGCTGGTGGGAGAGAAGCCTCTGGGCTCACTTCTCTGCTGGTAGAGGCACATGCAGGGCTGAATCGGTAACCTCTCTGGACTGCCGTGCAGGTTAATCGGTAAGGGGCTACCTCGGGCTGGGCTGGTGCATCAGCATTGCGCTGTTCTGAGCCCCTCGGCTCCCCTTGCCTGGCCTTTGCCTCAGGCCCTGGGTTTGAGTCCCATGGAGATTCCCTGACACGGGGAATTTATTTTAAGCTGAAATTTCCCATCTACTATGCTGAAGGTTTCAGCATTTCCCCCCCCCCCTCCCCCCCCCCCCCCCCCCCGCGCGCTCTCAGGTGTGGTGGGTGCACAAGGGAGAACAGACTCCAAGGCTGGCTACGCTTAAGCCCTGTAGGCCTGAGCGGGCCCATCTCCCGGGACCAGTAGCTCCCGCCTGCCTGCGAGGAGGGTTGTGCTCAGAGTCCATGGGTCCTGTGTGTTGTAAAGTATTTCTCTCCCCGGGGTGAGCTATTCAGGAGAGTCCGCTGCAGAGCCCTGACACTGACGGCTTTCTCTGTCTTCCTTCCTTGTTCCTTTTTGGGGCTCGGTCCATCTAACCTCTCTGTTTCCTGCTTCAACTTTGTGCTGTTGATGCTGAACATGTGGTGAAATCTGTTTGCTCAATGACTCGGGCAATCCTCCTCCTCCTCCTCCTCTCCCCTACATTCTATTCCTAACGTGTATTTTGTGTCTGTGGGACTCAATCCATCTCAATTCAATTCGATTTAATTACCGATTTACATGCATATATATTGCTTTGAGTTTGCATCCTGGGGTTGCCTGTGTGCTTTTGTAATAACCTTTTTGTTCCGCGCTCGTGTGGCTGTTTAATTACTGCTTGGTTTTATCCACACAAACCTCCTTCATGCTTATTTTTGGTTTTTGTGCTGCTTTTTTGTCGTCCTCCCCACACCCCTGGTTCCTGTGCGACTGTGTCCGAAACCCCACCCCACCCCACCCCCTTCCTGCTTTGGCTTGTCCTACCCGTGAAAATCCTGCAGGGTTCTATGGCCTGGATGAATCGGACCTCGACAAGGTCTTCCACTTGCCCACGACCACTTTCATTGGCGGCAATGAGTCGGCACTTCCGCTCCGCGAGATCATCCGCCGCTTGGAGGTGAGACAAGTGCAGGGGCCTTGCATGGCCCCAGCAAAATGAGGCTCTTATGTTTGGCTCCCGCTTTGGGTGGCCTTCCAGGGGCTAGTCCTGGCAGACTGCCTCCGGCTTACTGCCCACCCCAGTCTAGGGGACGGCAGCTCTGGGGGTGGTGCTGTCGGGAGTGTGATGTGCCCCCGCCCCCGCCTTATCCCAGGAGCCACTATAGGGGGCATGAAAACCAGATGCTTGCTAGGGGGTGGCTGCTGAGCCCACTGGATGCCTGGGGATGGAGGAGTCAGCCTGCTGGTCTGGTGGGAGCTGGGCACTGCCCCCAGACAGGCTCCCTGAGGAGTTGAGATGGGGGACGAGCGGCCCTGGCAGTGACTGGAGCATGGGTAGGAAGGGAGCCGGAGCCACTGCCTGTTGGAGGAAGCAGGGCCAGGAGCCGGCTACTCGGGCGCTGCCAGATCTCTCTGCATCTGGTCACAACAGGCGCAACCATGCAACTGCCCTGCCCTCGGCAGCTCCCGCCCAGCCCTGCTCTGCCATCCCCGCCATGGTGCTCCCTTCCCCCAGGAGCTGTTGGCTTTCATGCTTCCCCCCCAGGCCAGGGAAGGACTCTGATCCCCGGGGTTCCCTCTAATTCGGCATGTTCCTGTGCGGAATGGACTTTGTGCACCAGTATGGAGATGAGACACGTGACCTCCACACTGGTGCATGTGAGAATTCATTCCACACGGGCTGTGCGGGAGGGGCTCAGGGCTGGGAAGATGAAGGCTCTGGGGATGAGGCTTTTGGGATGCAGGAGAGGGCTGGGGCCAAGGGGCTTGGAATGTGGGGGGGCTCAGGGCAGGAGGGCTGGGTGGGAATTAGGATGCGGGGGGGCTGGGGCTGAGGGGTTTGGAGTGGGGGGGGCTGAGGGCTAGGGGGGAGTTAGGGTACAGGAGGGGGCTGGGGCCGAGGGGTTTGGAGTGGGGGGGGCTGAGGGCTGGGTGGGAGTTAGGGTACGGAGGGGGCTGGGTGTTGGGGTGCAGGGAGCAGGTGGCTCCATGGGACCCGCGCTGCCCCACGCTCCCTGATTCCCAGACAATGGGCAAGAGCAGTGCTGGGACAGAGCTTCCCTGCGCTCGCAGTGCTGCCGCCCACGCACACTCCAGGAAGGGCTGGACCGGAGCACAGCGGCTTAATGGGCTGCAGCCCTGCGCTAAGGGGCCCCCTAAACCCGGGGTCCCAGACTGCAGCCCTGACAGCCCCTTTCTTAGTTCAGCCCTACTGCTGCAGCTGGAGAATCAGGCCTCTTCCCCCAGCGGAGGCAGCTTCCTCCTGGGCCTGGAGGAGCCGACCTGCTCTCTGGCCCCAGCAAGGAGCTGCCATGGCCGGGGGAGAGGCAGCCATGGCAGCTCAGTGTGTGGCGGTCCTGAGCCCCTGCATGGGGCTTATTAGGCAGCTGTGTGGCCGCACAGCTGAGAACCCTGGTGCTCACCCCCTTGCAGGCCTCCTTGGCCGCAACAGCACCCTGATGCAGCCCTCAGCTGATAGCACAGTGCATCTGCTAGGTTACCTAGGCGGCGAAAGGAGGGGCTGTGTGTGGTAACGGCTCTCCCCAGGGCTGGGCTGTCTCCAGTATGGCGCGTTTCTCAGGAAGCAGCTTCTAGTCTGAAGCCCTCAGGGCGGTTAGGCAGGCCAGCACCTGCCAAGCCGCGGGCCCTTCCTGCCACCAGCTCCGCCACCGCTGCAGGGTCCCCTTGGAGCTTGGCAATGTTGCAAGAAGGCCCGACAGCGCCCAGTGCGGGGACGGCAGAGTGGCGTGTCCTTGCAGCCCGGGTGCGTGGCCTGCGTGTCTCCCGGCGCGACACACGGCCTTTCCTGTCGCCACCTCCCTGACGAGCAAGCGGGCAAGGGGCAGCGATTGGTTGGAAGCGGGTGGGTGGGTGGTGGCGGTGGGGACGGAACCCACAGGTCCTGCCTGCTAGCCCGGATTCCCAAGGAAGCTACCCTGTCGCCACTGAGCTCTTAAGCCCCATGCTGGCTGTTGGGCAGCTGGCTCCCTAGCATGCACTGTGCTGCTGATGGCATCCCCCACCAACCCCTGGGGCTCTGCCTGCAGCATTCCTCTGTCCTGGGAGCGCGGACTCTGCAGCTCCCGGGCGACCCTTTGGGATCCCACCTCTGCGCGATGCTGGGGGCTAGCTCTGGAGAAGAGGCGGCCTCCCGGTGTCAGGGAATTCGGGAGCCATTCCAGTGCTCCTCTGAAGGTGAACAAGCCTGTGCCACAGGCCGGGACGGCGCGTGTTGTGTTTGCCCTCAGCTGGCGGAAGTGGCTTCATCTCCCCCTCCCTGTGCCGACAGATGGCGTACTGCCAGCACATCGGCGTGGAGTTCATGTTCATCAACGACCTGGAGCAATGTCAGTGGATCCGGCAGAAGTTTGAGACTCCGGGAGTCATGCAGTTCACCACTGACGAGAAGCGCACCCTGCTGGCGCGCCTGGTGCGCTCCACCAGGTATTCGGCCTCCCTCGGTGTCCCTCTGGGGCCGTCGGTAATGCACCGGGTGGGTCAGTGACGCCCCAGAGCTCTGTGCCACTGGGGTGCTGGGCCGTACCACAGAGCACCGTGTGTTGGCCTCTCCCTCGTTAATGGGTTTATTTCCCAACACCCTGTTACACATGTGGGGCAGGCGAGGCCAGGCAGGCTACAGGACTGGCCCAGGGTGTCTAGCAGAGCAAGTGTGGCCATCCCCCTCCCCCGGTGCAGTCTGGAACTGGGGTGCCACCGAGCCCCGACTCCTCAGCCTGGGCTCCCTCTCACTGCACTGCTGTAACAAACTGCAGGCATGGTCCTGTCCTGTATTCCCACCAGCTTTCATGCCAGCAGGGGCATGCCCAGCGGCAGTTGTATGGAGCCTCTGGCCAGCCACTGCATGAGCCACCGATAGGCTGTGGCCAGAATCCCCTCGGCCCGGGACCCCAGAGCTGTACAGTCCTGGCCTGGTCCAAACCCAACCAGCGTGACTCTCTTACTCCCTTTGCCCCTCCCTTGGGCAGAGGCCCAAGCACACTGGCCCTGGCTAACTGAGCAGAGCTGTTTCCAACCACCTCGCTCAAACACACTGGGTAAGTGAAGAGAAGACCCAAGACAAGTGGCTTAAGTACAGACCAGGAGCTTTTAAGTGACGGCACCGGGTCAGCTTAGTAAATAAACCAACACGCAGGCTAGGCCCAATCGCTAGGGCATGAACTGCAACAGCTGATAGCAGCCGCTCGCCCTGCCTGATGGTCCTGGCAGGCTTCGTCGCCTGACGCAAGTGGCCTCGCGGCTCGGCTCCCCTCCTCCCTTCCACGCCCTTTGTCTTCCAGAGGTTCCTTCCCGTGCTGGGCTGTGGGGGAGTGAAGCGAGTGACTCGAGCCCCTTGTTCCAGCCCCAGAACACAGGAGCTCAGTGTCATGTGCCCTCTCGTGCCTTGCTGGGTCTTAGCTGACGCCTTCCCAGGGTCCTGCCGTCGCTGATGGGCCATGAGCACAGTTGCTGCTTCGCTGTTGTACCTGAAAAGCCAGTTGTGGGCGTTTCCAGGGTCTCTGAGCCCCTGGCCACCCGTACAGGGCTAGCGCATGCACCCTGCAGGACACTGCTGCTGAGCAGGCCCAGGCTAAGGCGTGGAGGCCCACAAGGCATGTGCCGGGGTGTCGCTCTGGGGCGCGATGTCACAGTAGGGACTTGAATTCAGGGTTCCTGAGCCCCAGGCTCGAGGCCTAATCGCCGAACGCCCTTGGGGGGCTGTCGATGGCTCCACTTGCGTTCCCTCTGAAAGCACGGCCCAAGCCACTTGGACCCCCCACCCGCCCAGCGATGGCAGGGATTTCAGCACCCTCAGCCGCTGTCTGCATGTGCGACCTGTCTCTTTGCACACAGATTGCTGTCCTGCGTCCTGCGTCCGGCCTGTGCTTGGACTTGGAGGGGCATAACCCAGCCTGGTGGGGCTCTTCAGACTCCCTCCTTCCTTCTCCTGAAACATTGCATCTTAGGTGCTAGCGGAGTGGTGCGCTCGCACTCCCAGCACAGACTTGTGCATGCGCCCAACACCCAGCCTAAGGCCTCTGCAGAAACAAAGCTCCCGTAGACCCCCTGCCCTCTGGAGAGGTGCTGCCTGTCCTGCGAGCCTTGGGACTGTGCCTCAGTGTCCCCACAAGTGCAGGCTTTGTACTGTCTGGCCTCTAGCCACCTCCTCTGAGCTGCCTCCTGTCCCCGCTCCATTGCCTCCTTAGGACCTCGCCCTGGATTCATCCCCTGCCACCCCTCGGCCTCGTCAGAGCACAGCTCTCCCCAGCCTCCTGTGACCTGGCTCCTTTTCTCGGGCCACCGTCTCGTCTCCTTCAGCATCAGCGCTGGGCCCCTCCCTCCCTTATCTCTTTGTGGTCTCCTTCGGGGGCACCGTGTTCCCGGCCAGCTCCTCGGTTGATGTGCACCCTTGCCGTGCCACCGGCTTCCTGGGCGCCTGGCTGCCCCGCACCTCCCGTTTCACTTCATGGCTCTAGGCTGTTCTGGCTGCTTTGCCACCCGCTGCTGTTTATCCCCTCCCGCTGCTTCTGGCCTTCAGCGCCCTGCAGAAATGCCCCCGCCGGCACCTTTCTCCCTTCCCGCTCCAGGCTTCTCAGAACTGTCCTGAATCTTCTACCAGCCCCAGTGTCCCAGGCAGGGGGTCCCTGTCTTCGCCTCCCACCGTCTCCATTTACCGCACCCCGCAGCTCTGACTCCAGCCTGGATCCTCCCCACTTGGACTCTGCCTCATCCCAGTCTCCGCATCCTCTGCCCAGGTTCCCCACTGTCCGCCGCCTGCTGCCCCTCTGCTCCTCTTGACTGGAACTCTCCATTTAGCAATCGTGGCCCCTCTGGCTTGCACAGCTCCAGCTGCCTGTGAGGGCCAGCTCCTGGGACTCCTTGGGCTTGCTACGGGTGGGATTGAGTGTGTGCTCCCAACCTAGGAAGGAAAGGGCCGGGGAAGGGGGACTGCTCTGGTGGTGGCTAGTGCTTTGCGCCCAAGGCCGCCGATGGGGCAGAGGGGGATCGCGTGCACAAGGGGGCTGCCGGCGGCGACTCGGCCCACGCGCTAGGCTGCCGCCTCGCCAGCGCGCTCTGTCTGACTCCCTGCAGGTTCGAGGAGTTCCTCCATCGGAAGTGGTCGTCGGAGAAGCGCTTTGGCTTGGAAGGCTGCGAGGTGCTGATCCCGGCCCTGAAGACCATCATTGACAAGTCCAGCGCCAATGGCGTGGACTATGTCATCATGGGGATGCCGCACAGGTGAGGCTTCCTCCTCTCCGCCCTGGCCGGGCAGCTGGCAGGGCTGAGGCGTAAGTGACCCAGCGGGAGCTGCCTCCCGCGAAGATGA